>NC_091395.1:34598481-34916283 GCF_032191515.1 Phaenicophaeus curvirostris | reverse complement strand
CTACACAATTCCCCCACCGATACCTTTACCCCACACACACACACCCTTTCTCGATTTCTGCAGAGAAATGCGCCCAGAGACAGCGGGTTGGCTTTGTTTGTTGGTTAGAGGTGCCGGCTCGGGATAACGAGGGCTCCCGGTAGAGACCGCCCCCGGGCAGGAGCCACGGGGAGGGAACAGCAGCGCCCTGCCGAGCTGCCTATTCCCGGTGCTGCCGGCTTTCCAGAGGGTTGCTGGTGACAAACCCTGCAGACCGATCCCGCAAAACCTCCTTCCGGGAGGGACTCCCGGGGAGCCCGGGCACCGGCACCTCGCCGCGATGGAGCTGGGGGAGAGGTGCACCCTGCCCGACACCTCCGCAACTGATAACATTTCTGTTGTTACACGCTTTCCCCGCCCTCGCTTTTCCTCAAGGGTTTTTTTAACTCGTAAAATGTTGCTCTGGCTTGGAACTTGTCATAACAGGAGCCTGCTTTATTTATTGGGATATTTATTTCTTTTACGTGCAACAACAATATCCCGAACACAGCGACTTCGAAAGATTTTCCAAAACCAAGAAAGTAAGGGACAGATGGAGAGGGAGAGAGGAAATGAGAGGACAAGGAAGGAAGGAAGGAAGGAAATAAAGAAAGAAAGAGAGAAAGAAAGAAAGAAAGAAAGAGAGAAAGAAAGAAAGAGAGAAAGATAAGAAAG
Organism: Phaenicophaeus curvirostris; assembly: GCF_032191515.1. Lineage (NCBI taxonomy): Eukaryota > Metazoa > Chordata > Aves > Cuculiformes > Cuculidae > Phaenicophaeus > Phaenicophaeus curvirostris. The sequence goes on along the minus strand of NC_091395.1, from coordinate 34,915,590 downwards.
AGAGAAAGAAAGAGAGAAAGGAGAGAGAAGAGAGAAAGAAAGAAAGAGAGAAAGAAAGAGGAGAAAGAAAGAGAGAAAGAGAGAAAGAGAGAGAGAGAAGAGAGAGAAAGAGAGAGAGAAAGAGAGAGAGAAAGAAAGAGAGAGAAAGAGAGAAGAGAGAAGAGAGAGAGAAAAGAGAGAAAGAGAGAAAGATGAGAAAGAGAGAAAGAGAGGAAAGAGGAAAGAAGGGAGAAAGAGAGGGAAAGAGGAGAGAGAGAAAGAGAGAAAGAGAGGAAAGAAGAAAGAAGAAAGAGAGAAAGAGAGAAAGAAAGAAAGAAGAAAGAAAGAAAGAAAGAAGAAAGAAAGAAAGAAAGAAAGAAAGAAAGAAAGAAAGAAAGAAAGAAAGAAAGAAAGAAAGAAAGAAAGAAAAGAAAGAAAGAAAGCTATATTGATACATAGCAGCCCTTCAAAATTAAAACAAGAAGCCTCGAAGTATTCTTTTTGATATTCAAAATTATTTAACATTATTTAACTCCAAGAACTTCAAACAAATTTTTTGCAGGGAAAAGAAAGAGAAAAGAACTATTCTCTGGAAACCATTTGTTCACAACTCGATCTATGCCATTTTGGCTCAGAAACAAAGCTCGAGACGCCCAGCCCTCCCCCCCCCCCCCCATATATCTTTTCAGCACACATTTTAAAATAAATATTCTTACGACTCGTTCCAGAATGCCTCTCTTGTTATGAACTGATAGGATACAACATCCCCCAGATGTATGCTTGGAAGTTGGGATTTTGTCCTTTAAATACCAGGACAGCATCTGCAGGGAAAACAATTCCAGCGACTTGGTTCCCGGTTCCCCGCTTGCCCCCAAGTCCCGGCGGCTGCCGGCCGGTGGCGGGGGGAACTGGGTGAGGATTCCGGAGGCACCGGCCACTCTATCGAGCTGCAGGCAGGCCCGTCGTGGCTTAGGTGCAGATAACCGGGGGAAAGAGCCGCCGAACAGTCTGTGCTCCGACAAAAAGAGAAAATGTCTTTTTTTTTTTTTCCCCTGACTCTCCGTGCAAGCCCTTTTTGCTTTTATCACGCTTTTCGTTCTGCTACTCAGCAAGCGAAAACAAATCCAAGCAAATCAGCAAACTGGTGTCCACAGAATTTAGCAAGTAGCGAAATTACTGCCAGAGGTCTACTCGGAGGTGGACGGCTTCGAAAACACGGGGCGAATCCAACACCTTTTTTTGTCCCACCCGAAGATTAATTCAGCCTCGAGGATATTTTCGTAGGACTTTTGCTTAGTTAAGCTTTGCTGTAGCTATTCAATCTGAGAATAGCGTTTATAATTAAAAAAAAAATGCAGAAACCATTTACAGTGTGGTCTCCTGTTTTGGAGCTTACAACAGGTGCCAGCGCTCTCTTCGGGGGACTGTTGTATGCATGTACAATTATATAAAATAGCCACTTTGTCTGTTCTGAACCGTACGTGTACAAAACAACAGAAATGTTAACGTTTTAAACACCTTCTGTTCTTATACATCTTGGACACAGCCAGGATATAGTACAGGACCTTATGTTTCAGTCTATTTTCTCGTCATTTTAATGAGATGCTGCAAAGGGAAATATCTGTCTGTCTTTAACAGTCTGTACTCTTTTAATCTTAGATTAATCTTAGATCTTCTTAGGGCTTGGACAGGTCAAAAATACCTTTTTTTTCAAAACTAAGAAAGACTCGTGAATAATGGCATTGCAATTGACGTAATAAATATAAGAATACTGACATCTATTACGATTGGTAAACAAAAAATAAAAATATAAGCAAGCACGTGCTTGGGGTGATTTACATTTCTAGAAAATGAAAAAAAAAAAAAAACAAAACAAAACCAAAACCTAACCAAAACAAACAGAGAATAAAACAAAACCAAAAAACAACTCTGAACTTGTTGTCCGGCAGGGAACACCATTTCTAACAGGTGTTCTGCATAGTTGGAGCCAGCGACCAAAATACCTGAGGACTGAGCCCCTAACCCAAGGCAGCGCTGGGCTCTCTTACCCATGCCCCTCGTGTCCCGTTCCCCTCTCCCGCCACACACACACACACACACACACACACACGATGTAGGGATATAGTGATTTTAGGCTGCTGGTTCTTTCAGAGAAGCTGCAAAAAGTTTAACAAACCTGTCCGAGGGCATTTTTTTCCCTTTCTTTACTTTGGCACCGACTGGGCAGAGGGAAGGGGACCCGAGGCAGGGTGGGCAGGCGGATCCCAGCTTCCTGACTGCTGTCTCCCCCCTCCAGGGGACGAGCGGAGGATGCGCGGGTGTCCGCGGAGCTTCCGCCTGGGCGCAGCCGGGCTCTCGCCGTCCAGCCGCGGTGCGGAGGGAAGGGGCGCAGCCCTCCCCAGCTCCCCAAACCAAATCACGGCTTGTGTCGCCTCCCCCCGCGCTCCCCGCCCTCGGAGTCAAGCCTGAGCCGGTTTCCTACAGGCAAACCGACTGTTCCCGCGATCTTTAAATCCCAGCCCCGGTCCCAGGATAGAGCGCACAGGAGGATGCTGCGGGAAGGATGCCAAGGTAGCATCGACGCGGCGGCTGGGGAGAATTTAAGGAAAAGGAATTTAAGGGGACCAGGGGTCCTAGACCCCGAGGTGCTGCCCCCGAGCCTCGGCCAGCGCTGCCTCGGAGCGGCGACCCGCTTCTTCGCTTCTTTACTCTTCCCCTCCCGCCCTCTCCCCGTCAGTAAGTGTCGAATTCACGCGCAGAAAGCGTGTTCCCTGCAGGCAGGAGCTCCCCGAGTCCGTCTGCCTCTCCCGGAGGATGGATGTGCATGGAAACCCAGGCCATCCTGAGAACACGTTGCCTAAATAAAGATAAAACATGCCATACATCACAGGCTTTCCCGGTTATTCTCAATGACTTGTCTATTCCTCCTCCCCTCTCTACCCCTCCGGCACACGTGCAATGATAGAAAATGGTCTTAAATGACGAGGGGTCACTTAGAGCCATCCCGATCGTTTAGTAAAAATAACAGAGCTATTATAGAGCTGAAGGAAGGAGCCAGGGAGTCGACCCACACATGCTTCCACGTCGTGCCTCGAATGAACACACGTACAGGCACAAACACACACACATATACACACACACATAATATATACAGATAGACACACACGCATAAATATCTAACTGCAGCGGGATGGTCTCACGTGAGCTCCCTCGGCAGCCTCTCATTAGGCCAGAATTGCACGCACAGATGACGATGCGCCCCTACATGTAGGAGAAGGGGTGGAGGGGACTGACGCGGAGCGGCTGCTTGTATCTTCGGGATGGAAATGCATGTAAAGCCTTTTATGAGAACTCGGGAGACAGCATTTACTCACTAACATACAATCTTCTTTTTTTTTTTTTCATCTCTGTGGCCAAAAACTGGAAATAATTAAATTCTTTAAAGGTTTACTTTTGAAACCGTAGCTGGAGTAAACTGTGATTCAGGTGTAAATAATTACCAAAGTCATGAAAGCAGCAACTGCTACATGTGGTCTATTCATTGCCTTTTTAAAAAAAAAAAATCATTTGATCATTTTAGTCCTTAACCGTTTGCCAAATTCACATATTAGTAATTTAATAAACTTTATCGTCTCTAGCAGGACAGGGATGTTGTACATTAGTTTCCAGACCCATCCTGCCCTGCCCCAGCAGAGGAGCCTGGCTGGAATAAACTGGATGCTCCTCAAGAAGGGCTAACGCTACTACCCCGGTATTTGGAAAAACTTTCCATATCAGATTAGAGAAATTAGAACTGAATAAAAGATGCTTCCCCTTTCATAAACGCTACCAGACCTACGCGATTTTAGACTCTGCAGAAGAAATGAGTTACTGAAGAAAAGAAATTGTTTAAACACAATAGATCCGTGCCCAAATGAAAGCATTCCCTGGAGCAAGGCAAGCAGGATTTGGCCCGAGAGCACGAAAACAGAAGTATCCATTAAGAGAAAGCCTTGGAGAAACAGGAGAAATGTGGACATAAAATACACACCATATAAGCAAAAGGCCAGGATTAATTTTATCCCAGTCTCCTTCAGCCTGCATATTTTTTCCCCTTTTGTCTATGTTGCAAATTCAACCCATTTGTCTCTTCAGAAAACCATGGAGTAAAAAGGCAGAGAAGTGAACTTTTTTTCTTGTGCGTGTCCTCTTTTAAAATCTTTTTGCATGGTAAGACAACACTTGAACATGTTCTGGTGTTGTAAAAGTGTTTTTTATCAGGCTGTAAATTACTGCCTTTCTGACAGAGCAGCCGGAAATGTAAATCACACCGTAGAGCTGAAGTTATGAAAAAGTTTGTTCCCTTTTCTGCGTCCCAGGAATATCGCTGGGCTGCTGGATTCGGATGGGACAGAGGAGACTTGTTTACTATTTTCCTGCTCCACCAAACTGTTGGCTTCGTGGTGCCTGGGACTTTGATGAGAAAGAATGGACAATGTGCAGAATCCCTTCCTATGACACCCAGGCCACCGCCACTTGGGAGGTCCTTTGGCCTAATGCAACCACAGCTAACTGCTCCCAACAGGAGGCTTTGTGGATCAGGCAGGGTCACAATTATACTTCTGCTAAAGGCAAGAGCTTTTTTTAAAAAAAAAAAAAACACAAGGCGGGGGGGGGGAGAGGGGTGGGGGCTGGGCGAAGCTGTTGAATTAAAGCCTTTCACTTCATCTGGGTAAGGAAAAACCGAGAGCGGGTTAGTAGGAACCGTTCCATGGGGCACGAGCAAAATCAGGTTGCTTCCATCCAGAGGAAAGTGATGGGGGATGAGTTGCGGGGCGCTCCGCACAGAGGTCACCCCGACCCCAGGGAGCTCGTCTGCTGTCGGGGGACCTCAGTGGTGACAGATTACGTGTTCATTGCTCCTCTAAGGTGGGGAGGAGAGGGCACCGCCGCACCAGCCCGCAAAACCCCCTTGAGCATCCCTCACTTGCCGGAGGGATGGGAGCTCCAGGAGCGGACACCCCAGCCCCTCGGCCTCCCATTTCGGCACGTGGCGGGTGCGAGTGTTTTCCAGGGGCGGCGAGGGAAGGACGGAGGGGTTGGTACTTGTTCTATGTCTCGCGAAGAGCGGGCTGAGTCTCCCGGCGCAGCTAAACCCTGCACTTCTCGCCGTTTGCTCGCAGCGGTGAGGAAAAGACCGGGGAGGGGGCGGCGAGCGCTTCGAATCTCCACCGGGCATGGAAGCGGCTCCCCGGCGGGGTCTTTCCCTCCGCCGCCCGCTCTCCCTCCGGTACCCAGTCTCCCTTTCAAGCCCCCGGATTCATCCCAGCTACATCATCCCCCTGCGTGGGGGGTTCGGGCGGCCCCGGCCGCTGCCTCCCGCGGGGACGGGTCCCGCCTCGCCCTCCGACCCCCTCCCGCCGTCTTGCCTGGGGCAAGGGGGCGCCCCTTGCCGCCTTCGACACCCCTTCTTCCCTCCGTTCGACCCCGCCAGCCAGCGAGACCCCGGCCCTGGCAGCGGCTTCGGCTCCGGTCCCGCTCACCCCTCGCTTACCTGGACGAGGTTCCCCGTGCTCGGCAGCGTGTTCACAGCGGGCCGGGGGCGAGAGGGGAAACCTGGGCCCCCCGGGTGGGGAAGGGCCCGGTCGTGGCCCCCCTCCGCACCCCTGAGATCCGGCGGGGGGAAGAGAGAGGGAGGGGGAGAGGAAAAGCCTTTTTTTTCCCCCCCCTTACTCTCCCCGTTTGAGCCGAAGTGACCCGCAGTATCTGGAGAAGGTTTTTGAAGACGTTTGGGAGGGAGGGAGAGAGTTTTCTGCTGAGAAACTCAATCTGCCATACAGTAGCGGCTACATCTGGGATCTGTCACCGCTGACAGCACCACAGGGCACAGACATGATCTTCCGCACAACACTGCAACTCCCCAAAATACCCTCCTCGCTCCCAGGGTGTCTGCCGGGTTGCATCGCGCTCCTTCGCCAAAAGGGGGAAAGCGACCTGAGTCCCCGGCGAGCTAACACACCGAGGGGAAGGCGAGAGAGAGAAATCTTCCCCCACTCCCGCCCCTTCTTCTCCAAAACGTTAAACACACGAGGCGATGTCATGCTCGGATGGCGCAAAGGCCATAAATGTAAGGGCTAGGGCCGTGAGATTCCCGAGAATGACTTTAATGAATAATTTCGGAGACAGTTATGGCTTTAGGTAATTGCTGCGCGGCTCTATGAAAACCAGATTGGGGAGAGAGGCAGTCAAGGCCAGGCCGTGCGCCTGGGCTCGCTCCTGCCAGCTCCTTCCAGTCCTGCCCGACCCCCGGGTGCCCCCGGACCCCCGAACACCTCCAGCTGCCACAGTCCTGCTGTGGCCAGGGCTCCCAGCAAACCTGCGGAGGCTTGAGCCTTGTTGGGTATTATTATTATTATTATTATTATTATTATTATTATTATTATTATTATTATTATTATTATTATTATTTCTACTACTACTATTATCTTCCACTTTCCATATTTTCTGGCAGGACGTTTCATTGTCTTTTAGGCCAGTTTTAGAAGACTGCGATGGGTTTGCCTGCGTATTTGGCTCTTCTAAAAGTTAGATGTATGCAGCTGTTTCAGCCTATAGGCACATATGGCATGCAAATAGGGACCCCTATAGGAGAATCGTCCTCTCCATTATCCCCACATGTTTGTTCAATATACGTGGCCGGGGAAACGACCCTACTGCTATACATTAAAATATAATTTTACATTTTTCTCCTGAGTACTTTGGGCTTGTTCCTGCTTTGAACAGCCGTCACGGTTAGCAAATAAACGGCTCCGAGACGCGGGCGCGCTAATCTCCATTGTTTCACTAATACGTTGCTGCTGTTCCCCTAACCCCGCTCCCGGCTGCAGCCCCACTTGTCCCCCGGTCCAGCCTCCCCGGGGATCCAGCGGCAGCACCAGGAATAGGGGGTCCCCAGGAAGAGGTGCCTCAGTCCTGCAGAGGGGCTGCCAGGCAGAGTTCTCTCGTAAAGCCCAGAGATGGGATTTGGTAGGATTTTTTTTTTTTTCCAATTCGAGTTTGTTTCACGGAGTGATTTTTTACTTACTTTTTTTTTCTTCACTTTTCTCCCTCCCTACCCCTGCCCGAGCCCTGGGGTTGGTGGCTGTGGTGGGAAGCCGAGCTCACAGCATTCCGTTTGCACTGATTCAGAAAGGAAACGTTCTTTTCCTTTCGAGATTACAGATAGACACAGCGGAGCATTGCGGTGTTTTATAGGGCTTGTTCTAGTTTATTCTGCTGGAACAAAGGAATGGAAGCGTGTTTGGGGTTTTTTTTAGTTTATTTTTAGGGTCACGCAGGGCTTGCTTTTTTTTCCCCCCTCCTCCTGGCAAGCGTGTTTTACCCCGAGAATTTAATCCTTCAGACAAATTTTCTAACTTTATCTCTTTCCTCCGGAGACGAGATCAACCGCTTTCTCATCCACTTCCCACCCCCCCCGCCTTCCTGGTAGCAGCAATGATTGCACCGTACAGCTGGACAAGTGTCAGCCGTCCAAGGCTTTGAGAGCAGCCGGCGGAGGCTCAAGTTGTATTTATTCAAACAATATTTTTTATCTCCTTGGAAGGGAAAAAAAAAAAGAGTGGTACAAATCGTAAAGTAAAAGGCTTGTGAAAAATCAGCGTGGTAAATGTGGTCTTGGGACCCGCTGAGCCGGGGCTACCACGCTGGCTGCTCGGCGGCACCGTGAGCCAGCCCCAGCTGTCAATTAGAGGCGATTCATTAGGATTTAATAGCAGGTGCAAAGTCATCTCCCCGCCAGCAGCACTGCCGTTTGGATGGGGAATCTTCTTGTTTTATAGCAGCGTCCAGCTCTCCTGGCTGGTTGTAAACCTGGCTACCACTTTGGATAGCGGAGCGTCAGCGCCTGAGGCTGCTCGCACCGTAAGCGTCGCTCTTTGCGCGGCTAATTTCTCCCTCCCAAGACATAAGGTGGAATATGCCTCCATATTTATTTTGGAAGACGGTCGCGTGAGCGAATTCGCCGGGAGAAATGGGGCTGAGATAAAGCAAGGGCTGGGCGGGGATGGGGGAGGAATGCACCGGTTTTGCTTTCTCATAGTCTCATACAGACAATTAAACAAACAGCTTCGGCGGCGAACTCCAGAAGAGCCGAAGCCTCCCGGGGCTCAAAATCGGGGAGCCCCGGGGCAGGAGCTCCGCGTCCCGCTGCACCCGCATCCCAGCTGGCGGCCGGGGCTGGAGCTTGGAAAGCGCCGCCGTGATTACACCCAAGTGGAGAGCAGGATGGCTCCTGGCCGTCTGATCTGACGTCAACATGTCTCTAACTCCTCGCTGCAAGATAGAGGGAGCAGAGCCGGGGGAGGGAGGGCTCTAATCATTCCCAGATGTCTCTAATAGCAGATATAAAGACTTATATAGTGTCTGAGAATAAATTTGTAATCAATGCTTTACAATCGGATCATCAAAGCAATGACATTTCGAGAGGAAAATAGGGGGGGTGGGGAAGCTGAGAAAGAGGGAGACACACACCACGCTGGTTTGGAAGGGAGACAGGGGCTCAGGGGTTCCTAGAGAGGTGCTGGCCCCGCGCATCGCCCGGCTTTGTTAGAATTTATGTGAATATATTAATCCAGATAACAACTTTGCTTTTATCTCCGTTGTACGGGACGACCTGAAACAGCTGAACAGTAATTGCCCAATTAGAAAGAGAAAAAATTGGCTCTTGTTTGCAAAGGCACGTATTTCATGATTGAAAAAAAAAATAATCCAAACCCAACCAGCAACAAACAACCAACCAAACACTCAAATTAAAAATATATAAAACATTGATAAGTCCCTTGTTACAGCAGAGGGGATTATGTCTGCAGGCGTGCAAAATGCGTTTCCTTCCTATCGCTACTTGGACGTTTCTTCTGGGTATATTTGTGAGTCGCAGGGCGAGTACGTGTGAAAAAGGAGGATTAAGGTTAGGTTTCCAAGCGCAAAAGCAGAATATTTTGCTTAGAACTTTTTTATTAGCCTTCTCCCTCCTTCCTCCCCGCCCACCTTTCAAGCTCACGTTGTCTCCATGGCATCCCGGGCCGTGTTTATATCCTTACAGTTGCCCACGGATGTCTCGGTGCTTGTTCTAGGGGTGTCTGCGGCTTGGCCAGAGAGGCCTTGTTACACCTCTTTGACATCGATAGCAAATTAGCACTAATTATTGCAATAATCTTTTGACGCAGAGAATCGCTCCTGGGAATGAGTTGGGGGGGAGGGGGGGGTAAAAAAAAAAAAAAAAAGACGGACAAATAAAACACAAGACAAAGCAAAACGAACAAAAAAAAGGCCCACCACAGTTTATCTCCAGGAATGCAGGCAATGCCATACGCTTCCAAAAACAATTCCGAGAGCGGGACAGAGCTGGGGTTCCGCCAGGGTCCCGCACGTGGCAAGGAGCCCCCCCCAGATCCCAGCACTGGCCCCTCGCTGCCTCCTCGGTCCCCCAAACAGCTACGAGCTCTAAAAAATCACGCTGCTTTTTGCCTAAACCGAGCGCCCTCGGGGGGGACGCCTCCTGGGAGGGCACACGAGGGATTTTTGTTGCTGTTTCTTTTCAAGGGGAATAAAAGAAAAAATAAAAATTAAAAGATTATTTTCTGTTGAGGCAGAGCAGAGACTTTCCCCGGCCATCGAACAAGGCGACGGTCCCAAATCCGAGTAAACCGGGGCCACGCGTCTGTCTGCTGGGACACGGCTGCGGCTGCCCTGCTGCTCTCGCTGCAGCGGTGCCCGTGCTCTCCGCTCTTTCTCACTCCCCGCGCAGCACCGAGAGATGCTGCAGCGGTGGGACAAGCTGCCATTCACCCTCCTACGTGCCTTTCACCTCTGAAATGCCTCGGCCCCGAGGAGTCACCGGGCAGGCCGGTGCGGGCAGGGTGCGGGAGCAGCTCTGCTGTTATCAGACCCGGCCCCGCTGGCGGAGAGCTGGGGCCAGGGCACTGACATCCCCATCTACCATCAATTTACCTTCCGCTTCCCCATTTAGCTTTTAATGTCAAAACCTACATTTTTGTCGGCTCCGGCCTGTCTAGAGCTCTCGTGATTTAGCTGCGGGAATGACTGCTCCTGAGAAAACGACAACATCCTCATTAGCGAGCAATTAAAAGAGATCGTCCTTAGCGGATCCAGAGGAGCTCTTGGTTCTGAGAAATTAAAGTTTCAAAAATGGGAAAAAAGCTGCCGGGTTAATATGGAGAGGCAATTCTTCAGCCGGCGGGGCCGGTGAGTGGCGGGCATCCCGGCCGTGCTGCGCATCCTCCGGGAGAGCTGTGACCCGGCGGCTCGGCCAAGGGGAAGACAGAGCATCTGCAGGGAGGCTGCCCGGGACGGGCCTCACTTCAGCCCCTGCAGTCAGCCCAGTCAGCTCTCGCTCCCCACTACCCCCACCATTTTTTTTTTTCCTTTTTTTTTTTTTTTTAAAATGCCACGAATGAAACAAAAATTTAAAAAGGGGTTTGGGCAAGGCCGGAGGGAGTGCGAGATGCTCCAGTTTATCAGCTGGGCAGCTAACAGGCAAGGAAAAAGCAAACAAGAGGGGATGATCCTTCCCTCCGAGTGTTGTAAACAAAAGCAAGTGTCTGTAAACACAGATCCGCGCCGGAGCGCAGAGCCGGGCCGCCCGACCCGACGGGAGGGAAGGAGGGCACAACACTTTGGTCTGGTTGTTGTAACCCCGCAACCTCCCCCCTGACAGCCGGGACGGACAAACGGCGCAGGGACTCCCTTATCTTTTTAGGGGCAATCGCACATCTACGTAAGCTCAGAGCCGGGTCTCGCCTGGAGCCATGTCCTGAGGTGCGGCGGCAGGGGGAGGCGGGCAGGTACGCAGCCCTGGACCTAGAGAGAGGGCCAGCTTGGTTTAAGTTGAGAAGATTTAAGTAAAGGTTTAAATTACGAACCTGGATTCTATTATGGAAAAGGTGGGAAACCTTGCGTTTAACCGGGAATTGCCAAAAATACCCAGAGTAACTTCTGTATGTAAAAAACTTCGTATTTTTTTTCCTTGCCTGCCTACGGTGCAGAGGGATGCCACACATTTTCCAGCCTTGGATGCCTGCAGCTCGCCTCGGGACCGGAGAGCAGAAAGTCACTGGCCTAGTACTGGAACCCTTGTTAAGCAGTCGGCACAGGGAACGAGAAACAACTGCACAGAAATAATGGAAGAAAGATCATACTGGGGAAGCAGATGAACGTGCTTAGAAGAGTCAGAGCACGGGCTGCTGCAGTTTGCAGTCAGAAAAAAAGTTAAACAAAAAATAAATGTTCTCGCTGTGGTGGACTGGAAACATGTAACCCTGGAGAGTTTTGGGAACCACAAAGTTAATATTAAGTTCACCATAGCTCATTGTAAATCTTACATATCCCCTCCACCTCCCGCAAATCCCTCGCCTTGTTCGCTCTTTCTTCCCTGACGTAAAATTACCTGCTCCACGGTCACCCGGAGCAGAGCCCTCCAGCCTCCCTCGCAGCTTTCCCGGGAAGCCGCCCCCGCGGTGCCGCTCCGGGCTCGGCTCCCGACAGCGCCAGGCACCGCGGGCGCAGGGAAACCTCTCACACCCACCGCTTATGACCCCCGGGCTTCGCACCCTAGTTCCTTTCCCGTTTGCAGTAGGTCTCCTGCGTGGAGAACACCGCCACAAGGAATTCCTATTCAGCTGAACTGCCAGTTTCTGTTCAGCATTCACGGGGCTGGTGAGATCCCTTCCTCTACCCCTCCTACTCAGTCACTTGTTTAAAAATAAACTTATGAGCCATCTTTATAATTTAGTTTACTTCCGAATATTTTAAATATTATGAAAAAAGCCATAAACAACGCTGTTATTCAAAACAATTTGAGGTATAAAACATAAAAAGATTTGGGTTCTCTTCTTTTTTTTTTTTTTTTTTTTTGAGGGGTTTTGTAAAAAACACACACAGTGGTTTATTGAGTACTTACAACGTTTACACCTTCAATATTACTTAGATTCCACTTTTTCCCTTATGGACAGAAGTGCACATAACCAATAACTGCTGAAAACATCTTCAAATATTGAACGACCACAACAAAACTACAACACTAAATACCGAGTCAACCGAAACATTGGTGCAACTGCTTCTGTTGAAATATAACTTTATAATTCCATGAATATTTATATCCAGGAGGCCAAGTATTAAAGATACACTTCACATACAGACTAATGCCAGGGAGGGATTTTTTTTCTTTTTTCCTTTTCTGTGGTTCTGTTTTCCCCGTGTGTTTTTATACAGAGCAAATAACATTCACGAAACTATTAGAGACATTACCCCTTACCATGCTGGAGTTTCCTCTTCATATATGGAATGCTTTTCCCACTCCTTCAAATATCCACATTGGGGGGGGGGGTGGGTGTTGGGGGAGAAATTGCACATAAATAAACTGGACGATTCCAAATACAAAGAGTCCTCGAAGGAGAGCTCGCTAGCGAGACCAAGAGGACGGCTCCTCCAGTCCTGCCGTGCTCACTGCTTGAGCTCCAAAGCCCAGACATGCTGCGGCCAGCCAGTCCTCCCTTTGGTTTTCTTATCGTTGCTGCTAACTGTGCTTTTCAAGATTTCGTTCTGGGGAGACAGGATGCAAAAGGAGAGAGAGAAAAAAAAAAAACGGGGGAGAGTAAAAAAAATAAGGTTAGAGATATTCCTCCTCTGTCTAGGTCACCTCTACGCGGCCCCGAGAGGGAAACTGCGAGCAGACACGGGCTCCTGCCGAAGCCCGCGGGGCTGCAGGGGACAGAGCGGGGCGGCCACCGCGGGCCACTTCGCTGCCCGTGGCAGCGACCCCTGCGCGACCATCCGCAGCCCCCGGCGGAGGGAAACCTCTCTACAATCCCCCGCTGCCCTTCCCCGGCCGAACCGCGGGGCTCAAAGGCACGGGGAGCGGGCTAGAGGCTACGGGGAGATGGGGATGACGGAAAGGTCCGAGCTGAACAATCCTCTCCCGGGGTTCGGGAAGGAGATGGGCACAGGGAAGCGCCCGGGCAAAACGTCGGGTCTGTGGCCGCAGAAATCTGCGAGAATATCGCCTGAGCTCGCCGCAGGGCCTACACTAAATTCGGCTTCCGAATTCGACTCTTCCCATCAAAAGTCAGAAAATTTAAAGCGCGAAGCGCACGGGGAGAAGAGCCCCGCGCTGTGGATCTGCTACTCGGCGAGGGGTTAAAGCCGGGCTGGGCTAGGCGGGCATCGCGCCTCTACTCTCTCATTTAAGGGAGCAGAGTCTTGTCTCCGCCGGGGTCACGGGGTGGGATCGGGTACAAACCAGATCACGGATTCCCCCGGGAGCTTTACTGTCGCGGCGCTTTCCCCCGTGAGCGCTCGCAGCCGTCGGGCCGGACCGGGGCGCCCTGCGGGAGCCGCGGGCACCGGGGGCCGCTCGGGGCTTCGCCCTGTCTCGCTCTCCGCCCGCAGGTACGTCCAGGGACCGGGGGGACCGAGGCGTTTCCCCGCGAACATCACCCGGCGGCTCGACCCAGCCGAGGGTCGGGTGCGGGGGGACGGAGCGGCCGAGCAGCCTCCTCTCCCCAGCTCCCCCATCCCGTCCCGTCCCGGAGCACTGACCAGCTCTTTCTTTCTCTTCTCCTCCTTCACGTCCGTCTTCTTGATCTCTGCCTTGAAGGCCTCCGCCTCCCCGTTCTGGTCATCCTTGGCCAGCAGGTCCATGAGGTAGGCGATGTAGCTGGTGGCCAGGCGGAGGGTTTTGATCTTGGAGAGCTTGGTGTCGGCGGGCACGTTGGGGATGCACTCCCGCAGCTCCGCGAAGGCGCTGTTGATGCTCTGAGTCCTGCGCCGCTCCTTGCGGTTCGCCGTGCCCCTGCGCTTCACCGGCCGGGGCCCCCCGAGCCCGGGCGGGCCGCTCCCGGGCGGCACCCCCCCGTAATGGGAGTGGTCCATGCCCGGCGCCCCGTTGGCGTACTCGGGGCTGTAGGACAGAGCCATGCTGTAGTCGGGGGGGGACATCTCCGGGTGGCTGCTGATGAGCCAGCCGTGGAAGTACGGGTTCTCCTCGTGGCCGCAGCGGGTGGCGGCGGCGGCGGCGGCGGCTGCGGCGGCGGCGAAAGGGTAGCCTTCATGGTGCACCACCGGGTGGTGGGGGAAGCCGCCCACTAGACTCATCCCCGCTCCCTAGCGCACCCCACCCCGCCCCCCCGGGCCCCAAAACAAAGGTTTTCCCCTCCCCGCCCCCCCCACCACCCCCACCCCGCGCCGCACCGGCGGGAGAGGCTCCCCCGCCGCTCGCCCCTCAGCACTGCCCCGCCGCCCGCCGCCTCTCCATAGGGCGCTGCTGGAGAGTCCCGGCGGGTGCCTGAGCGATCCCCCCTCCCCGGGCGCCGCCGCTCATGCGTTGTGCCTCCTCCTCCTCCTCCTCCTCGCCCGGGGCCGGGTCTTCGAGGAAGCGCACACGGGAAAAAAAAAAAAAAAAGAAAATCTACGGAGAGAAGTCGACCAAAACAAAATGGCTTGGCTCCCCGGCCCGGGGAATCTTCCTCGCCCGTTTCTTCCCTTCGCTCTGGCCAAGTCCGCCGCGGCCCGGGCGGGGGGTACTTACAGGCGGGCCCCCTCCATGCGCAACCTCCGCCCCCGCGGGCACCGTCAGCGCCGGGCGGCCGCGCGCATCGCTGCCCGCCGCGCCGGGGCCCTCCGCGCCCCGCTGCTCCGCTGGGGCATCCGCGCCGCTCGGCCGGGGCTCCCCGGCACGATCTCCATGGACAGCTACATGTTTAGGGCCGCTCGGGTTAATATATGTCGTCAGAGGCGGCGGCCGCCAATGGCTGGAGGCGGGGGCGGGGCCCGCCGCCCTCCGCAATAAAACTTTTTGATGTTCGCCCTGCTAATTGCCGAGCTCCTCTTCCAGGATTGGCTGCCCCTCCGTATCCATAATGTAATTAAAGCAAAGGGGGGAAAATTATCATGGAGGCAGAGGTTAATGCAAGTGTTTAGCAGATGCCTTACTGTAAAATCTGCCTTAAAGAAAAATAAAACAACAACAACAAAACAAAAACCCAGCAAACTCATTAAAACTTGAATATCGGATAATCTTAAACCAGGTACAGTATGGACCCAAGGAATTTCTTGGCAAAAACCTATGTGAGAGGAGCTCGATGCGCTCCGACGTTGCTTTTACAAAATGCTTTGTGCCGGTGCGGTAGAGGAACAAATAAAACCGGCTTCGGAGGGCACTTTTTCGATTGCCCGGTGTGACAGGCGTGCCCCAGCAGCCCTCCGGCTTATACATTTATTGCTGGATAATATACACAAAAAGATCACCGGTTCCTGTGAGGACGGAGACGAAGTTTCTCTGCCTCGTCTGCCACCGGGCTTGTGATCCAAGTTAGCAAGGGCTGGCTCTGGCTCTGCGGCTGCTGGCTCGCTGAAGGAGCTGCGAGCTCAGGGTTTGGCCGGGGATGATGTTTTCTTCCAGAAAAAAAAAAAAAAAAAAAGCATTGAAACACTAACAATAAACCCGACTCTAACTGATTCTCTTCCAGCTTGCTGCCTGCGCCTACGCACCGCGACCACTGTTCACCCGGCTCACTTATGCTCCTAAAATCAGTTTCATGCTTGTTTAACTGATCTGATCGGTAAGTAACCGAATATTTTTTACAGCATGTTCAGAGCTTATTTTCTAGCTTTTACTAACAAATATATAAATATTTCCCCGCATTCCTGGTTCTGCAATAAAAAAAGAAAAAAAAGACCAGCATCTGCGGAAAGCAGGTTTAGTTATCGAAAGGGAATAGTTAAATGTTTGTTTAACGGCCAGGCCAGGAGGAAATCTCCCGTAGCTATTTAGGTGTTTTGCTTTGGTAAACTTGAAGAGATTACAAAGGGAAAATAGATCTCAAGCTGTAATTCATGGATAACTTGGAGGAGAGGCGAATTGTTGTCATCTTTAAATGGAGCCGAGCATTACTAAATAGCTGCGAATTATCAAATACCCACCCTCACGTGCGTTGGCTGATGGCTAGGCTGATTCGGCGTATATTATAAAGCAATCTTACAATATAGGCAGTGTGGAAAACTGTGTCAACAGGAGCTGAAAGGTCATAAATTAAAGAAAGAGAAAGATAGAGATGGAGGAGTCTGCGAAAGGAGGCAGCAAGAACTGCAAGTCCAGTTTCTGCAGCAGCTCAGTGCGCTCTCCGTACCCGCTGCAAAGCTGGTGTGGATGCCTCGGGGTGGACCAAAGGGAGAAAAAAAAAACCCAAAAAACGTCTGTGGGGAAGGGATTCATCGCCTGGGGAGAGGAGCCGAGCCGAGCCCGAGCGGTCCCGGTGCGGAGAAGGGCTCGGAGGTGCCGCCGGGGCACGAGGATTGCTGGCACCCGGGGCTCCTGCGGGAGGGTCCCCGGCAGGGACAGCTCTGCGGGGAGGCGGCAGCCTCCGCCAGTGAGGCCGAGGGGCAGCCGGCTGCCGAGGGTAACCCCAAAAGCAAGGCTGAGCCCTGGCCCCATGTTTCGGCTCCCCGGACCCGGCTAGGGGACGTGCGGACAGAACAGAAACGCAGACGGACTTATATAAATAAGTATATACACATATGCGCGCGCGTCTGTGTGTAAACTGAGTACGAAAGTGAAAAACCGGTCCAGATGTAAACCTGATGTATATACACATGCATCTTATACGTAGGCACACACACTCAGTTGTAACTAAAATGACTGATGGGTATCTATAGCCATGCATGCACACGCGTACGCGTATACAGCGTATCACCCTAAGGAATGAACGTGTCTCCAGGGCTGATTTTTAAGTTCAAGAAAGGCCATGAGCACACAGAGCAGGCAGAGCCCTGGAGCGGCCAGGAGCGCACCCGTGCCGGTTGGGATACTGTGTCTGCAGGGTGCAGCCTGGAAACCTACTCAGTTTCTGCAGCGGTTTTCCAGTTTTGTTTTGCTGCGACAGTTTCCCTGATGTGAAGAAGAAGCGGACGTTGTCAAGGCCAGAAAAATATATTGGCTTGCAAACAGTGTATTATTTCTCTGCACTCCCCTTATTTTTGTAGGAGCTTCCCAATATACTTCAGGCTGGACCGCAACTGTGACAGTTCCTGTGGCAACCCACTATGGTCACTCCGATAACATCTGCAATGATGAAGGAAACGAAAAACATGAGGCAGAGAAAAAGTAATAAAAGATGCAGGAGATATCGATCAGAACACCAGTCTCGAAAGCTAGCAGCATTATTGCTTAATTAGCTTTGGAGAAAGAGGGTCTCCAGATAAAACATCCATCAGGATCTTACGTATATTTCTTCCTTTTATCCCCCAGCAGTTGTTTATGCGTTTTATAAAGCGAGTTTTGGAGCAAATGCAGCTCTTGTGTCCTCCCTCAGCTTTTAACTACTCAGACTGCCCGATCAGGAGTTAAAGCCTTTTCTGTTTGATCAACCCGGTGAATATCGCTACAGTCCAAAGAACTTCCAGCACTAGGCTTAGAGTCCATTAAAAAGCGCCAGCGTTTTGCTGTCCTTCCATTTATTGATTTGGTTAGAGTATTGTTTTTTTTTCTCACAAATAATTTTCTTTAAAAAAAAAGAAAAAGAGCACTGTAGCCTTATGTCAATTATTTCCCTGCCAAAATGGTTGCATGTTAGGCGGCGATTTATCTGGGCTTTGCTGCCAGACAGGACTTTCCTAGCTGGCTGTAATTAAAAAATTTTGGTGGCGACTGTGCCGAAGCTGTCTTGCCCTTTCCTTCCCCCTGTTCGTGGTGGTTTTTTTTTTTTTTGTGTGTGTGTTTTGTTTTGTTTTTATTTTGTTGAGGGGCGAGTGCGTGAGGCTGCATGGTTGCTTTTGCCCCATGGTCGTTTCCTTTCGAACACGACAGCCCTTGGCGGCGCCGAGGGGGAGGCAGGGGCTGCCCTTGCCCCCGGTGGGTGCCCCGCGGCGCCCGGGGAGCGGGGGGATGCGAGGGGCGGCGGGGGGTGGCTACCAGGGCGCCCGCCGGGGCCACCCGCTGCCCTGTCCCGGCGCTCAGCCGCCACCGGGGCGCTTATCTCCTAGTCACTTCTCTCGTCTGGGCCGAGGGTAGAGTGGGATCCGGGGATGACCGAACTGTTGAGCTGCGCTCCCCCGCTTCTTCCTTTCCCCAGCTCAGAGTTGTGTGAATTAAGCTAAATTGCAAATTAAGCTAATTTCTCTGAACCAGACGAAGCCGTATGGAAATGGGGAAGAGGTGCCGACGCTGGGTGGTCGGAAACCCACATCTGCTGGGGATCCTTGGGCTAGCTGGCTGGGAGAGCCACATGCACACCGAGCCGGCCGCTTTAATGAGCAGGCCAGGGGCATAAAAGTTCCTGGCCGGTGCCTGAGCAGCGACCTTCTCATTCGTTTACTCCTTTTCTACACCTTCTCGTCGAGGAGCGTCCGAACACCGGGGGGTGATTCTGGGGGGCAGGGCGGCAGAGGGAGCGCTGCGGTGCCCGGTAACGACCCCAGCCCCACGGATCCCCTGCTACCTGCAGGAGGACGGTGTTCTCCTTCTACTTTATAGTTTTCATTAAAGCGAGCAACCACTCAGACCCACAAAAGCACCCGAAGGGCACCCTGTTCCTTGTATCTGAGGCGCAGCCCTGGCCGGACGGTCCCTCCGACGGCTGTCCTGCCCGGCACCCCTAAACTCAGGGGGATCCCGGGGTGCCTCCCCTTCCTCCTCCTGCCCACCACATCGCTCAGCCGCCCGGTGTACGGCTTGAAAAGCCCAGACGCGTTTGAATTTATAGAGTGCATGATGTCATTGACCCGGCACCGAACGTATCAGAAAAGGGTATCGTTCTCGGATGGATTTGGGGACGACGAAGAAGCCCCATGTCCCAGAGGTGAGGCGCATCCTACCCCCGGGCCAGCTCTTAGGAGTTCGCAGAAGAACGTAAACCTACAAGAAAAAGGATTTTTGTAAAGAGGCATCGGAGAAATATCATTTGAAGGTCAACCTGTCAGTGTGGGTTAATGAAAAGGACTTGTGCCTAATGGGCCTACTTATACCCTCTGTTAGCTCAGCAACCTGGATTCCAGCGTCCAGGACAGAGACAAGAATCGGGCCCAACAGGCCCGAATTAGTTGCTGCCGTTGGAGGTGGAGGAACGCTGGTTTACGTTACTATTATCGGTAACGAACGCCCATATATTTCAGGCACGACAATCTTGTATGCAGCCGTTGTGTATACAAAAAATTAAAAAAAATAAATTAAAAAAAAAGAAAAAGAGAAAAAAAGAGCTGGCACGCAAGGGCGAGAAAACCCAAGACATTGACCATTTTGAGAGTTGCAATCATTGGCGGTAAGCGCGGGACCCTACAGGTTTTACCGCTGCATGTGTAAGCAATTATTCGAGGATTGCTTATATTTGTGACTGAGGTTCCAGAGTTGCGATTAGAGCCTAGACAGGAGTCACAGAAAGAAAAGGACAATGAACTCCAACTACGTTCCCTTCTTTCTCAGAAGAACAATAATAAAGACTTTATAAAAGTCTGCTGTGAAATCACAGTGTGTCTCTATTTATTTGGTTTGTCATATACCTATCCTGTACATACACATGTATAAACACCCACATACATATACAGACATGCACAGGGTTTTTTTTTTTTCACGTAATGTTGTCTGCATTCCTGGAAAAAAGCATCTTAAGTCGCTCTCGAGGTCGGAGCTGATGAAATAGCTCGCGAATGTAATTGCTTTCATTAATAAATATTTCGTCCTCCAGCATCCGATGTTCAAGCTTTGGAGGAAGCAGAGGTTAGGTTGGTATCGTTTTGGATTTAGGCTAACAAAAATCAACATCTCCATCGTAATTTTTCATAGAAAGACTTCGCTTAACAAGGCTAGGGTTTAAGCAACTTTTGTAAGATCAAAGGCAACTTCGCTTGGCTTGGAAAAAAGATCCCTTTTGAGCAGTGAAAATTAACTGCAATTTCTCCCTAACAGCATCCCCCGAAATGTGGGTGTCGTCCTGCCGGTGCCCCCCACGCCGTGTACCTGCTGCCCCGCACCCCACTCCGGCTCGCCCGGGGCCAGCTGAAGCACATGGTCTGGTCTTTAAACTCAGCATCTAACTCCTGCAAATGTCGGGTGCACACTTGTTAGAAGCATCAGCCTGGACCGCAATTCCTATATGCCTATCTCGGTGTAATTGATCTGGCTGAGTGAGGTCTTTTTGATAATTTGGATACACCAAGTCTCCAGTTAATGACATATAATCAGCCTTTAGGTCACTTGGTCATTCTCTTATTATAAACCCCTCCTGCTCTCTCTGATCTCCTTTCAAACTAAATTTCACACAAACAAATAAAGCAAGACAGGGACAAGTCCTTAAAATACAAGAGAGAAATACTGGAGAATTGCTCGTGGGGAACTATAAACATTTTTAAAAGTAAAACAGAAAAGATAGGAAAGAACATCTTATCAAGAAAGAGAGCATTGTGTACAAAACACGGAGGGAAAACGATCTGGCTTTTGTTAAAAAATGACATAAAATTAAAATAAAAATAATTACAAACAGAAAAGGCATAACATAAACGGAAGGGAGGAGGCTTTACTAAAAATGCGCGGCCATAATGTAATTTGTTCTTACAGATGATACAGTCGACCCATGAATAGGCAAAATCTTTATTCACTTCACTCTAGCTGGGAATAAAATAAAATAAAAATAATTTTAAAAAAATTGTCTTTCCTCTTCTTTTCAGGAAAGTAACTGAAGAACCCAGGGAACAGAGAACAGTGTCGTGTACCTCCTCCGACCTGCAGGGAATCGGAGCCGTGGCCAAAATACTGGGTATAAATGCGACAACAAAATAAATATTTTACATCACCGTGCAGAACATACTTTACTAATTCAAGAGTTTGTTTTTCTAATTCTCGTTTTTCTTCCCTGTATAGAGAGGCAACACTCCCTTTTTATTAGGTATTCCCTAAAAGATGATTTTGCTCTCCGTCCAGGTGTGCATATAGACACGCACACACAGGTTGTACAGCAATGCTGACAGGTATGTGCGTGCAGAAGCTGGTGCAGTGGCCGGGGACAAGAGCGAGCAGGGGTGCCCTAGGTGAGATCCGAGGGCCCTGCTGGCTGCAGGCAGTTCATGGTGAAAGCAAGCCCCGCTTTTTTGGAACGAGAGTTGATTTATGAAAACGAGAGCAGGAGTATTTCAGTCTAGTCCAAGCGATAGCGCTTCGAGGAAGAAGGTTGAAGAAGACTACAGCCACTCTCCCTTACAGACATTAGCACCTTTCAAAATGTTATCAACATGCGTTTTACCAAAAATCTCATTTGTATTTAATATGGGATTCGGAGAGGCGTTAAATGAGCACATAAGTGTATGGTGAAGTTGCGAGGATGATTGCCGGGGCTCCCTCAGCGAGAGAAAACGCAGCGAGGAATTCGTGGACGAGAGTGTCACGAGGCCCCAGCGCTGGGGATGTTCGTATGACACATTTTGCTACTCGTTCACTACGTTCCCGGTCTTTTCAGCATTTCTAAGAGACTTTCTTTTTTTTTTTTTTTTTTTCTTTTTTTTTTTTTCACTGCCCTCTCAGGAGCTGCCGGGTGGAAGGATTAGCCCGTAGCCACTCCAAGGTCCGACCCGGTGAATCGGGGGGCGGCCGGGAGGCAGAGCCCCGACGGTCCCGCCGGGGCGCACGCCCTGGGGCACCAGCCGCCCGGGGATGCTCAGCTCAGCCGCGGCCGCTGCCCTCGGCAGGGCCCGCCGCCACTTCTCCCTCCGGCCGGGGGTCGAAATGCTACAGGGAGAGGGGGAGGAGGGCTGTCCCCCACTGCCCCCCCGGCCCCCCTCGGTGGCCCCGGCGGCGCCCGCGAGGAGCCCCGGCGAGCTGGGGGCGGCTGGAAAGGGTTAAGAGCTTCCCCTCCTCCTCCCGGAGACCCCTGAATACCGCCGCTTTCCTCTAGAGGTCTCATTAGGGAAACCCTAACTGCTATTTTCAACGTTTCCTCAATCAAGTGCCTTTAAATAGAGCTCCACAAACAAATTGGCGGCAAAAAGCGCGGATCTTGTCACGGGCGAGGCCGATCCAATATTTCACCCTTGTTTGCTTTGTAATTACAGCCTGGCTGGTGGCTACCTGCCCGCTGGGGCCAGCTCCCCTCGCCCCCTCCCCGCGGCTCCTCTCCCGGGGCCGGGAGGGTGATTGGGGCCGCCGGGAGGAGCCACCTTAGCAAGTGTTCTTCGAGGACAAAAATAAAAATAAAAAAAAAAAATAAAAAAAAGCAAATGCGGAATCTCCCTGTCCAAATGCTGCCTGAAATTTTTTTGCAACGCTGCTCTGAAGCTCCCAAGTCGGGGTCAGGGATCAGGCAGCTCTCCCGGCGCGGCTGAGTTCGCTTCTCCTTGTCTTCGCTCCCCCCCCACTCTGTTAAACCGCTCTTATGATTTGTTATATTTTCCACAGCTGCTTATTCTTGCTTGACTGCTGTACAAAGCCGCTTTAAATCCTCGGCAGGAAGAATAAAAGTTAAAGCCGCTTGGACGGGTTCCTACAGCCTCGCGGGCTGGTGCGAGTCCATCTCGGTCCCTGCATAACGACCCCTCTGCTCGCACCAGGTCTCGATAAGCCTCGTTACTGCGGCTCGGGGCAGCAGCTCGCTCGCAAGTATTAACAAAAATAGGAGCTAATTCAATTACGTCTGAAAGCCAGGGTGTAACAGAGGGAAACTTCAGCGCTTACGAAATAAGCTGCTGTATTTGCTTTGCTATAAACCGGAGAGAATATTTTATGATGGAAAGGAACAGTACAACACAAAAGGGAAATATGTCAATAAATCTCTTTTTATGGATTCTCTTTAGCAGCAAAACACCAAGATTTAACGGGTGTTAGCTCAGCTATTTTGCAGGTACCTCTAAAGATACGTAAATAGAAAATTGACCCCATATCTTCTATCCTAGCCCCCTTGGTCGGGGGAGATCCAGCTCTGCAAATCCCAGTTCCACGATGAAACTTCCTCTGACTTCCATGGGAGCAGCGCTGACACAAGAGTTCACATCCGACCACTGCAGGAATAGGCTCCAATCATTTATGGCGCCACCAGCACTAGTCTTTCACAGTTAACAGATACACAAAACTGTAAGTCAGAAATAATGCACCACCATCCCTATCATGAAGGGCACATTACACTATTTTCTTTCTAGTTACTCCAAAACTATTAATGTTTGAGATTGTTAATCCACCTGTGGGCTAAGTTACAGCTTTATTTTCACAGGGCCATTTAAAAAAAATATTTTTGCATGCTAGAATAAAGATAGGTACTTCAGGGTATGGGTGGATTTCAAAGTAGTCTAATGCTCCTTGAGATAAGTGCAGGTTAAGCATATAGATCCCTTTGAGGATTTAAAGCTTAGATACTTTAGGAAATCAAAATACACAGCTCTCTGCATCTCGATAACTTTCAAAATGTGCTTAATGGAAAACGCATTTATTTTCAGAGTTGTGTTCTACTGTAAACCAGCATTCATACATCCTAGAACTGGTTTATTCAATGCCAATATGTCTGCATCTTATTGCTAGGAATGTTTCGTTATCTGTCTCCATGCCTTGTTTTGGTTCTTTCTTATTATCAAGTCCTGACATTGCTTACCCTGAGCACTTAAATCCAGTTTTAGGTCACCTAGAAAGCAGGGTAGGTCCAGTGGTTTGCTGTTGTGCTGTAGTGTTTTGGAGGTGCAGGGCTTGAAGCAATTGCTTCACATATAATCTCACAGTGCAGTGCCTTCTGTATCTCTGTACACACACACACGCAATACAGCTTTTTAACTGACTTGTCACTGGGAAGTCTAGCAGCTATGAAAGCAGAAGGCAGAGATGGCATTGGCAGTTAGATGTGTTCTTTCAAAAGTAAGTCCTGTCAGTTAAAAATCGTCTTATACATTGCTAAATGAAAGTCACACTGCCTTTTCCCTGTGCTTTTTTATAAATAGAACAAGTGAGTTATTTCAGATTCCTAGTTTTATTAAGAAAGGTTGTAGAATGATCTAAGGTTCAAACATGTCAGTCCTAATCACGTGTTGAACAACATCTATAAAATACACCCATAGGGGAAAGAAAGACCACAAAACCTCACACATACAGACCTCATCATAAAAGTTATCTTATTTACGGTAACAAAACTGCCCATCAGAATGGCATCTATTTATATGAATTCAAGTTTTGCGTGCACCTACTATTAATGGAAACATTTTGTACATACTTGAGCTAGCTCATACACCATTATCAGTCTTGCATAGGAAGGTAGAGCACAGTGCAGGTTACTTTTACTCAATTTCTCACTAAGCAAAGTAGTCTGAGCTGAACGCTATAGCATTGCAGTAAGGCACTGTGAGCACTGTTTTATAGCCACCCCAAGGACCTCTACACAGCAGTCTGCAATACAGACAGAGTAGTAGGAAAAGTGAATACTGGATATACATACTTATCTGCATGCCAGAGACTCTCCCTGCATACTCTGGAGCCTACGAAGGGCTTCCCCTGACTCCATTCGTGTACTATTCATAAAGATATGTCCTGGCTTGTAAAAACAGTACATGCCTGTTTCGTATGATCTGTACATGCACACATCTGGGCTGCATGTGTGGAAAAGTAAAGGCATATACCACAAATAACTTTATATGTACAACTTTCCAAGTATGGGTCTGTAAGTCTACAATGCAGTCTATCTACAGTGCAGAAAATGACATTCTTCTGCACAGGAGGGCATTTTTAAGTGGCTTTCAAATAAGAAAAAATGCAGCGTTATTCTTGGTAACACAGCAGCCGCTTATTTCTCCTGGTGGCTCCTGAATTTTTCTGCAAACCCACCAAGACCGAGTGTTACTTCTAAACACCAACATGCACACAGCAATCAGAATACTTCAGACACTCATTTCTAGAGGCTGATGTTATTAAAATTAAAAACATCTGCTTTAAAGAATGCAGATTTTCTGGATGTAAATGCTTCTCTACTCCCACAGTAAATTCAGCTACTTGGGAAACAAAATGTGATTCTGAACAGTCACTGCATTGTTTGACACAGTAGCAAATGGAACAATGCTGCCCTTAATGATGTTGTTCAACCAACAATTGGAATTGGATAAAGGCTTTCAGCTGGGAACACTTTTCTAATACCTCTGTAGGTAATGGGATTCCTAACGTGCGCTGGTCTCTGACTATTAGGCCCTGCATACTGCACAGGGGTTCACCTTCATCTTGTCGAGACAGCTCCCAAGGAGATGAGTTTGTCACTGCGACAGGCTTTTTAATGTTTGCCTGTTATCAGCTCACTGACGCAGTACTTCAAGGGAGAGCTGTGAATGGAGCACCAGCTGCCTGCATTTCAGATACTATCATCTAATCCTGATTAGAGACACCATGGGCTAGAAACTCCTCCATAAAGCTGGGGAGAGGAAACCTCCTCCATTTTATGTGCCCCTCAAAAATCTTTGGGGAGAACTTCAATACTTTTATTAGATTCTCTTATATTGAAGCTAAGCTGTGTGTGCTTGTTTAAGAATGAGAATTATGTGTGTTGACTACCACATAATACATGGATCCCTATGCTAGTGACATAAGTGAAGTCAATATCAAATGTGGAGTTGCACTGAACACTGTGGTACATGGGACATTTTGTTGCTTTTGCCTGTCAGGCTGACTCTAAATAGAAAAAGAAAGTTGCAATTTGGAAGTATTGATCCTGCTGACATGGGGAACAAAGAAAAATGGAAGACAATACATGAGGGGACTTTGCCCTAAACTGAGGTGCCACTGGAGGAGGTGTATGACTAAGAAGACACGATGTGACGTAGGAATGTGTATGGTGCTAAGCAGAGGTAAATAACAGAAGTTAAAAGTCCTTTTCTTATTCTGCTTTTTATAAATATGTGACTGGGTAAAATTTTGAAGCTTCAGAAATTATGCATAAATGGAAACTTAGATGAAACATGGCATTAGTGTAAACTAAGTAAAAAAAAAAAATACCTTGATGGCTATCTTTCTTTTAGTAAAAAGTATAATATGTTCAAATACTTTTCTGTATTGGGAAGAATCGGTCTTTCCTTTGTATCACAGGTAAAAGAGTTTGGAGACAGGTTCCCTACTGACGATATGGAACATCTCCAGGCCATTTTAGGTACTGATTAGCACCACACCTTCCCATAGCTGCTATCAGGAAATCTGCTCTTTGTGGGATGTATGCTATGAAGTTATAAAGAAGACAAACTTAGGATTTTAAATTCTAATATTGTTTACATTCTATATAAGTTGATAAACACACATATGCAAATGCACATATACATATTAATTTGAAAAAAGTACATTTTAGTGGTTTCCTTTCAGTGTTTACATCTTAACCATGTTAACCACTGTTCTAACTAAAAAAAACCGAAACCCAACATTGGGTTCTAGCAGGATTAGTAATATTTGAGAGCTATCTAGTTCTTGAAAAATGCTTGGGATTCTCATGGATCATGGTCTTTGTGGAGACAGGTGTCCTCATTCCAGCTAGGCACAATAAGTTTCACTAAGTAATGTTTGCACAGAGTGCTTCAGATGTTGGTCACTGTAGAAATGTAAAGCATTTGTGCCTTCAAAATTTGCTATTAAAATAATGAGAAAAAGAAAGCCAAATCCATTCATTATATCTGACTTAAAGGAAGTGCTTACAGAAGGGGTACAGTTGATTATGAAGCAAATCTGTATTTCTTACAATTATGAGTGTGAAACACTGTTTGCGTTTCTTGTATGGAATAAGGAAGTTAGGTACAATGAAAAGAAGCTAGAAAAATTTTTCTTTCAGTGACTTAAAAATACTGCAAATAAAACTATTATTAAGCTAGATTAAATAAAGTGGAAATTTGCTTTCAGGTTTTAAAGCCAAGAATGTTCTTTGCGCCTCCATCCATTTCTGTGCTCCACATACCCTGTGCTGTTTACACAAAGATTATCTTGTTTATTTTATGGTTATTATGCTTCATAGAAGCTAATCAAGAGAATATTTCTTTTTTTATGACAAAAAGTGGATGTTGAATTGCTCAAGTTGCGTTTATACAACATTCTTGGGTTTGTGATAGTGTGATATTTAATAAAGTGTTTATAAAGGCAGATATAATAGTTTATCAGATCTCAGGCAGTCATAATAACAAAACTGCCCTTAGCCCATGTGCTATGTACTGTACTTTGTAATTTACAACACTGCACTTTCTAAATTACTTCATAAACTAAGGAAGTTGACTACCAAAGAATCAATCTTATGAGAACTAAGAAATCTTTCCCTAAATATTTTTTCTGTTACTTAGTCTTCATACAAATCATTATTAATAGCTTGAACTCAGACAGAAACTTCACTCCCTCACAGCATGCAACACATGCATGCTATAAGATATTTTCATGCAGTGCCATCTCTTTAAATTTCCAGTGGAAGAGACCTTTCAGGTTAAAATACTACATGCCTAAAATGGTATCCTGCATAAGGAACAGGATAAAGGAAAGAAAAAAGATCAAAAGGAAGCTGACTATCTTACAGAGGAAGTATAATGGAGCAATTCAAGTGGGAGTTAATAGTTTATGAGACTGTGAATAGAGAATGGATACTTACATTTCTGTGTTGCTGGTCTCTACTAATTTATATCAAGTTTGTTTGGTGGAATCACTCTAATGGCATGTGTAAAAGGTCCTTCAATGGGAATAAAAACCTGTGCCAATGAGTCCAGTCTTCCTCTCAGATGAAGAAGTTGCTCTGAGAAACCCTTCTTGTGAACACTGGAAGGCTCAGGTATGCACCCCAAGCTAATACTGACCTCTCCCCATTCTTCCCTAAATTTCAATCTTATTATTCCCTATGTCTGCTATTGCATGAAAAAGAAGGAAAAAACAGACATTCAAAAGTGGTAGAACTTAGTGTTATAACTCAAGACCAATTTTTGGTCTGCAAGTAGGCAACTACATTTAGCATTTACTTAATCCTCATCCTTGAAGCAACTTCTGCAGTTTTTCATGACATGCACCTGTAGATACAAAACACGACTTACATCTTCGTTATGGTCACTATAAAATCATCATCCAATTAAATCTGAATCTTTTATGAAGAGGAAAAAAATAAGTATAATTCATGCATATTTACATCGCTCATCTTCACAATCTTGGTCAGCATAAATAAACATCAAATTCACATCCCTCTGTAAGTGGATATATCTTCTAGCTGGACAAAATTTCTCCTCATGTTTCTAACAAGCAGTCCGAGTACACAAAATTGGTGTAATTTTTTTCAAAAAGGACTATGGGTTTTAAATCCTGATCAGATTTTGGTCTGAGAGAAGTACAGAGATTGCACTTTGGTGCTCTGACGCATAAGGATCAACTGATAATTGTGTAAGGGGCAGCATCTTCCTTTCACATCTAATAATTTCCTGTCAGATTGCAAGAAGTGGTTTGTATCCTTATTGCTAGTTTTAGAGGAGATGTATGGCAGCCTAAGGTAATTATTTGATATCAGAAGAGAAGCAGCATAGAAATGTTTTGAGGTTGCAAGCGTTACAGGCAGATCAACAATTATCACCTACAGGACATGCTTAAAACATGTTCTTAAAGGGTTTTTGTGGGAGGCTGTGAAATACATCTGATCTAGTGAAATTTTTTTTTTAAACGTAATTATTGCAGTCTGGATGCTGTCAGGATGGATTCAGCTACTCATGTTCTTGCAACATTTCCATGGATTCATACCACATTTCTACTGGTCGATGGACTGACGGATAAGAGTCAACACTTCACTTCATTGAGGGATGGACTCCAAAACACTAGATGGATGAATAGGTGATTTTCTTAACCTCAACAGAAATACACGCAGTTGAAAAGCTGGAATATATCATAGACCATTTCTTGTAAGCACATTTGTTCTCCAAAGTTGTTTTCCCACATTTATATAATCTGTTCAGAATGCTATCAGTACTTCCTTATTCAATAAATAGAGCTGATTCTGCAAAAGAATGATTATTCCAGGATGAAGAAATTTCTAATGGAGAGAATCTGTGATAATCAAAAGCATTCTGCTGTAGATAATGAATGGCTAGGATTCCTGATGAATTCCAAGAACCAAAATTGCCACCTCCTTAGCCCTCTTGAGCAATAAAAGTTCTTGTCCGCCAGCTGGTAAGATGATGTATGCAACAGATAATTTTTTCCTAATGGGATTTGTGAAGGTGAAAGCTGTAGAGGACTGCATAACACCTTTGGAGTATTATACGGAAATCTATCATGGTATGACATTTCCTGAAAGAACTGAGGGTTTGGAGAAGTAGAACAGGTTGTGAGTGAAACAATATCAGGTGGATAGATACTATGACAGTGTAGAAGAAGATTACATTTGGAACAGAGCAAAGTATGACAATTTAGAAATTAAAGGAACGTGAGATGAAGATGTAGAAGAGAAAAATAAAGATTTTGGTGAAAACTAAAATTATAATGGAAGTGTACCCTAAAAAGAGCAGGAAAAAATAGATTTATTGAGTGGGAGAGAGATTACAGACTTTGAAGACAGAATCAGAGAAAGAAACTGTACTAGAAAACTAGAATAGAGAGAGACAAAAGCAAAGAAAGAAGAGCAAACTGATGATGCAGATACCGTAGGGAAAGAACAAAAAGAAAAGGATAAGATCTGGAACATGAAAGGAGGACATAGTGTGAAAACTGGAAGAAGCAGGGGCAGTGGCTGAAGAGCTGAAAGGTAAGACTTGAACAGCTCTTGCCGTGTGTTGTGCCCATTATGAGCGTACAAGGTAAGTCTGCTCAAGCCTGCACATGCCAAAGGGCACTGATGCCAAATTCTATGTACTCTGCACGATTATTTCTGTTCCAGCTGAGTAGCAGGTAGTTTGTGGAATTTCCTGTTTAAAGTCTGGTTTGCCCTTGCTGTAAGGTAAGACAGTCTTACGGCTGCTTTAATAAAGTTACCTACGATCCTTTGTGGACATTGAAGACCATTCCCAACTTGAGAATCACGCAGGTACAATCTGGCTTCTGTTTTTTGATGGTGCCCTGAAACTGGTATCAGTGACAAAATCACAAAGTCACCTGCGCTACTCCTTCTGTGACCCCCCCATTTGCAGTGTCAGTGGTGCAACTGCTCAGTTCTTGGATCAGTTAGTACCGTGTTGTCTATTGCTGGATCAGTGGGATGCCAGGGACATTAAAAAAAGAAGCGATCATAAAAGATGTCTTCCTGCTGAAGACCTTCAGAGCAAGATTTGTAATGAAAAGTGCAATGACACTCCCTGAAATCTTGCCAGTGCCTCATAAACTAATATAAGCTAATCATAAACTTGCTTTTAAGCATTTTGTTTTGCCTCATGCCACTTTATTAAATCCCACCAAAGTTAGAGGGTGCCAGAGCTTATTTGAGAACAGAATCTGCCACCATGTTGTCTCTCTTGTTCTGGTCTCTGCTGGAGATTTTGAAAAAAGGTATAGTATGCAGAGTTACAGAAGAAATTCTGTCAAGAGCACGCATGTAACACAAAGTTCATAGGGTTGTAATAAAATTAGGGACTACACACTTCTGGGAAATTTTGTTCAAGAACTGAAATAAAACTAAACCAAACCAAACTAAAATATGAAGATGGGCTAGCAACAGTCCTGTCCTTTCTTTGACACTGTCATACAGCTGCAACAGGATGTAACGACATCCAACACTCTTTGTGCCTGTTTCATCTTGGTGGACATTGGTCCCACTTTGATTATACACATCTTTGCAGTCTCTAGTTTGAAATAACATAATACCACACAATTGAGATGGGAGATGTGAGTGTGTGAGGATCTTCAGCCTAGTAATACAGTGCCACAGCAAGTCTCCCCACCAAGTGGTAATACCTCCTACTCACCCTGCAGAGTGTTTGCTAGCTTCCTCTGGAATGGCATGAGATCTTATCAGGAAGTTTGATGGCATCTGGACACTGCATGTAAAAACACCTGCTGTAACTCTAGAACAGGTAGTCTAGCTGGCAAGTCCTGTCCTTCACCCGGGAAGATAATTTCTTTCACCATGAGAAAGTCAATATAGAGCTTTCCTGGGATCAGTTGTGTGAGATAACATCCCACAATTACTAAAAGCCATCAGAAAGATGGCCTCACCACGCCCAAAATGTGAAGTTTGCTTCCTGTTTTTTTCCTTCAGATCTAATGTCCTACTGTGTGTATATTTTAGAAACAAAAATTACATGAAAAATATCCTAGCCACATAATAGGAGACACAGCAGACAGGATGAAAAAGACTCCAAGTCAGTGACTGTATCTCGTTGCTTGATACTGCATGTTACTGTGGTGCTGAGTGCTGTGTGCCCCCATGAAGAAGAGAGCAGGCTGGAAAGCAGTGTGTTCCTGAGTACACCCCTGTCACTCTGCCTGTGTTGATAGGCTTGGCTAAAAAATCATGTCACCTGTTGCATTCATGATGAGACAACAAAATTAGTAGCTTGGGACACTCCCGTTCTGCTCCACAGGTTCTCTGTCATTTTAGGCAAGGCATGCCATTTTGGGCAAGCCAAAATATAGATGCCTAACCCTCAAGCCAGATATTCCACATACTTGCCAATCTGGAAATCATTCATAGTTAGTTATCATTCAGAGCTCTACACAGTGCTGTAGATTTTTTTTTTTTTTTTAATGTAATGGTACCATGCACTCCACTGACTTCATAAAAACACATATTTTTCAGAAATGTGATCCAGGCTATGAAAGAAAGAGCATCCTTCACTACCTGAGGTGGGTCTTGGAATGTACAGGTAGAGAGAAGAGGAGACTGTGAGCTTCAGGGACACCTTCATAAACTCAGACTTCATAGACTTAAGGCTACCAAACAGCTGGATTTCCTAGACACATTTTCTTTTTCATCTGCGAAACATTGTTTGGACAGGTGTGTGTATATATATATATACACACATGTTTGTTAGGGTTTCAAGCTGTTTGGGAGCTGTGGCAGGTCAGATGCTCTGCCTAGGCTGCTCTACAAGCAGGTTGTACACAGCCTGGTGGTAACCACAAGACTGCATGAACCCTCATATTCAGGCCAACACTTTCAGAGAGCATCATATTTATTGTGCACATGTGACAAAGTCACCACATGCCTGCACAGTGAGAATTACACTTCTGGGGACTGTCTAATGGGCCTACTGCCCATATGCTGCCCAGTCACTGGGAACACGCACAGTAAAGGCTCTGTAAGTCAGATTTACTGTGAATATAGAGAGCAATCAAAATGCAGCATGTGCAGCAGGATGTGTTTCTTCCTGAATTGTGGGGTGTAGCGCACATACGCTGCACAGATTTCCCAGGCTGAAATATGGGAAATCTATGCTGGCCAAACACTTAAGTCCTGAGGAGGGGCAATATTTTCAGATGTGTTCAGCATGAGGGCCACAAGGAGTTTGCTTCTTGGTATGGTGATACTGCCAACCTCGTTGCAAGATGGCTCATATGGACTAGTGAAAAGACTCAGTGCCTGACTCATGCTGCCAGGTTCCACTATCAGACAGGCATTACAACTCCAGGTGATGCAGAGCTTGTGTTGCTCTGTGACATTAATTCATCTGTGCTTTAATTGCCCATCTAAATAGGAATATATGTGTTCATGGTAACAAGGATGCTTAATAAAGATGCTGTCAACATAAATAAAGATTAAGAGTCATTCAGACTTTATATTGAATAGGCACTATGAAATTATTCATGTTCCAAGAGCAGCAAGAACCTCTGAAAAGCAGAGAACACCTTCAATCCCTTCTAAGAGGGCATTTGGTTACAATTAGAGATGAGGTCTCAAACTACTTATTTATGCCTTGCTGAACTTCAGACAAAAAGAGATCTTGGTGTGAGCTAACTCAGGGTATTGGCATTGAAAAAGAAAATGAAATAAGTGGAATCGTTTAGACCCAAACCATCCGGACTTTTGATCACTTTTGGTTTCAGTGCAATTCACTATTTTTTATTCTTTCTATCCCCACACAAGAAAAACGTGAGCAGACTAGAAGTTAGGTTGATTTTGTGAGGTTGAGTTGAGGTCAGTGAAAAATTGATAGCAACTTTTGAGATGAAAAAAAATCATCAAAGCTAAAGGAAGCTTCTCAAAGTGGGATTTAATAGCAGCTATCATATTGCCTTCAATGGCTTGACCATTTCTTCTGCAGCTGTTTTATTTTAAAAGATTTCACCCCCATCCACATGTATCGGCCTATACACTGACCTAAGTACACACATCCAAGTACTTTGGTCACTCATGATAACTATAAACCCTTCAGTGAACTACCAGAAAGGTAGTTTAAATGGAAATGGTGAAATTCAATATAGTGTTTAACTAAGTCACTGTCTAAGGTTAAGCCCAAGGAACAATCAGTACCACTGGGAGGAAAGGTAAATATATTAATTGGTGCGTGGACACCAGATACATGAAAGCTGTCAAATAATGAAGCTAATGAGTCTATTAAATATATCCTCTAATTAATTTCAACATATTAGCGTGTATGTGTGTAAAAATGCATACTGAGTTAGGCACAAAAAAAAGACAAGAGGGTAATTATAGCTTCTTGCCTTGTTGCCTTTCTGTGTGTGTAATCACCAATACAGTGAAGTTCTCGGAAAGGTCTAAGTGTGCCAGGCACCCAAAGCCCATTCTGTTGACTCTCAGGATGGGCTGATTTCTGACTTCCTGTGGGCTTTCTCTGAAAACTCTGCTTTTGTGCGTTATGCAAACCATAACTGAAAGCTTTTTCTGTATCTTATACCAGGATATCACCTTTTATAGCAGTAAATGTAGGCCAAGTAAGACACAGGGAAATAATCAAGATGATGACAAAATAGTGAATAAATTTTCCGTTGGAAAATGTGCATATGTATGTGTGTGCACACATGCATTTCCATTGCCATCTTTTTTATTATTTGATTGAGTGCCCTCAAAAATGGTCAAGAAATGTTCCTTAATTTCAGAGGAGGTTTAGCAAAATTGAAAATCCACATTTGATTGACTAAAGAAATATTTCTATTTACTCATTTTTCCCCTCATCAATATGAAAAACATACCAATAATTATGATGCAGTCCTATACAAGGAAACAGTATGACACGATGCCATTCATAAAGCTGAGGATAAAAGAACTGAGAAATCACCACTTCGTTACAGACTGGCAGATCATAACAATTTTACCTTCTCTGAGAATTTTTGTTCATGAGGCTCCTCCTTTTACTACAAAACAGTTCTCAATAGCAACAACAAAAATGGATTGCCAACTGGTCTTCTGTCATCCCTTGCTTGTTCTCCAGTCACATCAAAAATTGTTCCTACAAAGCTGGCCTACAGTTTTTAGTTTAAAAATGGGAGATTCCATGTCCTACCATAGTGTGAAAGGCAAACATCTTGTAGAGTGATGAGTCATAGAAAGCCAACAGAAAGACAGACAGATTCCTGCAAGGCTTAATTTTTCAGAGCTTTTTAGTCTCTCTCTGCACATACAAGTGAGCTACTGAAATGAGATGGAAAATCTGTGAAACAGTTGAACTCTCACAGTTTTCCATGAAAGTGAGCAGCGCCTACTCTTAATTTCAAAATTGCCTGCAACAACTGGAAATTTCTTCATGATCACTGTAAATCTGAGATGCCACCAATTGCTGCTGTTGTCAGTTATCTGCAATCACTGAATAATCAAGGAAGAAGAATCTTCTGGAGGTCTCTAGCCCAAACTCTGTCTCAAAGCAGTGTGAGGTAAGGGACCAGAACAGGATGCTCAGAGCTTTGTCCAATCAGGTCCTGAAAAGTCTCAAGATGAGAGACTGCACAGCCTCTTTGCGCGAAATATGAGCTTAATTGTGTTTAGTTGGAACTTACTGAATCAATTAATCAGCAAACTATTTTGAAAAAGATCAAACCAAAAGATTCTAATTGATAAAATAAACTATTTTTTGTGTGCCATGGAGGATTTTTAAAATACATGGATGAGATTATTCAATATTAATTTTTAGTGCAAGACATTGAATGCATAGAAACCACATTCAGCAAAATCTTCCAACCTATAATTAGCACCTAACCTGTGATTCATCTTTGTTTTTGAACTCGTAGGTATTCATAAAGTCCACTAATGTTAGAAAAACTTATTTACTAAAGGCACCAGCACTCTCCTTCTCTGTTGAAATCTGTCGCTTTAGGAGTCTGTAGTAATAAGTTTACTTCTGCTTCATCTTAACTCAGTAGTTTACTAATAACATCTCTAACTTAGTTTCTAGAAAATAAAGCATTCGTCTGCTTAATACTTCACTATTTTAAAATTAGCTTCCTGTATATTAGCTCTCCTGCTCAGATTTTTGTTCTCTCTGCAAAGATATTTGCAAGTCAAAGTGTTTTTAGAAGTAATATGTATAAATAGTAGAGGGATCTAATGTGTCACTTGAAGTCTGACTAATAAAATGTGAGATTTGAGTGCACAAGAAACACAGAATTATTTAATGGCTGCTACCTTATGAAGTAATGATATTTTCTTTGCTACCTGTTTTTGAAATAATGAAACATAAAAGATGTCTCACATTAGTTTACAGGTCTTTTTACAACCCCATTCATAATCACTAGCACTATCATTTATATGCTTTCAGCTATCTGCAAGGTTCTATGAAGTTTTAAAAATAGTATCCTATGATTGTTCACAACCAAACAGCATACTGAATGTGTGATAGTTATCTGTGTTACTAAAGAAAAAAATGCAAAGTTATTAGGCTATGTTTATCTAAACAGCCCAAGGAAGATGACATAGATTTAAAGTTAGAGCCCAAGATCAAAGAACACAACAAATTATGCAGGAAACTACAACTGAAAAGGAAAATTTCTGTGAAGCGAAAACTCATTTGTTAATATGAAGGTTTTAAGGTGGGAAGGGATATCATTTGTAATAGGACTATTTATTTATTTATTCATTTATTTTTAAAGAATGTTCTGAATTAGACTTTGATTTTTGTAGAAGTAGACTTGTCCAAAACAAAAGAATACAAGGTGTCAGCATTTCACCTCAATTTCTTAGACATTGTGAACTAGCTCCAACAGCCACTGGCAACCAGAAGGTGATGTGCACCAAGCTTTCGAATGGGGTCCTCTGGAAATTCAAGGCTAGTTTCCCTTTGCTTTGATAAAAAGCTGGAGAGCTACTCTGCTTTTCCACTGTCCTCACTACTGTTTCCTTGGTAGGGGAGCATGCAAGCAAGATAGAAGGCAATCCAAACACTTGATAGCGAAAGAATGACCAGCATCTTTCTGCTGGGTAAACAATAGCATGCAGAGAAGAAAAGATGTCCAGATCTACAGTATAGTACAGAATGAGTTTATTTCTCAGCAAGGTGATCTGTCATCCCTTCACTGAAAGAGAAATGAACACTGCTTAGAGGGGAAGCCTTTTTTTTTCAAAATACTTTAAATCTTGCAGAACCTGTATTGTATTTTTCAGATGGGATGATGGAAAAAACTTCACTTCTTCAGCTTTTACAAACATGATGTATTTGAATCTTACAGATTTCTCATTTTTTTGCCATGTATATAGTATTCCAGGTATGTGTTGAGAGCTTAGTACACAAGGATGTACATAAATGCATATATTTACTTCAAGGCTATTTATGAGCTTGTCTGCTCTCTTCTCTCCTTCACCTCTTGTGCATCTAATGATGAGGATCCGATATGTCAGAGATGGCAGTGAACTCGCTTTTTGCACCAGTTATCTCCCAGTTATTACTGGGACTTATTGGAATTTCACCTGCTTAGAAGTTAAGTAAGTGTGGAATTGTTGCTACTATAACTTTCTGCTCTATAATCAGTTAAATCTGCCAGTTCATTTTAGTATTAATCTAAATATTGCTGAGATCTATTTTTTGCAATTATCAAACTATATAAAATTAGATACAATAGAAGTCTGTTCTGCTCCTACTTCCTTTATTCTTTTTTCTTAGTCTAATGCAGATATTATTTGCGGTTCTTTTCCCTCCAGAGTTTACTATGTCGCCTAATTTTTTTATTACAAGTACAAACCCTCATTTTCAAATACAAGTAGGTAACTCCCTATCCCAAAAAAATATATCCCCTCCTTTGACTTCAGCAGTCTGTTTCATCTGTTTTTCTTCAAATTTATTTTGCTTTACACATTCTGTAGGTAAGTTTTAATTCGCATTATTTAAAGGCTGTTTTTTTGAGCTCAAATTGCCTTAGAACATGGATATGTTATGCCAGTTCAAGCAGAAAATGGTTTTGTCTTACTCCAGACTGCAGAAGTTAATAATGCATCTCCATTTTCTCTTTTAGAATAATGACTTAATAAGGGTCGATAAAAGGCCTGATAAAACAGATGGTCTTGGATGAGGTCCTAAGTTTGTCAGAACTGAGTCCTGTTTGAGTGTAAGAAGGAGTACAGTGCACAGTCATAAGGAATCCACTGAGAGGACTTAGTGGGAGGAACGGAGGTCTTGATAGTTAATATCAGTAAAGAGCAAAAGTACTTGTGTATGGCAAGTTTTTTCAACTACAGTCACTTTATACAGGATTCCAGAGGAATAGGAACTTAAGGCAGTATTGATTACAGTTGGTTAGGGCTACTAGGGGAATTGGGAGTGTATTTGTGAGCATAAGTAAACAAAAACTGCAATCAGGTTATGTTTTCAGTGACGAATCTTTATACACATAAACAGGGTTGACTGTTGAACGCACCTAAACCAAAAGCAATTACACATTAAGAGGAAGGAACTATAGGCACAATGTGGAAGAGAATAATTTAGGAGTGAAAGAAATGAAGAAAAAAGAGAAATATCTCTTCAGTGAAATTTTTTTTTCCTCCCCCTGAGAGAGTGAACAAACAATCCCCTCTAGGTCTATTTTAATGAAATTCTGAGCAATACAAAACATTTTACAAAACCTTTTCAAATCTGTTATTACAGAATACATACTCAGGCATTTCATGCAAGCTTTATAGTTCCATTGCATAAAAGTTACTAAGATGTAGGTAGCAACGGCTGGATTTATTTGTCATCCAATTCTTACTATTAGAGGCTTGAAATACAATACACCTAAACAAACAAATTTATAGTGCTTGTACAACTAACTTTTACTGAATATGAGATATCAGATTTATCTGTTTTATTTTATACCAAACATGACAGAAACACACTTACCAGGAAATGGAAAAAAAAGTTGTTGAAATAAATTCTGTAAGTAAACCAAGATCTTTTCAGTGTGGATGTTATTGTCAGACTAAGCCAACTGCAAGTATTAGGGGAAAAGTAATGGTGTGGTTCTGGAGAAAGGTAATGGCTGTAGCCCACAAAATATTTTCCTCTAGCACCATCTTAAGGAAAATTAGTAGTGTCCGATGATCTTAACAGAAATGTGTAGGAACTCAATTTTCCCACAGAGATTTGGTGCAAGGTATCTTTAAAACATCTGATGTTGCACCTCTTGCATATGAGGGAAAGAGCTATGCACTGCTAGGTCTATACAACTTACAAAGTTTTGCTATACTAAATGACTAACCAGTATATTTTTTTCTGCTTTGATAATAAAGAAATAATTTGTCTTTTCCTTCCAAAAAGTGCTCTTATTTTTCCCTTCCACAACAAATCTTGAAGAGGTAATTGAAGCATCAACACCTATCAGAGAAAATGGAAAGAATACATCACTGGAAATTCTGGAAGCTTTTCAGGGGTGTGTTTGTTTCAGAATAAATGAAGTCCTCTGAACTAATCCTCAGATGAAAAGAGGTTCATATGCGTCTTTAATTAGATCACAATACTGTGATAAAGAAAATTTAATAAAGCATTTTGTGCTTTTATTACTTTTGTTTCATGCAACATATCTTCTTATCCAAGCAAGATGTTTGACTTCAAAGGAAGTGCTATCCAGCCTCCCTTTGCTCAATAAATAACTCCCAGAGGAGTAAAAACAGTATGTTTGTAGCTTTGCCGAAGCTGCTGAGTGGTGAGAAGATCAATCATTGCTGTTCTTTTCTGTAGATGTAGGTCTTAGATGAATCTCTTCCTTAAAGAAATTTCTGTATAATTTGGTGCATGTCATTAACCCTTCACCTTCAGGAAAGAGCACCTTAATAATAAAATGAAATCAAATTACTTCCCTTGCTGGAGAACATTCATCTGCAGTGGGGCTGACCCTATGCAGAGGGCCTGGTCAGAATTCATACTAATAAAAGAACTGAAAAGTCGCTGAAGAAGCGTGTAGGATAGGTAGTAGCATAATCAGAAAATGACCACAAACTTATTTTTCTTCAGTATGAATATACTGACTAGGCTGCTGACATGACAAAATAGCCCTTCTCTTCTATTTTCAAATAAACAAAGCCAAATGTTTTCAGAAAGAAAGATTAGACTTCAAGGCCGTCAATAATAAAGTTAATTTGTCAAGATACGTCAGCTTATACTTTAAAGACTAAAAGAAACCAGAGGAAACAAAAGGCTGGATGGCATCTGAAGAGGCATATATTTCACCTTTTTCTGCAAGGTGTGATCATCTTTCAAGAATTGCATACCTGACAGAGGTTTGTATTTTCACAGATTCCCAGAGAAGGTCCTTTCTTCTACAGGTAACTTATTTCAGTATTTTTCTTAGTGACAAAAGCTGTTCTTGAATCTTCACTGAGTCTTCTGCCACTGATACTGAAGCTTGTTGTGTCTCTTTGTTGCTGTCAACATGGAGAGTGGTTTCTACTTTTCTCCTTTCTGTCTGATTTCTATGTATTTGATCAGCATATTCCTCTTTAACATTCTATTCTATACAACAGACCAGTTTTAATTTTTTTTTTTTAAATGCTGCACTTCTGTAATGTATTTTGCTGGCTTTTTAATTCAGCTATACCTTTCTTGAAATTATTTGCCTAAGTCTGGACATAGTAGGGCAACTAGACCTCTCCTATGTTGTGTGGAATTGAAGGTTTACCTCACTCATCTTGTCTTTCAGTATTTCCTACTAGCTGTCTGCTTTTTTATATGGTAATTTGATATTGATGGTTGTTCATTGATCGATGGACTGAGGCCAATGCAATGAGGTTTAATAAGGCCAAGTGCAGAGCCCTGCACTTGGGACACAAAAACCCTGTGCAGCGCTACAGGCTTGAGAAACAGTGGCTAGAAAGCTGCCTGGAGGAGAAGGACCTGGGGGTGTGGGTTGACAGCAACTGAACATGAGCCAGCAGTGTGCCCAGATGGCCAAGGCGGCCAATGGCATCTTGGCTTGTATCAGAAATGGTGTGGCCAGTAGGACCAGGGAAATGATTCTCCCCCTGTACTCTAAACTGGTGAAGCATCACCTCAAATACTGTGTTCAATTTTGTGCCCCTCACTACAAGAAAAATATTGAAGTCCTGGAGTGTGTCCAGAGAAGAGCAATGAAGTTGGTGAAGAGGCTGGAAAACCAGTCTTGTGAGGATCATCTGAGGGAACTGAGGTTGTTTAGCCTTGAGAAGAGGAGGCTGAGGGGAGACCTTATTGCTCTCTACAACTACCTAAAAGGAGGTTGCAGAGAGGTGGGTGTTGGTCTCTTCTCCCAAGTGACAGGGGACAGGACAAGAGGGGATGGTGTCAAGCTGTCTCAAAGGAAGTTTAGATTGGACATTAGGAAAAATTTCTTCACAGAAAGGGTTATCAAGCACTGGAACAAGCTGCCCAGGGAGGTGGTTGAGTCCCCATCCCTGGAGGTGTTTAAAAGGTGGGTAGGTGAGGTGCTTGGGGACATGATTTAGTATTTTTCAGGTACGACTGGTGTTGATGATCTCTAAGGTCTTTATAAGGCATTTATAATTATTCTATAGATACCATTTGCCAGATAAAGTGGTTTGAAAACATACCCCCTAAAAAAGCTCAAACTAAAGATTTTGTTACTCAGCACCTGCAGTTCCGGTCTTGTGTGGAACTTGGAAAGTTACAGCTTTAAGGATTTGGCTAAATATTTGTACATAACATCATCTGTGGAATGGAAAAAGATGTAGAAGGTATAAAACCATGGTTACCACTGAGGGTTTTTTTCAGTCTAAATTAGGTACAAGGTTGCAGAAGCATGATGTCAGACAAACAAGAGTGAGGAAAGATTATGAGCTTGGTGTTTTGATATTGCGCTTTTCCATTCTTTCTCTTAAAGTTTAGTTTCAAATGATGTAGAATTTGGCAGAGTTCTGAGGGAGTGTGTGCTTTGGCAGAGGATTTCAAGGAGGAAACAGGATAGAAGAATGAAATTACTGTTTACAATTTAGCTAGAATTAAAGGAAGAAGGGGTAAATTCTGCTTTCAGTTGCACTATGGGACCTAGTATGTATGTGCAACAAGATTTTTTTAAACTGCTATGTCCCTTCATGCTGCTTTTATTAAAACTCCTATTGAATTTTCTTCTACCTGTAATTCTCAGATTTTATTACAATAAAGTAAAACTTTTAAAAGGCATCATTGTATGTTATTTTTCCTCATTCATTCATCTTGATTTAACATGGTTTGCTTTTTCATTTTGTGTTTTAACAAGCTTGCTCTTCAGTTTTAGAGTAATTTGTTATCACTCCCAAATGGAAGTTTATTTTGTTTTAATGTTTCTTTCACAACTAATTTGAACTTCCATCTGGCTTTAAAGCAATATTTACATAGAAATAACGCAAAATTGCGTGGTGTAAATGTAGTGCCATTAAACTATCCAAATAGCAGGAAAGATGTTTTATTGAATATAAAACTCTTGCAAAATGTAAACATTGCTTGTTTTTGTCCCAGTTGCTTTATCCTTGAACTTCAATGACACAAATTAATTCATAATGCACAGTCTGAAGTGTCTTCTCACAACTTTATTTTACATGTAGAAATGTTTTCTGCAAATGCTTGTTCCCCTGGTGCCACTCGCTATGACTCTAAAATATTTCCACTGTCTTCAAGATATTCAGTCCTTGACTGATAACTACAGTCACCACAGCGCAAAGTCATGCGCTGCTGTACATAGTACGTGTGCATAGATGCAAACAGGTAGAGCCCTCCCTACCCAAA
Source organism: Phaenicophaeus curvirostris (assembly GCF_032191515.1). Classification (NCBI taxonomy): domain Eukaryota; kingdom Metazoa; phylum Chordata; class Aves; order Cuculiformes; family Cuculidae; genus Phaenicophaeus; species Phaenicophaeus curvirostris. The sequence continues at coordinate 34,873,587 of NC_091395.1, read as the reverse complement.
TCTTTCAAGGCTGTGTGCTGAAATAGCAAAGGCTGTAATATGCAGACCATTTTTTTACTATCCTCTTATTTGCATCTACCAAATTTACGGAAGGATAAACCCACAGGATTATGACTAAATGGAAAATTGGCCAAACAAAAGCAGGAACACCTGGGCTTCTGGCAAAGGAGTGAGGGCTGTGTCCCCTTCTGCAGGGATCACTTTAGGCACCAAAGGAGAAGGGCTAACATTGAGAGAGATGGTTACTACTCTAAGCACTGTGATCCATAGGGCTGGATCTGCTTTTAATTGAGGTTTCACCCATTAGTTTTACCTTGCTGAAAAGTGTACCCACTTCTTTGACCTGGGAGAGCCTTTTGTTGCGCAGGACTGGCAGACTGACTGCTTGTTCTGTCTGTCTGCACTTTTGTCCATTGCTGCTGTGATTCATGGTACGATTTTCACAGCTTCAAAGGAAAGTTGAAAGACATCTGAAGGCAGTGAAGCGAGGAGCTGTCAGGCCGGGCAGATCCATCATGAGAGAGGAAGGAAAAAAAACAGGGGAAGGAGACTCGTGGCAAAGTGTGTTAGTCCATTCTCAGTCCCCTTATCCTTCCTGTTCTCAGGTGGGTGCTGCCACCACCTTTCACAGCCAGATGTACCAGTGACCCTGTCAGGCATGTCAGGGCACTCTGTCTGCTTTTGATGTGACTTAAACATGAGGAAGGACCATAGCACAGAGCTCAGCTAGAATTGAAAGCTCATGGGGCAGGACAGGGCACCCATCCCCAGCAGGACTTAGGGGTCTCCAGGCAAGCCAGCTCTTAGTGAGGCAGATTATCCCAAGGGCAGAATCCCAGGAGAGCCTGATGTAGATTAGGAGGTATTTGCATCCTTTCCTATTTATGCTCCAATTTTGTGCCTAAACCCACTCACATTCTTACCTTATAATCAACTTATTTTTGGTAATAAACAGTAGTTGCTGATAAAAAAGACCCTCAGAAATATTATTTCTCTTCTAAACCTTTATTATTCCTTTAATTCACTGTCCCATTATCTTCAGCTTCACATTGTTCTGTCATCTTTGCATTTGATATCTATTTACTAAGCTTTCAGGTGCTGCCATTCACACTAAAATGATACAACTCAGTGTGGTAGGCACAGAATTACTGCAGGGAGGAAGATAGCATAATGTGTACTGTCCTCCATCCAGTTGATTTAGAGCAGAGGAAAAGACACTGGGTAGGGCAGTGCAACACCACGATTATTAGCAAGATGGTATTACTGTAATGTTTTTTTCCATTATTACTGACTTTGATGTTTGCATGAATGAATATCAAGCCTGTTGATTCTCCTTCAATTGACTTTGGATAGATGCCGTGGCTATAGAGATACACAGACCCATTACACGGTCTTCGTACTGAGTTATCATTTTCCAGTGGGTGTTCTAAAAAACCCAACAAGAATATTTGCTGAAATACAGCTTTTAAAAGTGAGAATTATTGAATGTTCACAACATTTTGGATCCTGATGTGAAAATTATGTCAGGGCAAACTATTTCTGAAAATCATAATCACCTTATTTAGACACATCGCTACTACTTAACAAATAAAATAGTAGTGTTACTAAGTGAAGCCTTTATTGCAGTATAAAATATGAAACGTTCATGGCTGTGCACCACAAGGATAGTTTAAGACAAGACTTAAGGTTGGAGTGGGAATGAGGAGATGGAGCAAAGACAAATAAATGTCTTTAACATATAAATAGAATAAATTAGAAAATAGAAAGCTGTTGTTCTTATCAAATTATATAGCTTGATCATGAAAATATGGTTGGTGCCTAGCTACACTAGCTTCCAGTTTTGTCTTTTAAATGCTTCATGTGAAATAACTACTAAATAATGGGTAAAGAAAATGAGTTAATAATCTTAAGGAAATAATAATCAAGTAATTTTGAACAATAAATATTGTTTAAATCATTCTCATCTTGTTACCTGTATAAATTATAAAGAGAAAATTAAATGGAACTGTGTCAAATAGTCTTCCCTATTGCTTACTCATATCTAGTTAACATTTAGTAGGGATGATATTCTTTCAAAGTGGAAGTTGCACACTTAAAAAATTGTTAAACCTCTACAAATGCTTACAGATGCTTTGATTCAGAACCACTATACTCAGTAATTTCTACCCTCTTTTCTTTTTTTTTCTTGCTTTTCTTTCTAACATTTAATAAAACTAGGCAGCAAGAAAAAAATGTGTTCAGGGAAAAGAAAATGTTGTACCTATCATTAAGATTATTGACATCAAGCCAGAAAAGCATGCCTGTTCAGAATAAGACTGCAACTTGATGTTTAATCAGTGTTACTTTACCTTAGTAGAACAGGAACTATAAACAAGAGTGATTTCCCAAGCTGTGTTCATTTTGCAGGGAATAGAATTCACACAGGGTGAATTAAGGACAAAGTTGGCTATTTCTCTTAATTTCTTCTAGGTTTTCTAGTGTTTGTCTGTCTTTGCATTAGTTGAATAGTGGTTGAATTTATAGATGATTTTAAACCATATATTTTAAAAACAGTATGTCTGAGGTGATGTTATTAGTTTGGGTAAATGTAGATAATTCTGCATGTCAAAGACAATTAACACGTATCCTGTGGTCTTGATTACCAGGTTCAAGGAAATTCTGCCCATAAGAAATTCTTACTAAAGCCTCATGGAAAGTTAAAGGCCCCTGCCCTACAATTAAAAGGGGAAGGTAATGGACCCCCCACTTTTTTTGGTGATTGACTATAAACCTTGGCTCAAGGGACTGTTCTCAGAGGACAGGGTTAAAGCAGTCAAGAATAAAAAGAGGTTATTTTAGTTGTGAATGTGTCTACATTCCTCAGTTGCTTTTCTTAAAAAAATCTTAAAAATAAAAGTAGGTAATACCACACTAAGTCTCACACAGGAAGAACAAGCAGGAGAGAGACCAAACGTAAGCCAGGCATGTTTGTACTTAGACTATGTGAAAAGTCTTTTCTTTCTGTGTGTTCCACTTACAGGCAAGTCACTTTATATATCTATTCCAGAATAAGCAGTCTGTTTCACACAAGCCCTTGAAAAAATTAAATCATTAACCGACATCAAAAGAAAACAATTTAAAATACCTCTTCTGTGGCTAATATTTTTTTTAGCCCATTGGCAATAATTAATCCTTAAGTGTGCAGAGAAGAAATCTTAACAACTGAATCTTAACCTTTTAAGTTAAGAGCTGAGGTGGGCTGTTAGCAAGCTTTTTTCCTGTTGTTAAGAAACTGTGCTCTAAGCCATAGCAGGATGCTGTCAAACGCAGGCGTTCAGCTCCACTTCAGTGCAGGGTTATGCTCTGCCTACTTTGCCTGATGCTAGAAACCTAACTTAGAATCACAGAATCATAGAATCATTGAGGTTGGAAAAGACATCTAGGATCATCAAGTCCAACTGTCAGCCCAACATCACTGTGCCTACTAAGCCATATCCTGAATTGCCACTTCTACACCTTTTTAAAACACCTCCAGGGGTGATACTCCACCACTCCTGTGGGCAGGCTGCTCCAATGCTTCACTACTCTTTCAGCAGAGAATTTTTTCCTGATATCCAATCTAAACCTCCCCTGATACAAATTGGGGTTGATTCCTCTGGTCCTATCACTTGTTATGTGAGAGAAGAGACCAACACCCACCTCGCTACAACCTCTTTTCAGGTAGTTGTAGCCTCCTCTTCTCCAGATTAAACAATCCCAGTTCCCTCAAGAAGGCTTGTGCATCAAACAATTCATCATCTTCATTGTGCTCCTCTGGGCACGCTCCAGCATCTCAATGTCCTTCTTGTAGAGAAGGCCCCCAAAGTGAACACATTAATACAAGTACGCCCTCACAAGCAATGAGCACAGTGGCAAAATCTCTTCCCTAGTCCTGCTGGCCACACCATTTCTGATACAAACCAGGATGCTATTGGCCTTCTTGGCTACCTCGACACACTGCTGACTCATATTCAGTCACCTGAATTCATTGACCAATGCCCCTAGATCTTTTTCTGTTAGTCAACTTTCCAGCTACGCTTTCCTGGTCATTTGGCATTGCATGGGGCTTTTTCGATCAATGTGTAGGACCCTGTGCTTGGCCATTTTAAACCTCATAGAACTTACCTGGGTCCATCGATCCAACCTGTTCAGATCCTTCTGTGGAACCTTCCTTCCCTCAACCAGATCAACATTCCCACCCAACTTGGTGTTGTCTGCAAGCTTACTGAGGGAGCACCCAATCCCCTCATCCAGTCCATTGATAAAATATTAGACAAGATTAGCCCCAACACTTAGCCCTGGAGAACACTGCTTGTGACTGACTGCTGACTGGATTTAGCTTTGTTCCCCACAACTCTCTGGGCAGTAAGGAGCAGAATTGCTTGGAGCTATTGCTCTCATTCAGATGTCTCTTCCTATCTTGTACATACACTGGTGGCTTCTTGAGGCAGGAAAGGCTGATGCATGGTTCTTGAGTAGCCCTCACTGGTCACTCGGTCCAGAAGGCCAGGCAGAGGGAAGCAAGCCGCTTTTAGCCTAAGTTATGGTGCAGTGAAGTATTGAAGCCAAGTCTGAGGAGAAACTGTGGACCACAGTGGAGTTCGTGCTAGCTAAATTCAGGACCTTCTAGAGTTACGCTGTCCTCAAGAGTAGGAATTCTGTGTCCCTGGCTTAGATATGAGGGCAGCTAAAATCCTCCTGATTCCTGTCCGGACCACTGAAAATAATATTGGTCTCGATAGGCTCTGAGTATCATTGTGCATTTCTCTATTTGCAGTAAGAAAGAAAAGAGGAGGAAGTGAGGAGAAGAGTTACTTGGCTGTGAGGGAGAAGAGCAAAGGAAGCTCTAAGAAGCTCCAAGTTTTAAGAAGAAAAGTTTGGTCCCACATGTTGAAAGCAGCAGAGATCTCAGTAAAAACAAGTGGGACCTGATGAAGGAAAGATTCTTAGTCACTTTAATGAGAGCAGCAGAGAGGACAGAAGCTAGATCAACATACTATCAATGTTAATGCCTAATGCAAGTTTAATTAATGGCCCTCCAGGATTACATTTCTTCTCTGTAGATTTTTATTTTGGACATAGCCCAAAGGTAAGCTCAGTTCTTCATACCATAAAAGGATAAACCCCTTGCTGGATGATTAGTTTTATACCTAACCCTTCAAAAAAAGAAAAAAAAAAAAGAAAAATAAGTTAAAAGTAACAAAATAAGGAAAAGCCTGTGGTTTCAGGGGAATGAATTATACGGTCTAATGGAATTGGCGCTAAAGTAGCAGCCTTTCCATTATACTTAAAATAAATAAGGAAATAAGACAAGCAAACCAAAAAAAGGGCAATGTCAGCCTTCTTTGAAAAATAGTATGGGTTAGGTGTTTTCCAGTTCTGGTTAATTTTTGCTAAGCTAACTGCATGTGTTATGCTTTTGTACCCAATTTATTGGTATGAATCTACCTGTTGAAAAATTAATGACTTTTATGAGAGCAATAGGCATTTGTACTGCTCAGTTTGGCCCCACAGCACTGTATGCACAGAGTAACCCAAGGCTCACTTTACAAATCTAGCCTGCTAGCTGCCAGCCAGTTTCTGCATTGTTAGTGACACCTACTAGTAAAAATTCTTAGGAGGAAAAAAATTGGCACTATCAGCTAGCTATAACATTCCCTACAAAACAATGGCAACAAATGTCATGAGTAGAGCAGTGGGAATATGGTTTTTTTGGATAGACCCACTCATTTCTTCAAAAAATGAATGTGTTGTGGTTTGAAATCTCTATGCAGAGGTGTTAGAGGAGTGAACTGAAAGCACAGCAAATAGGAAATCTACTGGGCCAAGTAGACTCTCTTTCATATATACTCTGCTTACAAGCTCTCCTTGCGCATAATTCGTCATCAGGACTTGTGCTAAGGATGTATACTTTTTAAAGAATTGTTGCTCATGAAGGCATAGACTTTCTTAAAAACTATTAGTTTTGTTTGTGCTGAAAACATAGAGTTGCCATTCAAGTACAATAGCCCATTTGTATAGCTTTCGACAAATGTTTGAGAAGCACACCACTTTTGCTTCTAGAAAGATGGTACCTTGACCTATAAAACCCCCAAGTAGTTCACTTTAAAAAATCCATTTTCCTAGATTCATCCGTGGATGTTTTATTTGTAATTCACTGTTGTTAGAACATTTCTACAGTGAATTCTTCAGTTAATTCTTAGCTGTCTTTTAACACTTTTTTTAAGGCTTAAGTGGAGAAATAACAAAGAGCATATCTCAATGAACTGTTCTGATCTTATGAGAGGAAAGTATTAGCATGCAGAGTGAAATTTTGAAGGATGAAAACATTAATGTGAAAGGTGCAATATTACATAATCTCAGCTATTTTGAAAAAAACACTTTCTTCCACAAGAACTGAGCAAGAAATGAAGTTCTTGCTTTGGACCTTGCTGGAGATCATAATGATTGGTTTCCCATGAGCTGTCCACTGTTTCACATACTTAAGGTGAACACTGGCATATTAATTGCCAAGTAAATATAAATATTCTTTAAAAAACAGACCAGAATCTTTGAATCAGTGATTTCAAGCAGTGATTAGCTATAGAAAAAGGTTGTGTGCAAACCAAAATGTAAGTATGTCTTTCAAAGAACTTTAAAAGCCGTGATGCAGCAAAGTACTGAGGAGCTTGAAATGCTTCACCTTTGCGAGTCAATGAGATTAGGTCAATTATCAATCAAATACTATTGTACTGATTGGAAAACACCCTCCTCTTGAATATGCAAAGTTGTTAAAGAAGCTTCTGGGATTCAGGCATGAATGAAACTTAAAGGCTGATTTTCTTCCATTTTTTTGTTATATGTCAAGCTTTCAAATAGAAGGCAACATGCTACATGTGTGATGACAACCAAACAACGCATTTTTCACAGAAATAGGTGGTTGGTAGTCTCCATGTGTCTAAATATCAGTCAGAGCAAAGGCAGGTTAAGTAATGGGAACATTGGTAATGACTGCGGGTGTCTTGTGCATATCTCAAATCAACAATGACAGAGGCAGTATAAAAACAATTTATGAACCACAGTCCTCTTGGGAACTACATTTCAAGCCATAATTTCATCTAAACTGTTTATCGGCTGCTTTTATTTAATGTATGAAGTGTCAAAGATTTTCTGTGACATTAGGCTTGTTATTGTCTTTTGATTTATGTATTAAAGCAAAGCATAGAAAATACAAAAACTGCTTAGTGATTTTGTGTTTGAAAAACATTGGAAACATTTGCTACAGTGATAAAATCATTCATACAGTAGTTAAAAATTAAGAAATTAGAGTAATGAGTTTTTAAAACTTAAATAGCTGAGGGCAGAGAAGGCATGAACTGTAAAAATTTTTACTGTCTATGGGTCATCTTGGAAATACAAATGTTTATGCTATGAGAATATCCATGACCATATATGTGCAAACAAATAGAGGGGTATGATTTTCAGAACTAGGAATGAAAAACATTCCTTGGTAGGTGTGTTTGAAGGCATAAATCCATGTACACAAAAACGCCTGCGTGGATCTCTCTCTGCTTTTGGCATTCATTTAACTTAAATGGTTGCTATCTGCATTCTCTTGTCTGTAAGGTTTTTATTTTAATAACCACTGAAGTATTCCTGAAAACTTAAACATACTTTCAGCATGAAAAAAGTCTTGGGATGAAATTTCTTGAAACCACACAGAAATCTGTCAGTTTGTGCCTGAGCTGCATCCAGCTCCCATCCCAGGAGAGTGGGGAAGGCAGAACCATTGGACAGGTGCTCCAGTCTTCTGGTTGTGAATGGACCAAGGGATAACAATTTCCATACGAACAGAAGATTATTACACGAAAAGTGGTGACAATCTTTGATAGAAAATGTAGTGGGACACGGCAGATACATGACAGCTGGGGAAACGGAGTGGCAAACCAGCACAAAACCCTTTAGAGTGAGTCTACTTCCCCTAAAGAGAACGTGTCTAAACAGCATGTAATCCCAACTACAAACTGAACTCCCGTGTATGAGATTTCCTATATAACTGCTTTTTTCTAGGTGTGTATGGTGTTTGCCCTTGAATGCTGGTACATAAAGAAGTATATAAACACCTTTACAATTTGACAATTGAATATCTTAAATTTCAGGTATGTATGTGGAGGGGAAAACTCTCTCATTCGCCCCTACCTTAGGGGGCTTAGCAGGAACTGAGGCCATTTTTCTACATCCTCTTTCCTCTGCATCCGTGCAGAGGGTGAAGAAGACATCCTGAGCATATGAGAGGAAGAACCTTCTACACGCTTCCATAAACACAGGCAAAAAAACCTTAGGACACTTCCAGTTGGGGTGATGGGGGAAGCAGATTCAAGGAGTTAACAATTTTCAAGGCTATCATCATGTAGTATGGTCATTTGGACAGTGATTCACCAGTAGCTTTCATGGGACTGGCTGGACAGCTGCCACACATAGAAAGATCTGATGTAGGACGACAGACTTGTATAACTCAGAAATGCCAGCCTGAAACAGGGAAAAGAAACATGAACATTGAGGAGCATCTTGTATTACATATTCATCCCTTCTTTACTTGAATATTCAAGCATATTTTTCTATGTTATTTTGATCAAGAGTTTTTTATCTTAGCATGTTTTTCCTGCAGATATATATAACCCATGTGTACAAGAAAAGGAGTGTAAAGAACAGTCCAAACAATGGACTTGATTTTAGTACCAGCTGTAATTGCTATGAGTAAGATTCATAAAACACCAGCAGAACTGATATTTAACACTTATGTGAACTGGGTTGTAAGTGGAAAATTATGGTCAGCTGTCTGATAGTAGTGCAGAAAGACAGAATTTACCTGCTTTTTATTTTCACTTTCTGGCCATTAAGTGTATCTTGCAGATATCAAGTAGAGGAAACCTGTGCTTATCAGTCTACTTTGCTTGTCATTGTTTTTGAACCTCCTCCTTGTGAAAAGAATGCCAGGGTTGGTCCAGTGAACATATATAGTATACACTTAACATATATGTAGATGATCCCATTAATTTCACAGATTTAAAGTAAATCTGTCACTTCATACTGTAGGTCTACTGGTCTTCAGCCTAAGCAGAATCACGCCTGAATATTCACTTATTAGTATCCTTCAAAATTGGAGTGATTGCAAGCTTAGACCCCCTATGAGTAGATCTCTGGGATGACTCATTGATGGAGAACTGCTAATCAGTAAGATTAGCAGCTGCAGTAGGCTGAGAATGCAAGTAAGTTTTAATTTTATTTTATGCTTACCTTGTATGAGTCTTAACTTATCTCTGTTCTTTTTATTTGTGAAGGGAGGCTGTCTAGGAACTGGGAGATATTCATTCTCATGCTGTGAATGAGGCTGGTCTGAAAACTCATAAAGCTTGATAGGTCTGTGCAGCTCCTAAAATCCTCTACCCTGTAAAAGCACATTTTAATGAGTTTGCTGGATCCAACAGGTTGTGTTCATTTAGAGTAGGAGAAACCCCTCTAAATCACTGTAACACCAATAATTCATTTTCATTTACTTAATAGGAAATGAGAGTTTTGGCAAATAGGTGCTGAACTTTTTTTTTAAGATGCATGAAATCTACATTTCCACATGGCTTTTAGGGTCTTTCTAAATGATACAGCCCTTTTTCTGAAGCAGGGACTAAATGCAAGAGGTTTATTTCTTTATTTGCAATTCAAGGAGGCTTAGAGTGTAAATGATATAGGTTGTGGCTGTGTTTAGGTAATTTCGCTTTTCCCTTTTCCATAGATTCCATGGTTCTATATGACACTTGCAAGGAGACTTTGCTTGAGGAATTTATTACTATTAATCTCTTAACCTAAGTCTGTAAAAAAAAGCCCCAAATCCCAAAACATTTTGAAGACAAAGAAGTGACTTGCCAGTTGAATGGATAGGTTTATCTTTCCTCCATGAAGAAAAGGATGTTTCACACTGAACTTCCTTTACATTAAATGTTAACTTATATAAATGGGCATCAGAGTCCTTTACACAGCACTGTAACTGGATGCCTGCATTGAAGGAATGTAAATCTCTAGAAAATTTATATTGAGCCTTAACTTTTCATTTACCTTTTCAGGAGAATTTAATGTAGCAGGCATGATAACAGGTCTAAGTCTGGATTCATAACAGCCGTACAATAGGTTCACACTTAACAATACTGGAGACAACTCCTCAACTTTGCCAAAAGTGGAGCAGAATCAGTCCCCCATATTTTAAAAATCAATTTGTTAAAACTGATCAACTGACATAAAACCAGCCTAAACTGAATCAGTACTTAGAAGTCTAGTAAAACTGCAGTTTAGTGTGTTACCGATGAGCGCACACACATAATTGTATTTGCTGCTTGTTGTGGAGTGAGAAAAGCCACTCCTTACTTTTCAGTTTTTTAATGAGCTATGATGTAAGGTAGATTTTTTTCTTTCTGCTGCTAAAGATCTGTGAGTATCGTCTTTGGCAAGCATGCTATTTCATGTGGGAGCCTGAAACACAAATGTGAAAAGTGTCGTATCAGGTTTTCACCAGTGAATTCAAGTCATGATATTATGATCTTAATTTGCAAGTACAAATTGTCTTTAATAGGAGGGTATATCACATGGTATAGCCTTTCAGTGCATTTGGAAAAAATACCCTTTTCGTTTGAAGAAATACATATTATAGCATTTTTAAAATCACAGCTATAGAATATAAATTGAAACAGTGAGCTCAGAAGAGAGCAGCAAGTGCTCTGGGGAAATTAATCAGAAAACCATTAAACAGAGGTATTAAATTATAAACAACTCACAAATCGAAACTTTTATAGCTGAAAATTCTTCCTTTGCAAAATGCTGACCTGACAGTTTCACAAGTTTAATAGAAACTATAGGCTTTGGTGACTTTGATGCCTTTTTTGTAAAAAAGTAAGAAAATATTTTATTTTGTAAAGCCCTAAACCTTTACAAGCTATTTTATTTTATGAAAAACTCCTTGATTCCCTTTGTATTTGTCCTTCTTTGGGTTTCCAAGTTCATGCAAGTGCACAGGCCAGAAATTCAGTCTGTTATTAAGTTCACGATTAATGAAAAGGATTCATTAGTTCATTCTGCCCTGGGGTTTTTAGCCCTTCATCAACTAATTTTATTTAGGCAGTCTTTCAAAGCTGTGTCTTTTCCATCTTGTCACTACCAAACCGGCAAAAGGACCAGAAAACTGAACTGCTCAGTGTATGATCTTAATGTGTCTGCAAACAACAAGAAGAGAAATACAGTTTTCTCTAGAGTACTATTTGGTGTTGAAATGATTTAGGTCTGGAAAATCAATCTGTTCATCCTTCTGGACAATTTCTGAAACAAATATTTAGCAAGATTTATAGTGTTGTGCCTATGCAAGCACAAAGATTCAACTGGAAGGCAGATTTTTGTAATACTGTGTTATTGACTACTCAATAAGATGTTTTATTGTTTTGATTTTTTTTCTGAGTAATAAATACAATTCTACAACATGTTTTAGGGCCATACAAATATAGCAAATCATTCAACATTTCATTTCTCCTGTAACTAGATGATTTTATATTATCCTGTTTATAGAATAAATACAAAAACACTGGAGGCCTTTAGATGAAAGCAAACAAACAAAAACCTAAATGAAACACCTCCTCTTACATGCACTTTAATTACCAAAATTTCTTTTTCAACTTAGTCTTTGAACCCGCTAAAGTGTAGACTTTTCAGAAATGACTAAATAACATAAGTTGAGCTGAAACATTAACACAGAAATATAATGCGAAAACAGGGTGCAAGAATTAAAATTATTAAGGTTGCTTTTAACATATAAAGGCTATCTGCTTGACATTAATCATACTCTTAGTTTACTCCAATCACATAGTCCAGGAGTATTGTTGTGCAGTGGTATCCCCTGGCACACCTTCTCTCGGCAAACACAGAACAAAACCACCATCTGAAAGCTTTAACACTTGTTCAAGAGATGATAGGAAACACTTAAATGCAAACGTGCAGCCAGGAGAGCCCAGCCAATCGATATAGGCTATCATAACTCACACTGGGATCAATGCACCTGTATCTGGAGAGGGGTGAATTTTTCAGTTGCTGTTATGAAAATTGAGGATGTTGTAGCTGGAGTCTCTTACAGGGAAACCCTACCAGGTATGAGAAGCCACACAAGAAAGGCCTCAAGGCTTTAGTTTTAAAATGCAAGTAGCCAATTAAGCTCAGAGCAACCTCAGTGGCTTGGCCAAGCAGGAACCACAAGGGCCATTTAGTCATGAGGTTGCACAAATAAGTAAAAAAAGGCCCAGCAGTGTATAGTCCACTACTGAGGGCAATGCGAGTTTTGATCCTTTATATTCTGGCTTACACTAGTCACTGGCAGTCTCCTCAGGTAAGTATTTCAGTTGTCATGAAGTGGTGAGGAGGAAGCAGGTGAGCTCGAGTGAGCCTGTGTGTATCCTGGGGACATGTGCAGCCCTAGCAGAGATTTCTAACTTACTAATAGCACCATTTGCAGGAGCAGAATCTACAGAAAATCTGTGTGCAAAACAGGGTGACATTATTTTGCAAACACAAACCTTTGCAGCAGCAATTTTTAGGATTGTGAAATGCTCAGTTGCTCCTCATTCAACTTCCTCAAATCAGCTCTGTGAGGACTGGGGATGTCCTGTGTGTGGGAGCTGATTTTGAAAGACCTTAAAGCTCTAACCATCCCTTCTGCAGCTATCCCTGCAAGGACAAGCAGCAGCATGGCACTAATAAGGCTCCTCTGCTATTCCTGGCTTCGATGCTGAAGTCTTGTTGCCTCACAAGGGCATCTCAGGCACAATTTCAGATTAGGCTGAAACATTGGCTCATAATGTCTAACAGCAATGTAACAGTGGGAGAAAGGAGAGCAAATAGTCTAAATCTGGGTGGTGTTGTGAGGAAATATTTTATCGCTACAAGTAACCTCGATTTATAGAAAACCTTTCACATAGTTATAAATTGGAACGTACTCAGAATTTCAAAGGTAAATATGTGGCATTATAATGCATAGAAGAGACAGTTTGGCAAAATTAAGATGTATTTGCGTCCAGACACCCGACTATTTCTCCTCCATTCTCTGTGTTTTGGTAACAGCAGTGAAGCCAGTCAGGGGTCAAGGCACCAGCCTTTTGACAGCATGCAGAAGCAGCTTGAAAATGTCTTCTATTGTATAACAGGCCAAAATATAAGTATGAAGCCCAAGAAAATAACCACTGCACCTGATCAGCTCTTCAAAGTGGTTAGGACAATTTCGTCAAAGCAAGTTTATTCTCCCTGCCCTGAGCTTAGTGCTGTAGTTTTAAAAACTGAGATTAAACTAAAAAAAAAATTCTTTGAAAAAATGGTGGACCTTATACATAAAAATTCTTGAAACTGTTGTTTACCGTAGAACAGACCAAATGTTTTCTGAGTCTTGCTATATCTTAGTATTGCTCCTCAACGGACGGAGTGAATAAAATGTAATCCTTTCTCAGTTCTGAATTTGCTATTTTTTGTTTTCATTGAACCTTCTCTTGTTATTATCTTATATGAGACAAAGGCAAAAGGTCTTTTTAGTTAATCTTATTGATGTTTTTATCAACAACTTTCTATGATCTTTTAACAACATAAAGAATCTTACCAGTTTCTCTTCATATGAGAGATTTCCTGCAAACAGCAATACTAAGAATTGTTTGTGAATCCATTCTAATACTTCAATAGCGTTTAAAAATGAAGGCAGCACTGCTGCACAGGTTATTGGAGTTGCTGAATACTGTAATTGTTATCTTAGAAAAGTCCATGTTCTTTTCTGACCCATTACATACCCATCCAAACAGTATGTTTACTCTTTTGAACACATTGGCTCATCTGGAACAATTTTTGTGCAAACCCATCCTTTTCCGTTTTAATTATGGTGAGCTAATAGTCCTAAAAAGTGGAAGAATCAGCTGAATTTTTCACTTCATAGTTGATAGAAGAGTTTTTCCTATGTGCCATGTCTTCTGTTTTCATCTTTTACCAAATAATTGCAGAATTCATCAGATGTAGTAAAAAAATCCTGATTTCCTTTTAGCAAATAAATCCATTTATTTACATATGAATAGGAACATTTTGTAAACTTTCCTTAGTCCATCTCTGTCATAGAGCACTCAAAAGCTATCTCCCTGTAGTTGGTCATATCCCAAGCAATACATCTTCTTCATATTTTCGTCTTGATTATTATGACCAACAACTATTTTTCTTTAGTTATTTCGTCAGGAGTACAACAGAAGTTGAATAAATTGAGTCTTGATTTTTGATAATAATCTTGTTATTCTTCAACATGCACCTAAGAAAAATTTGTTTTCCTTTGTCACCAAGAGAAACTGGAGATTCACTGGAGCTCTTTGTCAAGCACTTCTGTTACTTTCCTGTCAGATGCATTTATTTCTCCTGATCTACATCCATAAATTGCTCTGAGGAAATTCTTCAATGGTTGAACTCTTCTATGTTTTGAAATACTATGCTTTTCCCACATTTTTTGTCAACTTAGATGTCCCTAGGTGGTGCAGGGAGATGAAAAAATCTATTGTTATTTTTTTAATAAGTTTTATTACTAAATTTGCTTTGTTTACCTGTTAATTTTGAAAGCAAATTTTTTTCCTTTCCATGATGAATCAGCATTTTTCTGTTACACTGATCTGTCTTCTTCCTCTGTTTCTCTTCATGTGACTTTCTCTGAATTAATGTGTCTATGACCTAGAGGCATGAAATCAAGCCTACAGGTTTTCCTTTCCCATTCAGTTTCTAGGTATAATTATTTGTCGGTTATTTTCTGATTTCAACCCTACTCATTTTCAGTTATACAGATCAGTAGGCCAGATCCTACTGACTGGATAGCTTAACACAGAATAAAGCCATTCGCTATAGCAGAAAGGTATACTGTCATCTTTGGTACCACTGATATGGGCATACAGATGCAGAACTGTTTGTATAAACCTAAATTATACCAACAGAGATTCAAATACATTCTGGAGATGAGAAGACAAATGTAAATTCAGGCTTTTTTTCCAGTAGAGTGCATAAGCAGGTTCTTAAGTTTAAGCCACTAGGGTTTAAGTGTGTACTACTCCTCTAGGGGAGCAGAGTTTTGATAGCATTAATAGCTAATTTTCAAAGATGCTGAACTTCTATTAAATTGGCTGAAATGAACAGAAGCTGCACATGATCAGAGGGCATTGTGATAGAACAACTAAGTCCCACCAAGTGAAGGGAAACATTCTTCTATAGTTGCCATGGCCAAGGAATACTAGGATTCTGAGAAAATACATTTGCTTTTTCACTTGGAACCTTCTTCTCTGAAAATGATATAACCAATTAATGCTGGCAGCAGACAAGTGACTTAACTTGTAGATGATCTTCAGTGTCATACATACACTTTGTTATATTTATGGATTTTTTTTTTAAATGCTGGTGGTAGGAGAGCTGTAAAACAAAACCATGCACAAAGTTTGTAGCAGTTGGTCGGAAAGCAATCATGTGATTGGTAATTTTCCAGGGACACCTGAAGAGGGCAAGTTGCATTTATGTGATCTAAATCCACTGGTCACATTCAGGGGGGATTAACATCTGTTAAAAGTATTATGTTTATCATGCAGGTGTTTCAATATTTGTATTTATTATGTGTTGCAGCAACAGTCTCTGAGAAAACATTCATATAACAATCTGGTTGTTTTATTGTCTGAATCTGTCAGGACAGTCATTTTGTTACTCCAACATTGTGATCCCCTTGCAAGCTGTAAACTATTTAATGAAGTGAGTATATGGAGAAAGATGACAGACTTTCAAACTTTTGGAAGACAGTTTTACATCAGAGACATTAGGTTTTGCACTTGGGATTGTTCCTAATACTTGTATGGCAAAAATGTTGAATTAGATTGAACATTTCAAGAATTCCAATGTATTCCCCTGTGCAGTTCTATATTTGACATTACTTTCATTTTGTCAATAAACAACACACTTAGGTTCCAATATTAATGAAAATAAATATTCCATGAAGTACCTCATAGAAGTTGTAATTATATCTAACGTTGAAGACCTTTGCTTCCCATGTCTATAATGCTTTTAATGCTCAGAAAGTGACTCTGCAGATATAGGGACTTGCAGGAGAAGTTTTTGCCTGTTAAAAAGAGGAAAAAAAAGATAAAATTTAAAGCCTGACATCTGCTGATTTGCATTGCAATGTAATATGACACTGCCAGTACCACAGACAAAACAGCAATGTTAAAAATGTTAAGGCTGCAAAATCAAGTCCTCAAAAGCATGAGGAAATGCAACAGTTTAGGTCACCTGTGTGATCTTAATTTGGCCCCATTGAGTGATTACGTTATGATGCAGTCTTTATTATATTATCATGAATGCTTTTGTTCACAGGACTTCTTGAATCCAATCCAGCTCATACTGAAGTTAATGGAAATATTTTCATTGACTTTGGTGAGTTTCAGGCCATGTTCCAAATGGCCATTATTTTTTCTTATTTAACCCATATTTATTGAAATAACGTAGGTATATATAACAACAAGGTTTATCCAGTGCATAAGACATGATCCTTGTCCTCAACGATTTGCAAATGCCCTGTTCATATGTTGAACTGGAGGTGATTTGTTCCCTCTGCTTTGATTAATCCGCAAAAGTGTAAGTTTATTTTTATATGGACTTCATTGTTGTACCAAAAAGAAACAAACAAAAAAGAAAAAAGGCACTAAGTTGGGGTTTTTTTTTAGCAAATAATTTATACCAAGGACAAAGACAATGGTGTTCAGCTACAGAAGAATGCATAGTGGTGATGATTACAGAAAAGGTAGGAAGTAGAGATGAACAAACAGGTATTTTTTTCTCTTAGCATTTGTGGATCAACAGATTATACAAATCATAACGATTACCCTAGACAGATAATTCTCAATGATAAATGACTAGCCAGAGATTGTATTTAGATGAGGTATAATCAGTCATAAAATGCCAGAATTACTGCCAAAGACTGAGATGGGCTGAGATTTGTACCAGGCACTTCTGTTACGTAAGTTCCCTAATGCACTATTTTCCTTTGACTGAATGTCTGCCAGCCTCTCCTCTTTTTGGTCCTAAACTTGGTCAAGCTCTGATTAAATGACTCATCTTAAATTATCAGAATTGCATTTAAAGCATAACTTCCAGGAACAAGCTTCCATATCATAGAATCATAGAATCATAGAATCATAGAATCACCAGGTTGGAAGAAACCCACCGGATCATCGAGTCCAACCATTCCTATCAAACACTAAACCATGCCCCTTAGCACCTCGTCCACCCGTGCCTTAAACACCTCCAGGGAAGGTGACTCAACCACCTCCCTGGGCAGCCTGTTCCAGTGCCCAATGACCCTTTCTGTGAAAATTTTTTTCCTAATGTTCAGCCTAAACCTCCCTTCCATGTATATTGAAAACTAAGACGATTTAATATATCACCATCTTACACACTGCCTTATATAATCTTTCAGTGAATTTCCATCCATTTCTATTGTGACCCTCAGAAAGGCAGGATTAGACACAATTTATTTTCTATTTTCCATCACTAATTTAACTCACTGCATATTCTTATTAAGTCCAACTCCTTTCCTACCACTGAAGTCTTCCAACAATATCACCAGCAGCAGCATTTGTTGTTTTAACTCCTGCATTTATTGATCTTATAATCAAAAGACGATGACTGAGATGTTTATATGTTTTATGTACATATAATTTCATTCTTTCTTTTGGCCTTCTGAATTAGTAACATCTGTTAGTGCTGATGGAAAATATCCTCTGGGCCACAGAGGAATCACAGTCACATGTTGCTGCTGGAACAGCCTGTGTGAATCAGCAGTAAGATAGACTCATCACTCCGCACCTAATAGATATAACACCAAAATGGAGCCAAGACATTCCTGTCCAAAGTGGGAGGCAACAATCTATCCTTTAGTTTGAAAAGAAAAACCTCAAAATAGTTTCTGAGTGCTTACAGCCTAATATGCAGAGCTTACTTGGTCTGATTCACTATAAGCTTTGCATTTTCATACGAACTTTATCTTGCCTTCTTAACATAAGCAATAAAGTGATCCATAAGCCAATTGTAAGAAAGACAATAATAACAAAAACATTGGGGAATATAAAGTGTACAGCATGAGAGATCTGAGAGTCTGTGTGGGTTTCTTTGATTCTGAAGGATGGTTTTGGAGTACTTTTCATCATTTCTCATCCTTGTCAGGTCTGAAATTTCAAATCTATAAAATATCACACATTACCAATGAGTAGTCATTGCTTGAGGAAGCAAGCAATCAGCAGAATATTACCAGTCATGATGCTGATGTGGGAGAAACAAAAAGAAAATTTTGGTTTACAAAGGGGAGAAATTTCTTCATCTTCGGAAAAATGGCTCAGAAGCTTTCATATACGGTATCCACAATTACTATCTTGAACACCAAATAAGTGACACGGTCTCTTACTCAAAGTAGTGCTATTCTAAATGTGTTGATCTTGATGCATACTAACAATTAAGGTGGTAGTGAGATGTTTAGCTTTGTTTGCACAGAGCCTAACACATACACAGATGGAGCTTGTGACCAGATCAGCTACTTAGGTAAACCATGCACAATCTAAGCCTACTAGTTAGATTACGAGTAGAAGCATAATAAGTATTTAATATTTTGGTTTCATAATTTGTTTTTTAAAGACCCATGGCGAAAGACTGTAAGGAAAATCTATGAGAAACTGAACCTTTGAGTCTGACATCTACAGTGAAGACAATTTATTTGCAAACTAGTTCATGTAGATCACAGATGAAAAATAAGAGGATATCCATATATATCTCAGATTTGATTTATAGACAATCTTTATTTTGTGCAAAGCTTTAGGTGCATTATATTGCCAAAATCAATAAAATATTTTGGTCTCCAAACAGATGATGAATGATTTATCTAGTGCTTTCCAATGAAATCTGTGCAGCAGCCCCATTTGTGCCATTTGTATGTATTTGTACAAACACATTTCTTCATTTCACTTGGTACATGTAACAATTTTTAGTCAAGTCTGAAATTAATTTTTTACATTCTTCTTCTATCTCTCTTTCTTTCTACCTTTCTTCTGTATTTATCTGAAATACAGCTATATTCTGAGTGTAGGACCTCTGGAATGCATACAAAAAACTTTAAAAAAATCAAAATTTGATCAAGCCAAATTGATTCACTAAATGCCATAAGCCACATTGCATGGCTTTTTGTAATATCACTTATAATGCAGAGAAGAAAAGCCTCCAAGAAAGTAGAAGTCCTGTTTTCAAGTCTCTGAGTCAACATAGCAAAGCTGGAGTGTATTCCTGGTTCTTTATCTCTTGAGCCATATCATAGCAACATAATTTGCATGGTAGTTAATTATCACAAATGGAGAGGTGCAATGTGCAGCTAAAAATGCTGCCCACGTTTTGTACATATGTAGAGTTTTAATTGAAAAGCCTAAGAGGCTCTTCAGGAAGTCCAACATGTGGCCTGTAAGGTGTTATCTACCTTTGTTTTCAGTGGGAGTCGAAGAGGTACTGTCGTCCAGAGACCTGACACCTACGTTGGATATTACAGAAGTCAAGTAACTGACATGTGATAGTGTGGTTCATCCAATAAGGAACAGATTGTTTGAAACAGACAAAGTGGAGTGAGTAACTAGCTATCAGAGACAGTTTTGACATAGAGCCATAAAGTGGGAAGCGGCATGCTGTTTTAGCAGGCATTAATGCAACAGACAGACGTTCCTTGTGATCTATAAATAAAACAGGAAAAATGTCTTCCTGGCTTCAGTGAATTATTGTTGCCATTAAAGATGATAGCATGACATGGGAGGAAAGGTAGTGCTTCTTCTTTAAAATGGAGTGTTCCTCCCGCATACTCTTTATTAACTCCAGCTAGAAACTGGAGTAACACAAACACAAGTTTTTCCGTCCAGGTTTGACATATTCACACAAGAGGAAAAGATAGCTTTTTCCCTGAAAAAACACAGGCAGCCACTGTTATACTTGCAGTTGTTCTTTCCCCAACACCAGCTGCAAATAGGAAAACTTTCATATAAATAGCCACCTGTATCTTAACCTGCTTTCTAGTAGGAACTGCAGTTCTAGTACATTGGGAGCAGCACAGACAAGAAGTTTTAATAATTTATTAATTTTTAACAGTCAAATGGCTGACTGTTTATTTTCATGATTTGGCTTAAAAATAAGTTTTTAAAGTAATCTAACCTCAGCTGAAATAAGGAATTTAATCATATGATCATAGGTTAAGTACTTGGAGGGTATGTTATTAGATATCTACTGTAATCTCCTGCTGAAAGCAGGATCATCCATGAGCCAAGACCCAGTTACTCAGGGTAACTCAGTTGGGTTTTGAAAACCTTCAAGGATGGAGCCTGCACAACATCTTAGGGAAAGCTGTTACAGAACACATGAGTGCTTGTAGCCAGAGGTTTTTTTCTTGAGTATGTTCTGAATATGAGATAGGAATAATCTCTTTGCCTTCACTATGGCTGAGCACTGTGATCAGGTTGTTATGAATGAATGGCTCTATGAGACTGAGTATGATGATTTTTTAAAGGCCTCTACAATTATTTGGAATTTTCACCTGGATCTGAACATGTCTTTATAAAGGGCTGCATTTATTTCTTTTTAAGTCAGAATGTGGTATGACTCTATGTTTCTAGTAACTTTCAATCTACTCTGCATCAGACATGAGAACGGTTGCTGAGATCTTTTGAGCATGTAGAATAACTATGTACAGCACTGCTTCATTCACGCTATTGAAACATCACTGCTTGATTTTCTTGATGACTGAGAGAAGATTGAGGTGAACTTGCTATTGCTGACACTCCTTTCCTGACTTTGTCTTTAACCTTCATTCAAGCATCAAAACCATTACTCAAACATTTTCTGCCCTCCCATGTTTCTTTTCTCCCTTGTCTTTCCTAAACAGCATATTTGCAATTTAGAGACAGAGAAAGGGGAGATGTTTTTGGTGGGTTTGTGATATGCGGATCCTCTATTCAAAATCCCTCTCTTAGGACTTTGATTCAGATGTGGTTTTCATAATGTCAGTTTTAGGCCAGAAACATGCACAAAGGAAATATTTCTCCATTTACTGGAGCACCATTCCCTTCAATACTTAAAAAATCTAAATCATAAGCCTATCCCTCTCTCCAGAGATGTTTTGAAGGTACCACTATCTGATACTCTGGGTGCCAGCAGATGTGTCCTTAGACACTAGCACGTCCTCTGCTGGCTATGTCATACTGGTTCATTACATAGAATCATAGAGTACTTGGGCTGGAAGGGATTTTTAAAAGTTGTCTAGTTCAACCCCCTGCAATAAGCAGGGACATCTTCCACTAGATCTGGTTGCTCAGAGCCCCATCCAAGCTGAACTTAAATGTTTCCAGGGATGGGGCTTCTACCACCTCTCTGGCAAGATATTCCAGTGCTTTGACACCATCATTGTAAAAACTTTCTTCCTTATATCTAGTCTAAATCTAACCTCCCTTAGTTTAAAACCTTAACCCCTTGTGCTATAACAATAGGCCCTGCTAAAAGTTTTGTACACTTCTTTCTTATAATCCTCCTTTAAGTACTGGAGGCTGCAACAACATCTCCCTGGAATGTTCTCCTGGCTGAACATTTGCAATTTTCTCAGCCTTTACTCATAGGTGTTCCAACTCTGTGACAATTTTTTTGACTCTCTTCTGGACCCATTCCAACAGGACCAAGTCTTTTCTGTGCTGAGGGCTCCAGAGCTGGATGTAGTACTCCAGCTGGAGTAGAGGGGCAGGGCCACCTGTCTCTACCTGCTGGTCACACTTGTAGTGTTAGATGTTAGATGGTGTTGTGGTGGTAAATGGAGTTAAATCCAGTTGCAGGCCAGTCACAGGTGGTGTTGCCCAGTGCTCAGTGTTGGGTACATTTCTGTTCAATATCTTTATCAATGATCTGCATGAAGGGATTGCGTGAACCCTCAGTAAGTCTGTGGACGACATTAAACTGAGTGGAAATGTTGATCTGCTTGAGGGTAAGGAGGCTCTACAGAGGGATCTGGACGGGCTGGATTGGTGGGTTGCGGACAGTTCAACAAGGCCAAGTGCTGAGTCCTGCACCTGGGACACAACAACCTCATGCAATGCTACAAGCTTGGGGAAGAGTGGCTGGAAATGTGCCAGTCAGAGAAGGACCTGAGGGTGTTGGCTGACAGCTGGCTGAATATAAACCAGCAGCGTGCTCAAGTGGCCAAGAAGGCCAATGAGATTCAGGCCTGTACTAGAACCAGTGTGGTCAGCAGGACCACGCTGTACTTGTGCCCCTGTACTCGGCACTGCTGAGGCCATGCCTCGAACACTGTGTTTAGTTTTGGGCCCCTCAGTACAAGAAGGGAATTGAGGGGCTGTAGCACATCCAGAGAAGGGCAATGAAGCTCATGAAGGGGCTGGAGAATAAGTCTTCTGAAGAGCAGTCGAGGGAACAGGGCCTGTTTTGTCTGGAGAAGAGGAGGCTGACAGGAGATTTTATCACTCTCTACAACTACCTGAAAGGAAGTTATAGTGAGGTAGGTGTTGGTATCTTCTCTCAAATGATAGGTGATAGGATGAGAAGAAATGGCCCCAAGTTGCACCAAGGGAGTTTCAGATTAGTCGTTAGGAACAGGCTGCCTAGGGAAGTGGTTCCTGGTGGCATTTAAAAGATGAGGTGCTCAGAAATATGGATTAGTACTGGACAGGTATGGTTGGACTTGGTGATCTCAAAGGTCTTTTCCAACTAAATGATTCTATTCAATGATTCTTTTGATGCAGCCTGGGATATGGTTGGCCTTCTGGGCTACAAGTGCACATTTCTGGCTTATGTCCAGCTTTTCACCCTCCAGTACCCCCAAGTACTTGTTTGCAGGGCTACTTTCAGTCCCTTCATACCCCAGACTGTATTAACACTGAGGCTTGCCCTGACCATGGTGCAGGACCTTGCACTTGGCCTTGTTGTCTCTCATGAGGTTTACACAGGCCCACTTCTCAAGCTTGTCCAGGTCCTTCTGGAAGACATCCTATCCTTCTGGCATGACAACTGTACCACTCAGCTTGGTGTCACCTGCAAACTTGCTGAGGGTGCACTCAATCCCTCTTCCTGTGTCATTGATGGAGATATTAAACTGTACTGATCGCAATACAGACCCCTAACAGACACCACTTATCACCTATCTCCATTGGGAAATTGAGGTGTTGACAGCTACTCTCTGGATGTGATCATAAAACCAATTCCTAATCCACCAAGCAGTTCACCCATCAAATCCATATCTCTACAATTTAGAGAGAAAAATGTTGTGGGGGACCGTGTCAAAGGCCTTACAGAAGTCCAGATAGATGATGCTCATAGCTCTTTCCTTGTCCATTGGTGTAGTCACTCCATCATAGAAAGCCATTAGGTCAGGCAGGCAGGACTTGCCCTTGGTGAAGCCACGCTGGATGTCTCAAATCAGCTCCCTGACTTCCACGTGCCTTAGCATAGTTCTAGGAGGATCTGTTCCATGATCTCCCCTGGCACAGATATGAGGTGGACAGGTCAGTAGTTCCCAGGGTCTTCCTTTCTAACCTTTTTAAAAATGGGTGCCGTGTTTCCCTTTTTCTAGTTACCAGGGACTTCACCTGGCTGCCATGACTTTTCAAGTATCATGAAGAATGGCTTAACAACTCCATCAGACAATTCCCTCAGAACTTTGTGATGTATCTTGTCAGGTCCCATAGACATATGTGCTCAGGTACCTCAGGTGGTCACAAATCTGATGTTCTCTTACAATGGGAGGACTTTGCTATCCCAGTCCCCATATTGCATTTCACCCCCTCAAGAGGTGTGGGAAGAGAGGTTACTAGTAAAGACTGAGGCAAAAAAGTGGTTGAGTACCTCACCTTTCTCTTTGTTTGTTGTTACCAGCTTGCCAGCTATCTTCATCATGGGTGGTACCCTTTCTCTGACCTTCCTTTTTCTGGCTGACATCCCTGTAAAAGCCCTTCTTACTAGTCTTTGGATCCCTTGCCAGGTTCAGTTCCAGCTGCACCTTGGCTTTCCTGACCCCATCCTTACAAAACTGGGCAGCATCCCTAAACTCTCCCCAGGATACCTTTCTCTGCTTCCACTGCCTGTGCATTTCCTTATAGCCCTTTAGTTTAACCAGCAAGTCTTAACTTTGCCACACCAGTCTCAACCCTTCTTTTCCTGATTTCTTGTACCTGGAGACTGAGAGCTCTTGCACTCTATGGAAAGCATCTTTTAAGGATCTGCTAGCACTCAGATCTGCTCTCTCTCATCCCTGAGGGAAGTTTCCCAGGAGGTCCTATTGACTAACACCTTGAAAAACTGGATGTTTTCTTTCGTAAAATCCAGGATCCTGAATTTACTTTTCACCTCACCCATATCCCTCAGGACTGTGAACTCCCAACAGTGTGTGATCACTGCAGCCCAAGCTGCCTTCAGTCTTAATGTCATGCAGTTGCTGAGTTTTCTACCTGGTATAGGACAACTGTGTTGCTTGTCTACTTTGAAAAAAATCTTTGCCAGTCTTTATGTGCTTACATTACACTTTTAATTGTAATCAAATGCAGAAATCTCAAAGTGCTGTATTTAAATAGATCAATATTCAAGGTCTTGGATTGGGTATTTAGAAAAGACTGTTAAAATACCCCAATAATTTTCATGCTTGTGGTTCTAAAAGTTAATTTTATAATTCAAAATGCTATGGATTTTTTTAATTTGAAAAATATGGATAAAAAGAAATTCCTTGTCTTAAGCGTGCTTTCTTAACCTAGAGATCAGTTCAGTAAATCATATGAAGTGCCCCTCAGCACTTTTCCAATATTTTACAGTGCTTCATTACTGCAGATAAATGTAGTTATAGTTCACATAATGTGAACCCAGAATTCTTGTGCAGGTACTTAATTGAAGCGGATAAATTTTTATGCAGCAGTACTTTGTTCCTCCTAAATCTTTAGTAGTCCATGGGTAATAATATAAGTGGTAGTAGTGTTAGGTAAATGTTTTTAATTAAAAGAAAAAATACTGCAATTTGTTTTGTGTTTTCAGCCTTTGACAATTAATGAAATGAAGGAGACTTACATTCCAAGGAATTATAAAGGGTTAAAAAAAACATAGATCTCCATAAAGAAACAACATTTGTAAGTTTTATGGTTAAATCAGCCATTGCTTTGCTGACCAATAAAATGGCAAATGTGTGCTTTTATAGGTTTATAAAAAAGGCAAACTCTAGTTGCATGAAAAATAACTTTCACCGATTGAGTACAGGTGGCGACTTGTTTAAACTCTGAAGATGTAAAGGCTTAGTATGTATGACTGAAAAAGGGAACATGGCACAATAAAAAGTCTTCCTTTCTTTACTCATCAATCCTTTGGGTATTCCATGTCAAATAAATGTTACAACAATTTACAGTAAAAGTATACAGTGGAAGTGCCAACGTTAACACTTCTTAGGATTGGACAGGATCCAAATTTTTCACACCAATATTTAATGTGAAGTAAAATGTCTTTTCCATTGGAAGTGTCAGCTGTAACATGCTTTCCTATATTTGGCAACATGCTCATGTGAAGTATAAAGTCAAATGCACATGATGTTCTTTTTATTTCAACCATGATAAATTGTGTTCATTTGTTTAAGTGTAAGTGGCAGTTTTAGTGTTCCTACTATAAATTTTGGTTAGCTTCTATTGACATGCTGTATTAAACTTAAGAAAAACAAATTACACTTCACCCATTTTAATTGACTAAAAGTGTCAAAAACACAATAAGTATAACACAAAGGGTCAGAGTCTCAGACTTCACTATAATGGGTGTCATGGCAAGGGTCCAGCTTTTTGTACATTTCATTTTTCATAAAGTTTTAGTATGCGACATACATTTAACATTCACTTCCACTTCAGATTTGTAGCTTACAAAAGTTTCTCTTGTGTACTGTTCCCATTGCACTGACTCATAATATTGTTAAAAGATCCTTCTCTCTTATTTTTTTTTAAGGTGATAATACTTATGAATATTGATGATCCGCTATAAACATAAGATCTCAAAACTGACTTTGGTATTTGAAGGAATGAATTTGTGATTTATGTGGTACAAACAGATTCGTGTCAAAACCCATGTCTGAGACCATGGTTAAGAATCCTTGAGACCACTTTTCTAAATAGGCAAATGTGGTTGAATGCCAGATGAAACTTGGCATGCCTCATTCCCAGAAAATTTGAATGGATCCTGTCACTCTTAATGCACATACTCCATGCTAAAGAATTGATGTCTATTTTTATCTTTTGCAGATTGTTACCTGTTTTCTGGATTTTAAAAAGTGAAAACTAAGGAAAACCACTAAGAGGTGGAATGAGTATTGGCAAAATGCCCGTAAGCACTGAAATACCTTGATGGAGCTGTAGCCATTTGAATGTCTTAGTATGGTTTCATTCTTATGAATTGTGAACGAGGGATCAGTGCATGCTACAAGTGCCAGAGGTTTTTTTTTTTTTATGCTCTTGTTGCTGTGTCAAGCCTGAACCCACTGAAAGGTTTTTTATGTCAGCCAGAACCTCTGCCTGAGTAGGTGTTGCAAGGTGGACTGGTTGAAGAGCACATGGGCTCAGACTGCACAGAGGACTTCAAGCAGGGCTTATCAGCTCTTGAGGGTTTCCAGCAAATCCTTTCAACTATGTTCATCTTCCACTGGGCATCATGAAGAGGATATTATGTGCTTTGAGATACTGACAGGTCGAACCCACATGAGCAGCACCACTACATTATTTTGTATGTCTGCATCTTGTGCCCTCCTGCAATGGCTAAGCAGTGGCAGACAAAGCCTTCACCTGCTCCTGCTTGCAATTGGTATGACGTTCCTCTGACCTGTGTGGCAGCACCCTGGTGCCAGTGGTAAAAAAGATGGGTCCAGATGTACATTGGCATTCTCCAAAAACAGAAAGCAAATTTTCAGCTGCAATGGATGTGCTTTTAGCTTGAAGTGTTTCTGTGTAGAAGTTTATTAATCCAGAATGCTCTCACACTTCCTCACATTTGGGAAATTTGATGAGTTGTATGAATTCCATACTTTTTAAGAAAGAATTAAGAGTACCCAGAGAACTGAGTTAATGGTAATGGGAGTTGTTTGGTGGCAGTTCACTGGATTTCTACTTCCTTTTACACAGTGACGTGGCAGCTGGAAGTAGGTCCCTCCCTCTGAGGCTGGTGTTTGTCTTGGCCTTTCCGTGGGACAGGAATGAGGAGGGGCATCAGTCTGCTAGTCTGTCTGCTGCAAGGGCAGTTGTGTATGTGTGTGCAAAGAGCAAGAGGCTTGAAGAGGAGTCCAGGAGGGACTTGAGGCTTGAGCTTGTCATAAATATCCAAGTCCAAATCCTGCTGGAAGGATTCCAGTGAGAAGAATGGGACTTGTTACTCTGAAAGAGTGATTTATTCTCCAACTCGTAGCCTTCAACATTTGTGCTGAACAAACCCACAGGTTTCATAATTGTATCTTGTAGCCTCTTCCAAAACCGGAAGTTAGCTCTTATCATGAAGCATGTGGAACAGTACTTCTGAATATTTGATGTAAAAATTTGTTCTTTTATTCAGAGGCACCCTGCTGTATCCGTTTAACTAGGAAGTGTTAATATGGGTGTCTTCTGTCTCAAGGTAAATTTTATTTGCGTTTGGTGGTTTTATGTTCCTGTCACAACTTAAGCAACTAGTTTCATAAAGGTATTTTTAGCTACTAGAAAAGGGTGGGCATTCCTCAAAACTGAAAATACATGAGGTAGGATCATATATATACACCACCCCAAAGGGAACTTAAAATGCTCTTCATGATAGACTAAACAAGAAAAAGTCTCCAAAAGTTATAGTTCAGTATGCAGGAGACCTAGCTAACTCTGTGGATATTGTCATAAGAACAAGCCGTGCTGTCTGTAGCTCCATTTTGTTGCCACTTTCAATGTAGAATCTCAGAGCATGCTGTTTTCAATATGAATTTGTCAAACTAACTATGCAGAATTCTTCTTTGTTGCTTTTTTTTTTTAACCTCTAGTGGAATATTTATAGTTCGAGAATTTGCTCTACCAGAAATAAAAAAAAAAAAGAAAAGAAAAAATATTATTGAGAATATCTTCTGTACCTGACCAATACAGCCTTAAAATTTGGAAAAGAAAAATATTCCACCTGCTGTTCAGAAAGTGCCTCTTATTGGATCTTTAGTGATATATCTAAACTTGGTCAAGCTAAACACACTGGACATTTTTCACCCCAGCAACAGCATCAATGGAACACTATCTGCCAAGTCTCTCATTTAGAGTTTAACAGCTAATTTGCTGAGTATTTAGTTGGGGCTGAACAAGCTGTAGGCCAGAGCTGGCAGGCTAACTGGTTTACAGGGAGCTGCAAATTGTGGCTGTTGTGGGATGACATGATGCTGAG
Source organism: Phaenicophaeus curvirostris (assembly GCF_032191515.1). NCBI lineage: Eukaryota > Metazoa > Chordata > Aves > Cuculiformes > Cuculidae > Phaenicophaeus > Phaenicophaeus curvirostris. Next base: position 34,845,051 of record NC_091395.1, on the reverse strand, counting down.
TGTGGGGACTGGAAGTAGAGACTGGAAGTAGAGACTTCCAGTCACTAGTTTTCCTTCCTTTCATGCTGAGGCAGTATAAAGAAAAAAGAAATTTCACTGTAATGAAAAAGAGCACTGATCTGGGATTGTGTGTATAGAAGACTGCAAAAAAATAGGGAGACCAGAACCTTTTTTTAGCAACATAATAAAAGATTATTTAATAATGCACAAGTGAAAAAGGGACAAAATAAAGATTTGTACAAGGCAGTGGAATTCTGGTGATTCCTATCTTCTCGTGATTCACTTTGCCTTCCTTTAAAGTTTCTTGTGTATGTATTATATATTTCATCTTACTATGGCTATGTACAACTAAAGTTTGCCATTTATTGCCATAAGAAAATACAATATTAACGTTATACTATAATACAATTATAATATCACAATAAATAATATGGCAATTGAGCTTATGACAGGTACAAAAAGGAGCTCCAGGTCTATGTGGTTGCTGCAGCCTCTCATAAATTCTACCACATGGTTTCTGTAGGACAGAAAGATATAATTACCTGAAAGGTCATTCTTATCTCACAGTGGAAAGACCACTCTGGAAACATCAGGCACAGCTATCATTGGACCTAAGCAAATCTGCTGATCTAGGAGACAAGAAGAGATGACAAAAACTAAAATCAGTCAAGTATATTTCAAAAGCATCATCTGATCAAAATATATTTCTCTCAAATGTTGCCTTGCAGAAAATTTGCTTCATTTCTGCCGCTCAAATTTTAAAACAATGTATATCCAATATTGATAATAATATTTTTTTATAATCTTAACCTTTGAAAAGCTAGGCCTACAATTATAAACAGGATACCTGAATAGTTTTAGAAATCTTAAAAATCCAGTTTTATTTATTCATTAAATGGATGTTGGGGAAAATTGAAAATACATACATAACTTTGAAAAAAATGTTTTTATGATACTTAGTGACAACACTACCCTCCAAAAGTCTCCAACCTTCAATAAAGCACAGTACTACAAACCCAGTGTGTTTTCTGACTATAGCAACTGACAATGCCAGTGAGATAAACAGAAACACACAATTCATTCTTAACAAGAAACCTTGGTCTCTCAAATGCTCAAAAAATATTTTGACATTTCAGCGTGAACAAAACATAACAAAATTGCCAGTACCACTGGAATTCTCTGACAGGGATCATATGGAATTCCACAGTTCTCCATCTCAATGTTAAAGGCAAAACACAGCTGAATTTGACCGAAGCCAAAGTTCTGCTGTTTTGAGTATAACCACATGACTACCTCATATCTCACACCACAAAATTCTTGCAAACATTCTATGTTGTAACCTAGGTATTTCTAGAAGTGTCCCTCCTGATTTTTTCTCTAAGAGATACCCTGAGAAATACTCCACCATAATTGATTTCTGATTGTAATTGATTGTGCGTCCATACCACACACCTCCCTTGTCATTCTTTTGCACTGTATGTTATCACAGTGTTTTTCATTGCTGTCTCTTAATAAATACCGTAAATCAACCTCTACTCCAAACCAATCTTTATCGCTAAACCTTGTTCATCATGGTAAGGTGTTTGTTGGTTCCTCATACAATCATCAACTAATTTCAGCTGAGTCTTTGTATCTTACGGCATACTTTTGATGTTTCTTTTTTTCCCCTACATCCAGTGAAGCAAAGGCTTGAAGTGGTTTCACTCACACACACACACAAAGAAATACAGCTCTGGCTGTAATTTAAAAGTAGCATCTTCAAATATATTTCTGTGTGAGTATACAAATTATTTTCTATGGTATCTATCTGTTCTTGCCTCGAATTTGAATCCTGTTATTATGGGCTCAGGACTGATGTTGATACTAGCTATAAAAATGTACATATTTCTATCCCTGCCAATAACATTCATTTGCAAAATTGTAGTCCCCAGAAGCTAAAGAAATCTCTCCATTCATCTAGAAAATATTATTCCAAGTGATTGGTAAGAAATTCAGTAGGTTTTTTTATAGTCAGATATAGTTATTCATGGTCTGTATAATCTTCTGTTAGACCAAGTGTATGTCTCAGTTTTAGTATGTCGCTATCCTTTAATACATAAAATCAAAAAGTAATTTTGACAGTAAGCCTTGTATTAATTATACAAACTGATGATTTTTTTTTCTTCCCTTAATAACTACATAAAACAGTTTGAAACTCAGGAAAATTAATAACTCCTGTGTTTTCAGTACAACATGTATCATGTGACTGTTAAAATCTAAATGTAGGTGTAGGAAGAAATATGAAAATTTCTTCACCTACAAGCTCTGAAGCAAGTGAATGGCAGCCACATATGACATCACTGCATAACAGAAACAGCTATTTTCCTTTCAGGCTTCTAGAGAGATGCTATCTACATCTCAATTTAAAGGTGCTGATGCACTTAAGAATTTCTCCTATGGAAAGAAAAATGCAGGAATGATGCTTTATGCCACCTTGGCAACATGGTTCTGGCACCTTTGGAAATTAATCAAAAAAATATTATGCACCTGCATGGATTTGACTGGATGCACTTGAGATTTAGCAGGAATTAGTAGGCAGAAGGGGACTAAACCCGTAAGCCTCTTCCACATTTCTGGAAGGTTTTTCCAATCAGCTTACGCTGCTAAAAACTTAAACATAGATCAACAATAATGAATGATGTTCATTCACTCATATAGTCATCATATAGAAGGAGCTATTTCAAAATCTGTGAGGTATGAGGAGCTTTTTACGAATATTTATATTAAATTAATAAATGGTGTATCACAGGAAGAAGGCTCTAAATTTTTTTCTTAGTATGTGTGCCATCATGGGTTTATGAAGGGCAGGTCTTGCTTAACCAGCCTGATCTCCTCCTATGACAAGATGACCCGCCTAGCGTGTGAGGAAAAGGCTATGGGTATTACTTACCTTGACTTCATTAAAGCATTTAACACCATTTTACACATCATTCTCCTACAGAAATTGGTGCCTTGTAGCTTAGACAGGTTTGCTCTTCGCTGGGTGAAAAACTGTCTGGATGTCCAGGCTCAGAGAGTTGTGGGAAACAGAGCTAAATCCAGTTGGCAGTCAGTCACAAGTGGTGTGCTCAGGGCTAAGTGTTGGGGCCAATTCTGTTCAACATTTTTATCAAGGATCTGAATATTGGCATCAAATGCTCCCTCAATAAGTTTGCAGATGACACCAAACTGTGTGGCAGTGCTGATCTGCTGCTTGAGGGAAGGAAGGTTCTACAGAGGGATCTGGACAGATTGGATCAGTGGACCCAGGTAAGTTGTATGAGGTTTAAAAAGGCCAAGTACAGGGTCCTACACATTGGTCACAACAACCCCATGCAATGTTAAAGGCTTGTGGAAGTGTGACTGGAAAGTTGCCTGGTGGAAAAAAAGTGGAGGTGTTTGTTAATAACCAGTTGATCATGAGCCAGCAATGTGCCGAGGTCACCAAGGTGGCCAATAGCATCCTGGCTTGTATCAGAAATGGTGTGGCCATCAGGATTAGAGAAGAGATTTTGACCCTATACTCAGTGCTGGTGAGGCCGCACCTGGAGTAATGTGTTCAATGTTAGGTCTCTCAGTACAAGGACATTGAGGTGCTGGAGCATTACCAGAGGAAGGCAATGAAGATGGTGAAGTAGGCAGTCCAGGAGACTTCTGGAGTACATTGAAGATAACTTCCTAGTCCAGCTGATAGAGACCCCCACACAAGAAGATGCAATACTGGACCTTATCGTCATCAATACAAGTGAACTCATCAGTGATATTAGGATCGGAGGCAGCCTGGGCTGCAGTGATCATGCACTGGTGGAGTTCAAGCTCCAGAGGGATATGAGACAGGTAAGGAGTATAGTCAGGACACTAAATTTTAGGGAAGTAGGCTTCCAGCTCTTCAAAGAATTACTCAGTTGGATCCCTTGGGACTTGGTCCTTCGAGACAAGGGAGTGGAACAGAGCTGGAAAATATTCAAGGATGCTTTCCATAAAACATAACAGCACTCAGTCCTCATATGCAGAAAATCAGGCAGGGAAGGGAAGAGGCTGGGGTGGCTGAGTCGAGACCTGCTGGTTAAACTAAAGAGGAAGTGGGAACTGCCCAGGCAGTGCAAGCAGGGATGGATAACCTGGGATGTGTATGGGAACATTGCCCGGTTGTGTAGGGATGGGGTCAGGAAGGCCAAGGCACAGCTGGAGCTGAACTTGGCAAGGGAAGTAAAGACTAATAAGAAGGGCTTCTACAGAACATCAATCAAGAGAGGAAGGTCAAAGAGAACGTACCCCCACTGATGGTTGGAAATGGTGATCACATATCAACAGATGAGAAGAAGGCTAAGGTACTTAACAACTTTTTTCCTCAGCCTTCACTGATAACCGCTCTCCTCACCACTCCTGGGTCATGGGACAGCAAGATGGTGACCAGGGGGATAACCCCCCTCCCACTGTAGAGGAGGATCAGGTTTGTGACCACCTGAGGAACCTGAACATTTATAAGTCAATGGAACCTGATGAGATGCATCCCAGAGTCCTGAGGGAACTGGCTGATGTTGCCAAGCCACTCTCCATGATGTCTGAAAAGTCGTGGAAATCAGGAAATGTCCCTGGTGACTGGAAGAAAACGAGCAGAAAAGACGACCCTGAGAGCTACCGATGTGTCAGCCTCACCTCTGTGCCTGGGAAGATCATGGAACAGATCCTCCTACAATTTATGCTAAAGCACATGAAGGACAGGGAGGTGGTTAATGGCAGCCAGCATGGCTTCACCAGGGGCAAATCCTGTATGACCAACTTAGTGGCTTTCTATGATGGAGTAACTGCAGCAGCTGAAGAGAGACTATTCATAAAGAACGAGGGGGAACAGGTATAAATTGGAGAAGGGCAGATTTAGGCTAGACATTAGGAAGAATTTCTTCACCGTGAGAGTGGTGAGGCACTGGAACACATTGCCAAGGGAAGTTGCGGATGCCCCGTCCCTGGAGGGGTTTAAGGCCAGGTTGGATGGGGCCTTGGGTAACCTGATCTAGTGGGAGGTGTCCCTGCCTATGTAAGGGGATTTGGAACTAGATGATCCCTTCCAACCCTAATGATTCTATGATTCTATGTGTCTGGAGCACAAATCTTCTGAGGAGCAGCTGAGGGAACTGAGGCTGTTTAGTCTGGAGATGAGGAGGCTGAGGGGAGACATTTTTGCCCTCAACAGCTACCTGAAAGGAGGTTGTAGTGAGGTGGGTGCTGGTCTCTTCTCCCAAGTAACAAGTGATAGCATGAGAGGAAATTACCTCAAGTTGTGCCAGGGAGGTTTAGATTAGATATTGGGAAAACTTCTTTACTGAAAGAGTGGTGAAGCATTGGAACAGGCTGCTTACAGAAGTGGTGGAGTTATCATCCCTAGACGTATTAAAAAAAAACTTATAGATGTGGCAGTTTGGGATATGATTTAGTAGGCATGGTGATGTTGGGCTGATGGTTGGACTTAGATGTCTTTTCAAACCTTGATGATTCTATGATTCTGTGATTCTGTGATTCTATGCTTATTATTACCAATTTATGGAGTACTGCTGTTGTTTTTTACTGTGCTGAACATCATAGATAGAGACAGTTCTTTTTCCAAATAATTAACTAGAATGAGCCGAAAACATTTAACTTCCCGAAACATTTGCCACATCAGGGAAATTAATGATGTTTGTAGGTGTATGTTGCTGAAAGCTGGCCAAGGTGATTTTAATGGGTTTGATAAAGTATGCATATGGTAGAGCTGTTGTATTGTGGGGATAATACACAGATGTGCCTTGTGCCAGCATTCACAGCAGACAGCTCCTATAAGATTGCCTGGATACTGTACTTCAGACCTTGCAGATTGGAAGCATTCCCACAAATGAGGGACATGTGAGTGTCAGATATGTGCTCCACATCCAGAAGCACACATGGTATGTTTTTTAGTCCATCCAACAGGAGTTGCTCTGCTCTGGGAAGAGTTATGTAGCTTAATAAGGTGGCATATTAGAAATATAAAAGCCAGCTCATTTGGATACGGCTACTAGACATTGCTCGGGGGAACTGGACTTCACCAATTTTGGGAGGAAAGTCCTGGTGGAAGCATGGGTTCATGTGCCATGCAGTTGATCTACTTACATACAATTGTCATTTGCTCACAATTTCCAGATGTTCAACAGCCTGGTTGAGCTCTTCCTTTTTTTCAGGTTTCCAGATGTCCAGAAAGCACAAAGAGCCACACTCTTCTTCAGTCAAATAAAGTTTCCAGACTGAAAAGAAGGGTTTGTCCACAGAATAAAAGAAGTACAATACACAGTTTACAGAAGATTCTGTGATATTAGCTGGGGTGGTGACTTGGACTAGATGTTCAGGGCTGCAGGTTCTTTCTCTCACTGAAAACTATCAAGGACCTGAAAGCTTTTCAACAAAATTTGGCATGATGCCACAAAATTTCAGTTTTGATAAAGTGTCGTCTTTCTAGTAAAACATGGTTTCAGCGGAAAATTCCTGACTCACTAGATTAATCTAAACAGATGCTGACAACGTGGTTCAAACATACAGGATGCACAGGAAGACAGAGCAAATTTCAATTTGTATTTGGACTCCAATCCTACACTAAGTTATGTGTAGCCTCACTCCTGAGCACTGGTAAAGCCTTGATGTGGGATTGGGGTCACGGTAATGGTCAGTTACTATTGAAATTCTTCCCAGAAGAAATTTGTAGGGGCCTCGGCATAATTCTGCCATCACATTCTCACCTCTGCAGTGTGAGCAAAGGTATTCAGTATGTGCCTTTTACTATATCTGCCTGGGCCACAGACATGACAGTGTGGCTGGCAGAGTTGCAGGCCAGATGTATGGCTCTTCTGCTTTCCTTTTGGGATATTTGGCAGAGGTTCAGTGATGTAACAGTGTACTGCCTTCTAAACCTTGATGCACATGACAGACCAAGACTAATGGTTTCCTTTAAATCTGGGGCTGAATACCATTGTTGGCTTTGAAAATTCCAAGAAATGTAATTTCACTTTAGATCACTATAAATTTATAAGCTATTGTACAGTGAAGGAGTAATCTCCTGGGAAATGATCATAAACCTATTATATTTTCATTAACAATCTGTTTTCACCATTGACTTAATCCACATTTACTGTTGTGGAATTTGATTATGTATTATAAAGCACCACAAAACAAAAAAGTACTTATCGAAGTATCCATTTTCCTGGTCATGCTGAATCACTCATTTCCTTGGTTTAAAACCTTGCATCCTTTCTATCTAACTCAAACAAAGCTAGCCTGTGTGTTTACTGTCATCCACCTGGAAATCAACATAGCAGTTTATTTTGTTTTTTTCCTTTACTACAAGGAAAGAAAAAAGAAGAAAAGAAAAGAAAAGGGGAAGGAAAATGGAATAAATATTTTAATAAATTTAGTGCATTAATTTTATTTGAAAAGGTTTTTCAGTGCTCTGCACTTTTCTTTTTATTTGATTGTGTAGCAGTTGAACACCCAGACTTCACTCCACAGCTCAAGCCTGCAAAACACACTGAAAAGAAATACTAATCTATATAGTGCAATCCACTTCCTTGGGCCTGTTTTGGAGGTGTGATATGATCACAGGTTGGGAGAAGAAGCTGTTAGAAAGGCTTTGAATTTGGCATGCATGTGTTTTGGAATAAATCCATATTTTATATGTGATGTGGAATCTTGTGTCACCATCGTCTGGGTGATTATTCTGAAATTTGGAATTCCTTGCTGTCACACAGTGATAGCCACTCCATTTTGTGAATTATACAGAACAGTCTATAGAAATGTCAGGCTATTTATTATGTACTTCATTGCCTAGTGGTCAAACAGGTTTACTGCATTTTAAAAATACTCCTTTGAAATTACTACTTCTGTTTAACTGCTAAAGCAGGAAGTCAGCTACTTGTAAATAAGCCCATTGATCATCATTAAGTAAATCAAATATGTTAAATTTCACCTAGCTCTCAAATAGTTGGCTCATATTTTATAGCAGCTACAGTTACAGATGACCGACAAGAGCTGCATGTCAGTGTTACAGTTTTGCAAGTAACATTTCCAACTCAGTCAACTGCACTGATTTTAAAGCAAAAAGTAAGATCTGATGATGTTAACCACTGTGTTCTAAAATTTGCTGAAGAGTCTGTGAAACATACAATAATAGGGCTGTGCAGAATATTTTTGCATCCTCCAATGCACCAGGAGAGAAAATAATGTCAAAGAGAAGTGCATAATTGCAATAGAGAGATCTTACTCATGAAAGGCATTGTGCCTTCTTTATTACTGTTCAAAATGGATCTAAAAAGATCAGAAAAGAAGCAAAAGGAGTTTCTCTTCATGTTCATGAGTTTTCTACTTAACAACTTGCTTTTACCTACTTTCATAACAATGCTATGTACAAGCACAGACTAAAAAGGGGAAAGGTCTTGGAAGTCATATTGATAAACTATGTGTGGATCCCACAGCTGGCATAAAATATCTTGTTTGGGCTGTAAAAATATATTAGTACGTCATGTTATCTTCATAAATTCTTCCAACACATAAGGTGGGTAGTGTCCCCCTGAATCCCAAGACTCATTACTATTTCTGCTTGCTCTTACCATTCATCAGCTGCTTTGTCATACAGAGCAGGCGTGTGGCTGGGGCCAGAGCATTATGATTCTGGAGGGGCAGATACTGAGTGAGTTATTAGGTGTGGCAGACAGCCCTGTTCCTAAATACTCCCGAGAAGGTTCTTCACTTAGGCAAGTAACAATTATGGTGGCATTCCCGACCTGCAGAATGCCAGAAGGTTCTGAATATAGCTTGCAGGTTTCAGTTCCATTTACAATGACTCTGATTAGGCATTAATCATGATTTCCAGAGCTTTCCAAAGTTCACCTAAGAAGTTCAAGCATTTAGGACATTCACAAGTATTTGTGTTCCACTATAGCAATCTGACTTGCTTGTAAGAAAGCTATATATTCTGTTTCTGTGTGAAAAGCCAGAATCTGAGACCCCAAGCAACTAAGAATTTGGATCTCTGGCATAATATGAGATAGGAATAAAATCTGTAAATTAACTGAGGCATTACACTGCTTGTCACACTTGTGTGAGTTTAGAAGTACCAGAATATTTTCCCTTTTGTATTTTATTTTGATTTTTGTGTTTGTCAAACTTACATATTTTAAAATAGCTGTATTTAAGAGGATATATTCTCTGTTTGCTCTAATGAGTAATGCTTTATTTATTTAAAATAAAACTATTGCTTTTTCCTTACTATTTGGAGGCAGGGAGAATTTAGTGCTTTTCCAGACAGCACTGCCAGATTAAGAATTAATTGGGTACTATTTAAAAGTGATGTTGCTTGATTTTAATAAATGAAGCCTGAGTGATCTAGGTATGTACCTATCCTCTTTGGAAGTGACTTAGTCCCTTTTAGTGGAAAATTAACTAACTTTGGCCTGTAATATTGTTTAAGATTTAAAAACACCCCTATTTGTTGTTTAGGATTTCACTCATCTGGTATGACGAAACAACCTTTGCTTTCAGTCAAATCAGCTTTGCTGTTTGTTTCACTTCAGAACTAAATCTTGTAAAACTGATGACAACTTTTCTTTTGCTGTTTAATAAGTTATGTATTGTCAACAACAGGACAAGAACTTGGAGCAGGAGCTCCCCATAGGAATTTTTTAGTGAAAATACTTTGCTTTAATATTTTAAGAAAAGTGCTTAGATTATATATTCATTATTACATTCTGTTCTTCTAACCGATGTTTTTATTTAAACTATTTAAATCAGTTTGCTGCTTAGATTTTCATTATAGGATATAGATAGGTGGGAAAATATCCAAGAAATGTTATGATAAAAATATGAATTGCAGCTCTAAAAAGACAACATGGGTCAGTTCATGAGATTGTATCCTAAAAGGCATTCCCTTTGATAGTAAAGGAAATTTCCACATCAACTTTGACACATAGCTCTCAGTAGAGTGCATATAAATATTGGTGACTTTCAGAGCACATCATACATCACACAACTGCAGTTTTCATATCCACTTTTATATACTTCAGTTCTAATTTTGGTCTCCTTCCACTTCTAAACAAAGATTAACAAAATTACCTACATTTGAAACTATTTCCAACATTTCATTCCATTGAGCTGTGAAGTTTGGGAGAAGAAGCAAGTTCAGATGCTTGTGAAGAATATTTTCTATTGCCCGACATCTGAGGAAAGGCTCACACTGATGCTTTTACTTAACATGAAGAAACCTTACATGCGAGCAGCCTGTAATGATCTGCCTGGAAAAAGACAATTGAGACAAATATTGCCTCAAAAGCCAAGGTAGGTCTTGTAATTTGCTCTTCCACTTGATTTTCTTGCCTTCTCCAGTAAGTGCCAGCCCAGTATGCTATACTTCACCCAGCCTGCTCTGATGACAAGCACTTTTGGAGAGAGGACAAGGAATCTTGCACAATCTGGCCCATTCCTACTCCTGTCCTGGCAGCAAGGACATAGAAAGCCTTGATGCCTGCCTTCCTGCCAGTGCTGCAGCCCAGGCTACAGGTAGCTATCTCCGAAGACTTTTATGTCACTTCCTTTATTAATTGATGATTGAAATCTTTAGGATTAACTTATGTTCTTGGGCCCCCTGCACTACAGAGAGAGGATAATATGGGCTCTTGCTTTCTAGGTGATAATTTTTGATAACACTAATTCTGTTAACCTTCACAATTGTGACATGTTATTTAATTCTTTTTTTCCCTTTATTTTTTTCCCACTAAAGTAATTTACTGTGATTTATGAAATATTTGGAAAAGACTCTTTCAAAGTTAGACTCTATAATCACGTTGGAAGGAAACAAATCTCTCTCACTCTCTCCATATTGGATTATGTCAAAGATTAGCTTCAATTTAAGCAATGTTGTATGAAGTTTTCCAAAGGATTTTCTTTTTAAACTACAACCATATGTTTTACTCCAATGAAACAGCTTACATATTGGGTATATGAGATTGATTGATGACATTTGCTCCAGTCATTTCACTAGTCATTTATTCATTTAAGGTTAGGTTGCGAATGTTTATTAAATAATTGGCAAAGTAACTCATGGATCATCATTCCATGTTTCTGGCAAGAAACAACTGAAGAACAGTAATTTTAAACAAAAATATTGCAGATTGTGATAACACGAGTACACAGGGATATTCGTTATTAAATATCTTCTTTATCATAAATTCTTGTAGTTTATCCTAACAAAAGACCACAAACAAGCCTATAGAATGAATATTCACTGGCTCAATGGCAACCTAATGCCATGCCTCCCTCTTTAGTCCATCTCCCACTCACAAAAACATATCATAGCATGCATCATCTTCATTTTCAGTTTTCTTCATTGGCACAAAACAGAATATTTAAAGTCTTCTTCATTCTATCTAAGACTATTGAGGAAATGGATCCAAGCTGCTAAAGACATCACCTTACCTCTCAAAGCTGCAGACTGTCTCGATGCTCTCCCTCTCAGTTTCTCAGCAGTTGAGCTTTTTCTGTTGTTAGTGATGTTTTCAATTGACTGAATCTTGGTCTTTCCTGGCAGACTGCCCAAGACAACAATATTTCTTTTTTTCAGGAAGGAAGATCAACTTGAGGAGTTGTTATTTTCAGATAGCATATAGAAACAGCTTTCTTTGATTTTGGCTTTCAAAAAAGCAAAAGTAGTTGGGAAAAATAAAAGAAAAAAGGGAGGACAGCAGGTGTAGGATGGAGGTTATATAACAGCTTCAGCCATCTCACATGAATGTTCTTTTGGGTAATTCCTGAGTAGACTAGAGGCAGGAAAAAGGGGAGGGTGTAGGAATGCATGGCTTACTGGTGTGGTGTGAAGACGAAAGGCTGGAGTTTCATCACACTAGTGGATTTTGGTTCCAGGACTGTAGGTCCACCTCAGCCCTTCACAGGCAGTGAAGCTCACTCCACTATCTGGTCCTAGACGATGTTACCTATTTTTTAGAATGAGGCATAATGGACTTATAGACCAATCAACCGGATTTCCATTTTCTGGAAATACCAGAATAAATAACGTCTGTAAGCAGGATTAAAAGCACAGGGTAATGACTAAGAACTCAAAACTATTTGTCAAAAATCAGTAATATCAAGAAATATTAATCAGATTCCTACTGGTAATGTCATTGTGAATAGGAACAAGTAGTAGATATGATACAGATTGACTGCAGTGAAGTGTCTGACATGATCTCAAATTTCCTTCTCAGAAGTAAAGCAATGAAACACAGAGGAATTGAAACTGTTGGCAAGTGGGTAAACAACGGGTGAACTGTCCTTTGTGAATAGTTGTTGGATTGAAATAATTGTCGGACTGGAAGGATCTATCACCCAGGGGCCTGTGGGAATCTATGTGGGATCTGGGGTCAAGAGTTGCCATTGCTAGGAATCTTGAGTAATCACACATCTTAGTTTTTATGAGCCATCAAACAACTTGGAGAGTCCAGATGTGTATTTGAGGTGATATCAACAAAATTGGAGAGGTCGTCTGATGCAATAAGGGTATAATTCACAAGGTACAACATAATGAACTACACTGGAGATCAAATAAATCATTCATACAACTGCAGGAAGGAAAAAAAGCACAGTAAGCATGGTGGGTTGGTGGGGTGTATGGTGGGCGTAAACATGAGAAAAAAAGTGTGGAGATGTAAAAAGAGCTAGTGTCCAACTGATTTATATATGAGGTAAAATTGTGAAGGTGTATCATCATGTGAGGAACTCTGTACCTGTTACTGAACACTTTGGATTGGGTTATGGTGGGCATAAAAAGATTTGAACCAACAGAATGTTAATGGCAGAACAGAAAGGAATGACAAAAATGGTCAGACAATGGCCCAGAAAACATGAATTGGAAGCAAAGGAAGACAGAGAATATACAGAATAACTACTCCAACATATAAAAGTTGTTGCAGACATAAAGAAAAAAATATCCATCTCCACCAGTAACAGACTGAAAAGTAATGGATTCTGGAATAGGGAGAATTGCCAGCAAACCACTTTAACAAACTTTCTTTAGGTATGGTCAAAACATGCTTGATATTGCTGTGGGATGGGGACATCACTCCTTAGAGTCTGTTTTTTAAAAAATAATTATTTTTTGTGAAAAAAGTAGGCAACACAGCTTCTTTTAATTTACACATTCGAGTGTAAATATACAAGATTTCTTATAGTAGGACAATAGCACTAATACTTCGGTGTAATTAAGTATGTCATCTAATAATGCAAATGAGATTAGCAGAACTACTCATTTCAAATTTAAATCACTTGCCATAATTAACTTCACTGACTATTATAATTATTATACTGACTAGATTATTGCATGCAGAAGTTGCTATCACCAGCTAGAAATTTTATGTGAGGGAAAAATTACTTTATCTATGTTTCTTCAAAATTATTTTGTACAATTTTATCCATACAGCAGCAATTCCTGATACTTCTTGAATGTAAATACAACTGAAAATGAGGAAAGTGAAGGTACACAAAATCTTCAGTTTATTTGTTCCAAGCAAACAATTCAAGTTGTGGTATATGAATACATATTAATGCATATTTCCATGTTTTGAAAAAAACTTTTACAGTGCTTATAAACCTTGTAATTTTGTCATCAGAAAGAAAGTAAAGGTATAGCAGCTTCCAACACACTGAAGGGATCATGCAAATTTTACATTATGTGTTAATTCTAGAAATTAGTTTGTTTAGATTATTGAGGAACATTTTAGGATAGAGGAAATGAAGAAGCAAGAAGTGCAGCTGGCATTTTAAAAGGGAACTTACATGATAACTGCCAAATACCCTGCAGCAAAGAGGTTTAATAAAACAAATAGAAAAAGCACCAGGATGCTTTCTTTATTGCAGCATTACTAAAGTGTAATAAGGAAATCAAACATACAACAAAGTAAACTAGAATACTGGTCTTACATTATTGACCTGTTAATAAATCATACTGTTAGCCCACTGTTAAATGCAAATGGATTTGTAAGCAGTAAGTAACAAATATGAAAACTCATCTAAAATAGTTGATGTAGAATCTATTGAAGATAATGCCTTCCAGGAAGTAATCACTGTAAAATGATGGGTAAAAAATTCAAACTAATTTGATGGCCTATTTGATGCAGCTGGTGGGGAACCTAAACAGCAGTCTAGACTTTATGTTTACTACTCTGTGAGGGCTTCACCACCACCAATAAACGGTGTGAATTCTGGGTGATGGCTTCTAATCAGCCCAATATTACTCCCTGCATCATTAATGGCTTGACTCACGTGCAAGTACCCTCCACGGCTGTCAGCCCACACTAAATTAAAAAAGAAAATAAACAACATGAGCCACCTGGGACCTGCAGCCTCAGAAGCTTCTTGTGACTCCAATTGCAATATTTCCCCTGGTGACCACAGAATACTGGATGAAGAATGAACAGCCATGAGCTTGGCAGCAGAATCTGAATCTGCTCTTTTGATTGCTGGGCTGTACCTGGAACAGAGACTTTTCAGGGTGCTACTACGGGACTACACTGCACACATTCAGAGAATGTCTCACCTTTCTAATGCAGTTGTGGTTTGTGCAGTCACACAATAAATGAGCAGCAGGGTTGAGAATACAAGTCTCCAAGTTCTGCCTCCTAATCCCATTCTTCAATCATTGGAATAAAGTGAAAAAACCCATCTCTCTTTATGAGTATTTGTCAAATCAATTTGTGTTGTGGTACTACTTCAAGGTCCTGTGGTATCAGAAAATCTTATAATCCATGGACATATGGACATTCAGTCCTTTCCAGGATTTAAAATCAATTCAACTGCATTTCCAGAGATATTTCTGCCTGAGACTTTCAAGGAATGCTCACAGCTACAGGTTTGGCTATTAAAGATACATTTCTGTGTTAAACAAAATTGTCTTCTGTATTAAAATTGACAGCCAGGTCCATATATTCAATAAAATAAAGGAAAAGTTCACTGTGAACAGTGCTACAATGGATCTCAAAATTCTTACAACCCTTTGGAGTGCACTCTCATAGTAAATTCATGGAAATCTTTCAAAGTCAGTCTTGCCTCTCACATAGAGCAGAAAAGCTGTCAAAACCAAATTCTGACCCCATTTGCTTATATAGGATTCCAAATATGTGCAATAGATTTCTCATCATTTCAAGAATGAACAAAACAAATTTTCTGACAGGATGGTTTAGAAGCCCATATTCAGTCTACCTCAATATTTCTTGGATTTAGTGATGCATTCTTGGTCCTTCAGTGTCCCAGCAATGCCAGCACAAGGACTGCTTTAATCTGCCAGCACCTGCTCACCTGCTGCCACCCCACCTGGCTGTAACCAGTCTTTAGACAGTGAGTACAGCATACCTTGAGCTATGCCAGTCTGAGAAGGTGAGGAAGCACCCAGAGATTTAGGCCTCCTGAGGGGGTTCAATTGAGCAAGCATCTTGGGACGCATGCCAGCCACAAACTGACCAAACGGCTTCTCATGAAAGATGGCTGCAATCTCAAAAGAGTAAGGCCAGTAGCTACATTGAATATAAAAGGTAGGTTGTCAGAATGACGGACACCCAAGTTTGTGAGGCTGAGAACATTCAAACAGACTTTTTCCAACATGCTGAGAGAGTTTACTCACCATGAGACTCAAGGTAAGTTGGGCAGGACCGTTCTCCATTGCTGGAATTAATGTTGTTGCATTATATGATTGTGGACAAAATAATGTAAGATTAACAGGTCTGGAGATGAATTGACAGTGCAGATATGAGGGAGTGTCCACTGGGTCTGTTCCTTACAGTGGAGAGGATAACTTCCAATGTCTAGTATCTCAGTTCACATTAACTAATGAGTGGATAGAACATATTGGAACTTTAAAAGACAAGACTGAGACCTGCTCTTCTTGCCCAAGTTTCTCTTTCTTTGCAAGCAAGATTTCTGTACAGTGAAATTCCAACATAGATGTGACCACTTACACACAGCCATATGATATGTAGGACTCACCCCTGTCCTTAGAAGAGATATCTTCTCCTAACATATTGTGGATCACTCTGAGTTCAGAATTCTACTTTAGAGACCAGGGATTCCATTTTTTTTTTCTTTTTAATGTGGCCCCAAATATCTTTAAAATATTACATAATGTGTTGTGCACTTCTGTGGTAGTCTGTTTAATCTTCTCTGCCTTCTAGCTTGCTGTTTCTTCTTTTCTCAGAAGCTGAGCTCAAATTCTCCCTCCTCATCTAATGTGGAAGTTCATCTCACGCTGCTAGTAGAGATTGGTATTATTTTTTCTTACTTTATGTAAAAGAACAAACATGTTTTGGTTGAAATGCAATTGGAATTGTTTCCTTATTGTCTCCTATACTTGCCTTTTTTTCCTAAGAGTTCATGGAGCTCTTTCTTATGATTAATGGTTCAATTTTACTTAAAGATTCTCACTTGCCTACCACTCTTTTAAGCCAACTTATTCCAGTATAAACTTTCCTAAGGCTTAAATAACCAGGGAGCTGATGCTTTGCTAAGTATGTCCTTTGTTCCTCTTGCTCTTCTAAGCAAAGGTAGTCAGGTGCAGAACATGGCACTGCCATGTGCCATTTTCTCCATGCTGTTAGTTCTATCCTCTGTGCCCCTTTAATTACTCTTTAAACTCTATTATATACCTCTATCTTTATCTCTATCTCATCTACATCTTACTCTGTTTTCTTTTGCTTCTCTACTTTTTGAAGAAGAGAGGCACGGATCATCCTTTTTTTTCTCTAACATGAGAAGAATTTGGCCTATTTTTATCCTCATCTCCTGCTATTAAATGTTAAGAAGAGCAGAAATCCCTTCAGATTCTATATTCCAGATCCACTCCTAGGATGCTGAATTAACTGCTACCCAAACCAAAAAGAAACTCAGTTATCTTTACCATTTATTTACTATTGCCATACATACTCTTAATTCTTACATGTTGTTACTGTTCTGTTGTTGTTTTTTAGGTGGAATTTTTCTTTGCTGCTGATACTGAGACTTTTGGGATAATTGTTTCCTCCACTGCCAGGAACTAGTTTTCTTCTCTATAACCTCTCAGCTGAGCTTTCCAATGTATTTACTTCTCCAAAAAAATAGCTGTTAAATTCCCTAGTCTCTTCTTCCAATGGGAAATAATCCTCCACCATCTTAGATAATCATGAGCTTGTTGCAGTCCAGACATAGTAAAAGTCAGCGATTTATTATAGGCAATGTTATGCAATTACAGTATTATAGCAGCTAGTGCATTTCTTTTGTGCGTAAGCTGTTAAATATAACAAAAGCCTATTGTTTTCAATGAAGGGAAAGCAAATAATTTTTAAAATGTGATTAATTGTGTAAGTATGGACCTTTTAAGTACATATGGTAAGCCCTATGCTATGGGAATGGCACTTACTGCTCTCTCAGCATGAGTCTGACGAAGTAAACAAAAAGTTAAAATATAGCCGATAGTTTCCCTGGCGTTCATTAACATAGCATAGAAAGCAGAAACTAGCCACATTTTATATAAAAAGACTCTAGAAATCTGTGTCTACTTACATTAGCATTAGTCAATTGGTGGGTACCAACTATGCACATAGCATGCTTTATTTATAGGTCTGTATAGTAGTCAAAAACATTCTATCACAGAAATGTGTTATTCATTAATTCATATTTTGCTCAGCCTTACTTTACTTCTTGAACCCATCCAGGTGTTTTTTAAACGATGAAGGTAATTTAATACCAAACAGCATTCACATTCACCCTATTTTTCAACTCCATGTAACTAAATAGTCCTCCTGATTCTGTCTATTATTTACCTTTAATTAGATCCCATATATTGCAAACTAGAGTTTGTCTGTGTTTTTATGACAAAATTACAGACAATGTAAGAAAATTAAGGTGGAATAAATGGTCAGCTTACTGAACAGAGTATTTCACTATTAATTATTTCTCAAATATCCATTCTTTATATCGAGTGGAATGGTAAATAGTGCTATAGGTATATGCCTCTGCTGCCTAATTTCTTTTTAAAGTGTTCATTTAAAATGCTTAACATTTTCAATATAGCTTACCTTTTCAAAGCTCTGTATGAGATGTAGTCACACATTACAGAATATAGATCATATGAAATGACCTCAACAAATCCAGCAATGTATGCAATGTATATGTGTTTTCACTAAAGAAGCTTTATAGGTTTCCATGACTTAACTTACGAGGTTTAAGGGGGTTTGAAGAGGAAAAACAAAACACTTTTCTTGCTGGTTCTTTTTGTCTTATATGTGAATGAGAACTTGATATAATCTAATTTTAAACATGAGGAAAAATTAAAACAAAGTTGAAACAGGGACAATATATCAACATTAATATGCTGTCAATTATTGGTTATTACAGTATTTGTCATGTAAATCAGTCATATAAATAATTTATGAATAGTCATAAATCAACTTCTTCCAATTGCAAGGTACACAGCCATTGCCATTCAGTGATGTATGTAAATATTGGTGTCAAAGCTACTTCTAAAACACAAACATTGCGGGGAGAGGGAGAAATCTTACTGCCATTAAGACACAGAAGCCTTCGAATTCTGAAGAAAAATAATGATTAAGCCAGAAATAACTTTTTATAATTAGAGTTGATAAAAGAGAAAATGTCAGGATTGTAAATGAGTTCTGCAGGTGTACAGAGTGTTAAAATAAGATAGAAGGCTTTTGATGAATATTCACAAATTTTTGCTAATATCTTTGAAATACAAAAATCATAGAATCATAGAATCACCAGGTTGGAAAAGACCCACTGGATCATCGAGTCCAACCATTCCTATCAAATACTTAACCATGCCCCTCAGAGGCTCGTCCACCCATCCTTTAAACACCTCCAGGGAAGGTGAATCAACCACCTCCCTGGGCAGCCTGTTCCAATGCCCAGTGAACCTTTCCGTGAAAATTTTTTTCCTAATGTTCAGCCTAAAAGTTCCCTGGTGGAGCTTGAGGCCATTTCCTCTTGTCCTGTCCCCTGTCACTTGGGAGAAGAGGCCAGCTCCCTCCTCTCTACAACCTCCTTTCAGGTAGTTGTAGAGAGCAATGAGGTCTCCCCTCAGCCTCCTCTTCTCCAGGCTAAACAACCCCAGCTCTCTCAGCTGTTCCTCATAAGGGCTGTTCTCCAGCCCCTTCACCAGCTTTGTTGCTCTTCTCTGGACTCACTCCAGAGCCTCAACATCCTTTTTGTGGTGAGGGGCCCAGAAATGAAGACGGTATTCAAGGTGCGGTCTCACCAGTGCCGAGTACAGAGGGAGAATAACCTCCCTGGACCTGCTGGTCACACCGTTTCTGATACAAGCCAAGATGCCGTTGGCCTTCTTGGCCACCTGGGCACACTGCTGGCTCATGTTCAGTCGGCTGTCAACCAACACCCCCAGGTCCCTCTCCTCCAGGCAGCTTTCTAGACAGACTTCTCCTAGTCTGTAGCACTGCATAGGGTTGTTGTGCCCCAAGTACAGGACCCGGCATTTGGCCTTGTTAAACCTCATGCCATTTGACTCTGCCCAGCGGTCCAGCCTGTTCAGAGCCCTTTGCAGAGCCTCCCTACGCTCCAGCAGATCGACACTTCCACCCAGCTTAGTGTCGTCTGCAAACTTGCTAAGGGTGCACTCGATGCCTTCATCCAGGTCATTGATAAAGACATTGAACAGGGCTGGACCCAGCACTGAGCCCTGGGGAACCCCACTTGTCACTGGCCTCCAGCTGGATTTCACACCATTTCCCACCACTCTCTGGGCCCGGCCATCCAACCAGTTTTCCACCCAGGAGAGTGTGCGCCTGTCCAGGCCAGAGGCTGACAGTTTCCTAAGTAGAATGCTGTGAGAAACTGTGTCAAAAGCTTTACTGAAGTCTAAGAAGACAACATCCACAGCCTTTCCCTCATCCAGTAGGTGGGTCACTTTGTCATAGAAGGCGATCAGATTAGTTTGGCAAGACCTGCTTTTCGTGAACCCGTGTTGACTGGGCCTGATCACCCAGCTCTCTTGCTTGTGCTTCATGACAGAACTCAACATCACCTGTTCCATACTTTCAAGCTTTACTTGCAGAACAAGATGATTGTTTCCTGTTGGATATTTTTGTTTTCTTTTAATTTATTTTTTGATTGAATTTAGTTTAATTTAATGGATTTATCTTCCTTTTTTACAAAAAAACTTAATTACAACACTGTCACATGCTTCTGTATATTTCAGTTCTCAGATACAGACAGACTGAAAAATCATATTTTTCCTCCTGTGTGGAAACTAAATTCTCAGCCACTTACAATATCCTTGAGGTACACAGCCCTAGATAAACATACAGTCATAGAATCATAGAATAGTTTGAGTTGGGAGGGACCTTAAAGATCATCTAGTTCCAACCCCCCTGCCATCAGCAGGGACACCCCACTAGATCAGGTTACCCAAGGTCCATCCAATGTGGCCTTAAACACCTCCAGGGATGGGGCATCCACACACCCTGTTTTGTAGAGCAGTACAATGTTTTAGAAGGGTTTCAGGCATAACCAACATTTCTTGATTTTTTCTGCAGTCTTTCCAGAAGGATTCCAGAGGATGCAACTAGACATTTGAAAGGATAACCAGGACAAGTTCAGTTCTGCAAATTCGTGTTTAAAACATGAATACTGTTTCACAGCTTGACTGTTAGAAGTCTCCAACAGAGACTTCTGTGTATCTCATCTCATGTATGACTCTTAAGGCAAAAAGGAAAAAAAGAATCAGGCCAAGTTTAATATATTTCATCAGGCTGTATGAGATTTAAGAGCTCATCTCTTCAGACTTGCCCAGCTGTAGCAGCAGTCATGTTACAGTAATTCTGTTCCTTAGCTCAGAGTTTGTAGATAGGAAGATTGCAGCTGCTCATTTATTTCGAAGAGTAAAGACAGGGGTCACATTCTACAAAATGAGTCTGGGTTGTCTGAAGGATCTATCAATCAGGCTGATGGACAGCTGAAGAAAGCAGAGAGTTTAGATGGAAACATTGCCTTGAGTGAAACTTTCTCATTAGAAAATTTACCCATGACTTTATCAGCTGCCTGAAGTTCAAAATGAAGGAATCTACTACTGGAGTAGCAGACTTCAGTGAAAAGCAGTCTTTAATAGTGTTTCACTGTGAATAATAGTGGTCATAGGCACTTGCTAAATGCTAACTTAAGAAAAGCGTTTGGGTCTAGCATACAATTTAAGCAAAGATAAGGTTTCCATGTTTAAACCAATCAACCTTAATCATTACACATCCTACTTTTTGATGTACTCTACAAGTATCATAATCTTAATCAAATTGAACCTATCTCTAAAATAGTTTAGGACATCTGGTGTTTAAGGGACTTAGTTTAAGTCCCTTGAGGGGCCTGGTGTTTTACACAATGGCAGAGGAATCCCAAAACACTTTGTCAGCAGTGAGTTTAGCACAAAGCATAATCGGTTCCTCTTCCAGTAGGAACATGGTCCTAGACACATGCAAAAAGTCAAAAAAGCCTTGTAGCACAGAAAGAGCTGAGAAGACTATAATATCTTTCCTGTATTTGGCTTGCTGGTGTATATACTGTTGAACCTGATGGACCAAGGCAAATGAGCCTTATATAATGTATATCTACAGTATTTTTCTAACAGGTGTTTAATTCAGAACCAAGTGGAAGTCCTTCAAGATTGCTGTGGCTTGAGCTAAATAAGAGTAAATTTTTTGACTCTAACTCAATCTTTCCAAAGTAATTTCATTTTCTGAAAGCAAGCAGCATGTTTTCCAGACAGTTTATCTCTAGAAATGATAACATAGGGCATTGGTATGCAAAAAGGCCAATGCTTATACTTACTCCTATAGTAAACAAGGCCATTCTCAAGCTGGCTAAAAAGGGCCACACCTGCAGGGAGGGGCAGACAGGATAAGTGACCCTAAACTGACAAACAGTATTCCATCCCACATGCACCATATTTGGTATAAAACTGAGAGATCACGAAGGTCTTGCCCTCTTCTGCAATGGCTGACATCCAGTGAGAACTGTATCTACTTGTTGCTTCTGTGTGTTCCTGAATCCAGTTCCTGAGTCCAGATCCCTCCTAGCTTCCCTTGTGTCTGTGCTATAGTATTTGTGGTGACATATAGTCATCAGGGGGTGGGGTGAGGGCATGATCTCATATATTTGTATATATTTTATTACTTTATTATTATTTTCATTATTAATATTTCATTAAAACTGTAGTATTAATTTCCAGCCCTGGGGAATGGGAGAAGTGGGATAATGGGGTGGGAGAAGGGATTTTGGGAGCTCAACTACACAGTTTTAGCTGCTGAAATTAACCATGTTTGGGCTAAACCGTGACAAAGATGCATGCATAATCACACAATTTTACATCAAAACAGAGTTTGTTTTCTCATATTGCCCACACATATCCTTTTGTGAGGTCAGTGATATAAAATAAAGATGATGAGAAGAAGTGGGTGAAACTTCCAGAAGCCAGTCAAGCCCTGTCTTCAACACTGCAGTGATTCATGTACACAGCAAATATCCACGTAGGCTGGTTACGCGTCTCTGTGTTTTGCTTGATGTTCCTTAATAATGTTTACTAGCAATGCTGAATCATCCATAACGTATGTGTAAACAATTAAGCCGCAGGTGGTTTTCAGGTTCTACCACATTGATATGCTGAGGACTCACCCAGTTCAGTTTCTGATTGTTTACAATCTCCTGCTGTGCCTGCAATATGCTTGAATTGTGCTTAAAACACATAAATCTGCCTTCAAAGGCAGCTTGGGAGGCAGAAGTGTGGCTAGGGAATTTTAAATGGAAGGGACAAGCAATGGCTACAAAGAGCTCAGTTTTTAGTAGTAGGTATCGCAGTTTGTTCCAATTACAACACACACTAGAGTGTGAAATGTTCAAGCCAATCTAGTAAAAAGAAAAAGTACACGCAATGCTGAAATTAACACCTTTGTAATTACAGACAAGCTCCTTTACTACTACTCAGCAAATGCAGCTGAAGGAGGTTTTTAGAAATGCAAGCATAACGGGTTGTGCAGTAGGAAATGTGACAATTTTTTTCAACCTGACTTGATAATTGGAACCTTCTTTAACAGCTGGATGAAATCATTTGCATTTCTGAGCAGGAGAATTTAAAAGTGTACTGCATCTGTATTTGCCTCACTGAAAACTAGATGAAAAGGGTTTTCTTTTGCAATTAAATGACTTGCATCCCCCTTCTTTCCCTCTTGTAACATTGCCATTACAAAACTATACATTTGGCATTCTTCAACAAAATTTATAGCTCTTTTTGCAAACTGAGCTAGTAATAGGCCATTACAGGGGCAAACATGCCTTTCATTTGCATTGAGTGAGCTGTCTCAGGCTCATGGTAAAATGAATAGCTGGATATTCCCCAATAATCCCAGTCCCTCACTACTCACACACATTCACAGTAACTCATACAGGAAAATATCATTGAGTGTGCCTTTTAATTTTATTCATGTTTCAACTCTAACCCTGCAGAAGTTTCTTAGTGCTTGTAGGAATATTTTAGTTAGCTTCATTTGCCAAACAGATCTTCCCCCACTTTATTATACTGTCATTATTATTTCTACTATATAGGAAGTATATTGTCACATATCATATATCAAAACATTACTAATGCCACTAAGACAATGCCAAGACTAGTCACATGATAGGCATGAAAAGTCATCTCAGTTCTTCAGAGAGCCTCGAATGTCAGCTGATCAGTTTCTGTCCAGGACAGAAGAAGGAATCTCTCTTTCTGCTCTTCAATAAAGGCTGAAAAGCAGACACCACTTTGTTGCTGAGGACCTTTTGAAATCAAGGCATGCTCTCATCCAAGTGCTTTTTAGATTTAGTTAATCTTAATGTTTTCTGTGGAAAATATAATTTGGCAAAATTTAAAAAGCTTACCGCAGAAACCATTTGAGATAACTTTTTTGTTTGCATAGATTTCTTTTTTTTGCATAAAGGTGAGAAAGCCCATATTATTCAATTATATCTTAAAGGATAGGAACAAGGCCACAAGTAACCTTAATTCTGGCATTTCCTAACCTCTTAAACCTTACCTTTGCAACCTCATCATCCATTTGACAACATATCTTCCTGTAATATAATAAGAAATCTCTCCACAACACATGGAAAGTAAGGAGGTGATTTGCAACAGCCAACATGGCTTTGCTAAGGGAAACTAGTGCCTGATGAACTTGGTGTCCTTTTGCGTTGAGGCCAGAGCATTGCTGGTCAAGGGAAGAGTAACTGAAATAATCTTTCTGGACTTGTGGAAAGAATTCAGCACTGTCCTACACAACATTCTTACCTCTAAACTGGAGAGACGCAGATCTGCCAGATGGGTCACTCAGTGGATAAGTAATTGGCTGGATGGTCACACTCAGAATTGTGGTGAATGGCTCAATGTCTGAGTAGAGACTGGCAACAAGTGGTGCTCCTCAGGGGTTATTATTGGGACTGGTGTTGTTACACATCTCTCTCTGTTGGAGACATGGACAGTGCGATTCAGGGCAGGCTCAGCAAGTCTGCTAGTGACACCAAGCTCTGTGGTGTGGTTGACACACTGGAGGAAAGGAATGCCATCCAGAGGGAACCTGGCAGTCTTGAGAAGTAAGCCTGTGAAAACTTGATGAAGTTCAACAAGGCCAGGGGGTGTTGGTGGATGAGAAGCTCAACATGAGCTGTCAATGTATGCTTGCAGCCCAGAAAGCCAACGATATCCTAGGCTGCATCAAAATAAGTGTGTTCAGCAGGTCAAAGGAGGTGATTCTCCTCTTTTCTTTATGCCTGTGAGGCCTCACCTGGAGTACTGCATTCAGTTCTGGGGTCCTCAGCACAGGAAGGACATGGATCTGTTAGAGCAAGTCCAGAGGAGGGCCGTGAAGATGATCAGAGGACTGGAGCACCTCCCATACGAGGACAGGCTGAGAGAGCTGGACTTGTTCAGCCCTGAGAAGAGAAGGCTCTGGGAATACCTTACAGTAGTCTTCTAGTACTTAAAGGGGGCTGACAGGAAAGATGGGGAGGGGCTCTTTATCAGGGAGTGTAGTAATAGGATGAGAAGTACTGGTTTTAAACTGAAAGAAGGTAGATTTAAATTAGCTATTAGGAAGAAATTTTTTACTGTGAGGATGATGAGGCACCAGCACAGGTTGCTCAGAGAAGTTGTGGAAGCTCCATTCCTTGGAGATGTTCAAGATCAGATTGGACGAGGGTATGAGCAACCTGATGTAGTAAATATTCTTGCCTATGGCCAGGGGGTTGGAACTAGATGAACTTTAAGGTCTTTTCCAACTCAAACCATTCTATGATTCTATGTTCTCTCTCCCTTTAGGTCTCTAGTTCAGCTATTCCAATCTGCTTGTGCAGTTAACCAAGTGCACTATAGTTCTGATCTTTACTGCTGATTTTTTTTTATTTTTTTGTAGGGGAGCAAGTTGAAAGCAAAATACTAAACCAATTAAAATTCTTTAATATTTACTCTTTCTTTTATCTAGTTCAATTTTTCTGGTAAACATAGTATACTACATATTTAACAAGAAATGTGTAAATAGGTTTTAATATCGGCTATCAGTACTAGCAGCATCCTGACTATAATTAACCTAGGAAGAATTAGTGTTTGGTCTTCCCTTACTGTAGTACACATTGCTTTTCACTTGTATATCTTAGCAGAAAATATAGTGTATCTGGTCACCATAGGAACACATTCCCCATCTGCTGCATTATCACATTTTTTCCCCTTGACTTATGTAGATTGCAGTCCTCTCTACTATGTTGTCAAGATATGTAGGGGCCATTTTCCTCCCCATCTAAAAAGAGTTATGACAGACAGGAAAGTAGTCCTGTTTCTTAACTCTTGGAATACCGTGACTTTTCATGTACACAAAGTTTTCAACAGTGTACATCAAAGCAATTCCTCCCTTTCTAGCCTTTCCAGCAAAACCACATTTGAAGAAAATGGTTTGGGAATCATGAAAATGCTTTTTAAGGAAAAAAATGCAGTTTCACTTTGCAAAATTTTGTGTCTTATTATGCACCATGAGCTCCTCTCTGGCCAAGCCATATGGCTTATCATTATTGCTGCATGCTGTTGTGCAATGGGAAAAAGTTAGCCAAGAAGCTTAGCCCGTATGAAAGCATGGGAACTAGGGGGCACTACTCAGATTCCCATGAGACACAATAGGCCAGAGCAGATTAATGTTGAACTGACTTGAAACACAGTGCTTGAGTTCAGCTACAGAAAATAAAGCACTTTGATTTAGTAAGTCAAAACTAAACATAGACATTTCCAAATTGAATTATTTTGGAACATTTCATTCCAAGAAAAAAATCCTGATATTTTAACTTTTTGTTCCTTTTCTGAAGGAAAATAATGTTGAAATACTGTTTTCTTTCCTGTGGGATATTTTCTGTCCCCATTGAGGAAAAAATAGCTTATACAAAACAACTGAATTTTTTGAAGTCAATAATGTCTGTGTATTGTATTCAGTGGTTTTGTTGCCAATATTTTTCAATATAAAACATAATGAGAATTACATAAGAAGGACATGAAAACATTCACAGTTTTGTGAGTTACTGGAAAATGAAAAAGACCTATGTTCCATACATAAAAATCAATTAGATAATTTGCATTTATAAATAAAGAAGTAATAAAACTTTTATAAAAAGACACAGCATAACCACAGGACTAAATTCACTTGTTTAAACTTTTGTTTTTGCTTTAGACAAGTTCTGGTCTTCTCATTCTGAAGGAATTTAAGACAATTTTAATAGTTCATTAGTTTTAGGCATATGGTATGAAAATCAGGCAGATAGCCTGATTTTTCTGTGATTTAAGATCAATCTCTGCTATCAGATGTAATCATACTGTATATTTCTTTGCATGAATTCATCAGGCTTGATCTTAAAACTATTAAGTTTTTGATCCTACTAAGTGTAATTGGACAGTAATCCTTTTCTGCTTCAAACCACTTAAGCAGAAAGCCATGATTTATTACTGACTAATATTCACAAAATATTATTGTAATTATATTCCTTCATCAAAATAATTTTCTTTCTCTGATGTTCTCCTCCACAACAAATGAATAATTTGAAGATTCTAGCACTTAATTTCCTGGAGTCTTTTGCTTATCTGCCATATATTTACTTCTTTCAGATGCGTATATCTCACTCCCACTTTCAGCTCCCACTATCCATAGCAAAATCCTGCAGATTTTGGTTTTGCCCTGGGCCTTCACTACATTTAATCTCTCTGCTCCATCTTCTTTTTGCCTTTCTTCTTTCTTACTGCTGAACAACATTGTGCTATGTAATACCTAGCAGTAGAACCTGGTGAAATGAGGGATGGTCTCTTCCAGGCTTAGGTTCCTTAAATGCTCCGTAGTGACCTTTCCAATCCAAGGGAAGGAAGTTCCATGACTGCTCTTGAAGCCTGGCTTTACTGATATGGCTCAGAGTAACATAAACTGAATTAATTTTTAGACTTTCCACAGGGCTGGCTGCATCTCGGTTTTGTATCTTGTACTCCCTCAAGCTTATGGCAGTGCCTTTCCTATTTACTCCACATCCAGGTGAGACAAAGAGTCACTATCACCAGCTAAACACACCTAAGCTTTTCTCAGATGTAATAATTTAAACATTATTAATCCCATTAACTTGTGGCAGGCTTTTCTTCCAAACATGGTGCATTTCTATGGAAACAGAGAACTAAATGGAGAACTGCATATTCAACACACATTGTAAAAAGTTAAAATAAAATTATGTTAAGGCACATTTACTGTTCCTATATAAAGAAGTTATTAATTGGTAAATCCATGTAATTTACAAACCTAACACTTGGAAGACCACTCAAAAGACTTGGATAGTCATATTTTCCTAACTTTTAGGAGGACTGATTAGCTTTTTCATGTTACTAAAAAGTGCCTGTTGCCTAGTTTGGATTAGGACTGCACTTCTGAAGCAAATTTTATGCCCATTCAACAGGGGCCTCTGTTTGCACCATGGAATGGTCTGGGAGTGTGCAGAACAAGGTTCTGAAACTGGAAACCAGCAGACGTGCCCTAGGAGTGCCCATGACTGACCTTCAGCAGCTAGCAGGGATTGGCCTTGAAAGCAAGACTGACATGAGCCAGTGACAAGTACTGTGCAAGCTGCATCTTCAGCATCAACACTTTCCCTCCACATCTGCTCCCATCAGTACGTGCTAGAAATAGCTTCAGTCTCTTGTTTTATGCTTTGCTATCTTACACATTTGTGCATTCTTGAACTGAATTATAATAAAATAAAATAAAGTTCTAACACAAGATATAACCACTTGTTTTCCATTTTGCAACCTGGGGCAGAAGCAAGTACTTTCTTTTTTGGCCCAGATTTTCCAACAAAGAACAGACATGGTTGGCTATTTAAATTACTTTGTACACAATTCCAAAATAGTGGATAAAGCTCTTTCAAGTTCATGGATATTGAACTTGTTTATACTTAGGTGTTCATACAGCATTTAATTTCAATGATAACATTAAGACTTGTAGTTTGTGTGCCTGTTAAAATCATAACATAATCATAACTCTTACTTGAGGTAGAGACTGAGTAGAAAAAACAGAGCAGAATAGATAGGGGGAGGCACAATTGTTTGATTGTCAAGTGTATTGGATCATCCTGTCCAAATTTGTGCTTGTTGAAAGGTTTATCCTAAATGCTGCGATTCAGTTTTAACCCTCTTTGAAGTCAATTAAGAGCTGAAGTCAGCAGGATCATCATGCTCTGGCCCTTGCTGTTGAGTTGCAGATTCCCTACTGCCTGTGTATATTGCAATTATCCCTGTTTCTATAATTACACTATGCAATCATCAGCTGTCCAGGAGAAGATCCTTATTAGGATAGCAGAATGTAAAGGGGTCAGGGTGCCCTTTTGGCATGTTTCACATACCCTGTGCTTTTGTGGAAAAACAAAATCACTGCAAAATATTCACCCATGTATGATAATTAAACAACTACCCAAAAGCTTGCCATGTTCAGTTTATAGCTGTAGTCTAGAGATTTGATCCTGCTTCTTTTTTTTTTTCTCTGTTCTTTTTTTTTTCTTTGCTACTGTTAGCAATGTTACTGCTTTCAGTCATCATTTGGAATAAGTTATTAAACTTATACTGCAAATGCAACTCCAGTGCAGAACTCTCCCAAATAATGTGAGTAAAAAACCAGCACATCCAACCACAGGTTCTTGAACACCTCTGTCTCTAACAGCGTAAATAGTTACGTTACGCAAACATTCATTCCATTCCAGTTGGTGATAATGGTGGAGATAAACTATGTTTCACACAATGTGGAGACTGTAGGTTTTTTTCTGAACCGAATCATCATAGTTCTTACATAATTTATCTGATATATGAAATCCAGGAGTTTTTCATTTTCCAGGATTAAAATTTCAATTTTGCTTGTTGTTTTTGTAAAACAGAACAGTCAGAAGTATGAGTGATTGGCAAGAGAGAGTAGGTTTTGAAAAATTTTAATGAATTACCTTATTTTCTCATTTCTGATTTTTTACAATAGATGTGTTAAAAATTGTTGAATGAAGATTTTCCTGGCATTTAGTGCTTTTCTGTCATTGTTATAAATATAAAATCAAAAGGGTAAATGTTTGCATTCCTGTAAATTCAGTCTAAATATCTCAATCAGTGGAAAAACTTTATTATCTATACTGTTTTCTTATCTCTTTTTCTGCAGGTTTATTTTTGTTGTTTTGCACTACTTGTCTTCTTCATTACTCCACCAGCTCTAGTTCAAATAATTGTGCTATCTGCAACATTTCTGAGCTTCCAGCACTGCTGCCTGACCAAAGGCTTAGTTTTGTAATCTCTGGGAATTTTTGCAGTTAAATTATGTTGTAGCCACTTTTCTCTCTAGTTGCCCAGAATATTAGCTGTTTCATTTACATCTTCTATGTCTGCACTAGCATTCAGTCACTGCTGGACCCTTCTTTCTCTGTCATCAGCACTCAATAGCTCAAGATCAAGTTTGTTCTCTGAGCTGAATCATGTTATTCCCTTTCACATGGAACATTAATATTTTTCCATATTCAATAATTTATTGAATGGTTCTTGGTAAGACCACAAGTAAGAAATAAATCAAACAAACAAAAAAAGTAAAGAATGAGGTTTAAAGAAGCTATAGCCTTAAGAAGGGACTGAGAACTACCTGTAACTTATGTAATCCTCTTTTATTTTAAAAACAGTTTGGGAATTTGTTGTCAGAATTATTAAATGGAAAAAAGGAAATCTAGGCTGCTATTAGAAGCATCCCTACTTGAAAAATCAAAATTAAGGATATCTTTTTGGGAAGATTTCATTTGAAGTAAAATACTGTGGTTTGCTGGAAAAAAAAAATCCCAGTTTCTTTTTAAAGTCAAGTCTTCATTAAATTACACTTACCCAAAGTCTATAGCACCTCACAGGAATTGTAGAAATGGCAGCATAGGCTCTCCTGTGCCTTCTCTGTGAAATATTAATAGATGTGTAGGCCAGCAAAAAACCACTGTCATGCTCATAGTATTCAAATAACTTCCCAAAGGCTTCATGAGCCATGGTATTTGTCCTCATTGTCAGGTAGTGCGTATTTACATTGCCAAACCTGCCTGGATAGCTCTTAAAAATCCCAGGCAGGTTGATAGTTTTTAAAAAATAGATAGTTAGTGAGCATTCTGACTCATGGCCTGCTTCTGACGTGGCAGGTATTTCACTGTTTTGTCAGTTTTTAACACAAATTAATCACGTTGATAGACATTACTACGACTCTGTGATCCCAGGTGTGTTGCAAGAGGTTGTTAGGATATAACATCAGGTTTTTTGGGTAGCAGGCTATGCACACTCCTCTGCTGAATACCATATAATACTTGTGCATATGAATGTTTTTTCAAAATACACAACATTTTGTTTATGTCTATGGGTTGATGCTGGGATTTTATTACTTTGAACCAAAATTAGGAAATGCAGTGGAGTCTAAATATAATTAGAAAACTTGCACATTCAAATATACCAATAGACAAATTAAATTAACCCCAGATTTATTCCAAAGGACACTATCTTAATTACATGAATCACTTCCAGTGACATGCGAGCTATATAAAATAATTATTTCAGTCATCAAAGGAAATAATTTATTGCTACAGAGAACATTTCACAACAAGAACAAGCAACTGAAATTTTCAAATGAGATTTCCAGATAACTGGACTTAACAGTGTCAGTACAAAGAATACTTTTCCTTCTACAAATCGCCAAACATCCAGGAAGTCCCAAATGACTGGAAACAAACTCTGAGCACTGCTCTGACATCTTAGCTGAAAATTGGCATCATTAGAATGCATATGGTCTTTTAAATCCTTCTGGGGAAAAGTCTGCCACCAGAATGTCAGCATAATTTATGTGTCTTTTCCCAATTTGTATTATAAGAAAGGTATCGGCTGTTAGACTTGACATTGACAGTTACAAAAAAATGTTAATACTGCCATTTGTTTTGTAAGACACACAAAAATTGTAGGCAATGCATGTGAAATATAGGTGCAAAAATTATTTGATATTGTACATTAAAATTATTTTACCTGTTCCAAAACAGTTTTCTTAAGTGTTTATCTTCAACTTAGAAGACAAACAATATATATTTGCTTAATACAAATATATTAAACTATTTAGTACCAGTGTAGCCTCTTGTCATGACAGATTTTCTTAATCATTAACTTTGAATTTAGCTCTGAATGTCTTTCCTTTATTAAATTTGACTATTAATGGCATATTTTAATTAGTAATAAAAAATTAGACTCTCTACTGCCATGATCAAATCAAGAGCCTGACAAGCTCCACGATTAAATACGTATTGTATGATCCAAAGTCTAACATTAGAAAATGTAATAGAATATTATGTTGCTGGCCACTATGTCGTAATGTCTCATTTCCCAGCAACTATCAAAATATGCATTCAATGGGTTATTAAAATTCACTGTCTGTTCAGCAACAGGATTATTACTAAATTCATTATTAATAATACATTGTAAATATTACAGCTATTTCAAAGGATAGACATATTGCAGTGTCAGACCTGGAGATGAACACTCTTCCAGAAGATACTTTCTGACCTGAAACCAGAAGTTACTCAATCTAATCTCAGTCATAGCATATGCATTGTGGTATCACATATAAGTGAAAATTTCTCCCTAGGGAAAGAAGTAAAAGAAACCCTAACAAAATCACTGCCGATATTAATGAATGTGGCACAAGATAGATTTTGAGCTTCTCAGCAAAAATAGTGAGCTGCACACTAACCTGGTACACTAACCCAGTGCAAATATTCATTATTACCTAGAATCATCTGCTTTAGAGGAAGATTTTAAGATGGCTTTTAAAAAAAAGCCTTTCAAACCCTACATTGGATAGAGCGAGGAGGCTTGGAGGAGATAAAAATAGGATACCACAAAGGTTCTCAAAATTGTCTAGAGAAGAAACTTAGTATCTAAGTGATATGGATACTTCCTCACTTGCCTCCTGTAAGTGAATATATTAACTTACATCATCCACCACTTAAAATCTGCAAACAGTTTTAACTTCTATGGACTATAGCTGCAACTTTTTCAAAAGCAGTGCTCTATGAATATCTTTGCTTTCATGCAGTTTTGCATAGTGTGACTGTTTCAACATGTAGGAGTTACGACATGAACCAGGAAGTTTATTAAAACATTCTCAGTGTTTTGTTTTGCATGGCATGACTCAGGGCATTACAGCAGGCTAGGAGAAGAAGTTCTTTAGTGGACTATTGTGCTCACTGGGTGCTTGAGTGACACGTCTGTGGCATTTTTCCCCCCCAAGATATGTTTGTAAACTTATCTGAGTAAATGCACCATTACTCCAGTAAAGGCATTATTTCTGGTTGCTGGAGTTTAAAATACAGTTCTGTGTTTAAATAAGTATTCTCTTTAGTTACTATATATCATCTGAAAAGATGTCAATTTTTGCAATGGCGCAGGACAAACTCAGTCTTAGTCAGCAAGGTCTTTTCCTTGGGATAATTTGTGAAGGTTAGAAAGTTATGTTCACACCCAGAGAACAACATAGTTCAACACATGTAGAAAATAAACAGACCCTCCAGCTTCAGTCCAGTCCCATGACCCCTGTACAGAGAGCTTAACCTTCCAAAAGGCATTTAACTTCATTGGGTCACTGGAGGAGGGGTGGAGATGTCTTACTTACTGGAAAATGCCACTGTGACCAAAGAAGTTTTTTTGTGAGAGAGTATCCTGATGCAACTATTTACCTTTCTGCCATATACCTATGTCATTTCAAGCCAAAGATCAAGAAATAACACTCCCTTTGGAAAAAACTATTATGATTCATCAAGTGCTACTTGTTCAATCACTTTTGATAGAGAGTTGTAATACTGTACTTCAGGAATTTAAAGTGGGATGAAGTGTGTCAAGAAGCATACTCTGTGATTTTGAAAAAAAATAAATTACAAGCATCAGTTAGGAATCACAAAACCATTTGCACTGGGAAGTATAAGCACTTTAAATTGTGATATAAAATGTAATTTTTGTGTAATATGGGACAGTAACACATATCTGAGAATCAGTGGAAAGAATTGTTAGATATGAATGTAATTTTTACCAATGGAGACCTAGGTTGAAATTCCCACTACAGGATAACTTTATAGATCTCATTTTAATATATTGTAGTCATGCCATTATAAAACCATCAAATGCAATTTAGCACAGCATGATACTTAAACGGTGGTCTGAAATTAACAGACTGAGCTACCCTCTACAGGCAGCCAAGTTTATTTATAAATTGGAATTCAGAAGTAAGTGAAGTGCCTTACTGAACTCTATTTTTATATTCCCAATCTCTGTCTTCTATCCTTTGAAATACTTTTTGCAGTCATCCTTTCACTGAACTTGCAGAATATTTAGCCACTTAAAATGGGAGCAAAAATGAAAGCTAGATGCTGTATTAGGTACTTCCAAGAGATAGTGCTTTTATATTTGTAAACTATCTTGTAAAAGCTTTTAATTAAAAAACCTATATCTTGGCATCTGTGAGGTCTAGAGCAATTAGTTTCTTTAAATTCCATTTTCTCCTCCCACTGCCAATTAAGCAAAACTTGTGTGCAAGAGTAATGGTTGCCTCAGTGAAAACATCAGAACATGCTAAATAATGTGATTAAAGTTGTTAAAAGCCAAAATAAACACTTATAATTATCTCAAGAAAACCTGCATAGCACAAATGAGAGCTCTATAAAGTGAAACTCTGCATCCATAATTTCAGACTTTCCTACACAATAGATCATAGTTAAAGATCTGTTAACAGACCTCTGACTGCTGAACTGGGCAGCTTGTGGTTTTCTTCTAAACCTACTGGCATAATGTGGATTTATGCGAGAGGTGCAAATTGGAAGTTTTCTGCTATTGGAGCCATTGGCAGAACAGAAATCATACTGTAGGGTTAGCAGCATGAAGTACATTGCTTTGAAATTACACAGCAGGGTTTCTGCTTGTTGCTCCATTTGCCTTTAAGACCAAGGTCTTACACTGTCTGGCCATGATTAAAATCAAAGTGTAGGCCTCTTTGCTGGGTGCCAGTAAACGAAGGTGAAAAACAGAAACAATCTGGATTCTTAATTATTTTAAAATGCAACACAAGCAAAAAACTAAGATGAAAGCATTTCTTACTAATCTATCCTAATCATTCCCCATAAAATGATTTCCTAAAGAGTCCTATATCTTGAGACAGTCAATTTCTATGATTATGCAAGATCTTTTCTCCAATATATATCTTTTACGTACAACTCCCCCCACTCCCCTCCCGCCCCATATTTATAGAAATCAAGAAGTGACAAGCTGTTTAAAAGGCAGCCTTATTTAAGTTCAGGTTCAGGTGTACTTCAACAATCAAAATAAACCAAGATACCATACTGAATTTACTAAACATTACATGACCAGCTTCTGCAGTGGTCCACTTCTGAAAATGTGCACATTTGGAAATGTTCCATGTTATTACCATAGTATGGAGGTATAAGTAGGTAGGTATGCACCAGCTAGTGGAATGAGAAAGAAAAAAGATTATTACAATAGAAATAAAGATTTAGCGGAAGGATAGAAGTCCTCAGTTTAAATCTAAGGCTCTCTACTCAGAGGGTCTTATTTTGATTTCAGTCACTGTGATCTGTTACCAAGTAAAATCATAGGAAAATAATGGTGTGACACAGAATGTCAATGCTGAAAGTGGGTGCCATGAGACCTATCTGCACTACTGTCAATTTTACCACAAGTGAACAGTTTTTTGTTTTTTTTTTCTTGACTTGTCAGCAAGTTCTAAAGTACTTGCTGTCAGGATATTTTTCCAAGTTGGCATTTGAAAGACTTACTGATAGACCTCTTGAGTGAGATGAATATGCTGAATCGATGTCTGGAGATAGCCAAGTATAATCAATAAATGTAGCTGAAATCATTCATCCCAAAGGTAAAAGAGGAACGTTCATGAACATCCTAAAAAAGTGATTGAAACAATATTTGCGGACAGACAAGCCAACCCAGTCTTCCCAGAAGTTTTACAAGTGTTTTACTGAGCATTTTACAGCAGGCTGTAGGAAGGAATCTCCACATTGCAAGAAAAATTTTAAAGTGCACTCTCAACATCTGATGACTTCAGTATAGAACCTATGAGAGGTTGCTCTGGGTTTAATTTTATTATACTAAGCAGAATGTAGAAAAAAAAATCAAGAATATTTTAAATTTTGGGATGTCCTTAATATATTTGTATCCTTTTGTAATTTATACAAAAAATGCACATGCTCCTTCAAGATTTTGGCTTTTGCTGAGCAGTTATAAGCACAGGGAGATAATGCGGTTTCATTGAACTAAACTTGTCCTTCCAGATGATTTCAGTGCACATACTCTACAGTGCATTTCAGAAAGTCATCTCAATGATCAAAACACCTGCCCAATTTAATTTCTGGCCTATTTAACATGTAATCTTTTGCTTTAAACTACAGTCCTGGAAAGTAAGTTTTTTTTGCCTCATACGAAAAATACGTCTTATTTTTTTCCCAGTCTAAGCTTCTTGTTAGCAGTGCCTTTTCTGTAAGAAGCAAGTGCCTTCCAGGTTACCAGCAAAAGAAATAGAGTATTCAAGCAGTTACTTTGAAATGTTTGGTATTTTACTTGGGTATTAGTATATTTTTAACACATTTTGTGTATTTTTTCTTAATAATTCATAGGTAATTTAATATTATGTAGTTTGTTGACTCCCAAAGAATTATTTATGAATAAAATTCTACATGCCTTTAAATCTACAACAAAGAGAGGGACATGTTTCTTTCATGCACCACTTCAGAACAGTTCTTGCTATTATATCTACATGTAACTCACATCTACCTGCATGTGACCTTCTGAAGCCAGTTATACTAACTAGATTTGTCTCTAGTCCAACTCTGGCAAGACAAAACCAGGTAGTGTTTGTGGGAACTGAACTTGTCCCTGGGAAAAAGGATGCCACATATACTGCTTACTCATCACTACAGCAGAAGACAAAAATGTATTTAAGACCACTGTGGAAAGAAATTCAGAGCAGTTACTACCTCCATTTTCTACATCTTCTGACACAGCCTTGTCACTTTTTTTCTGTTTTGCCTTTTTCCCTTTAAATAATCTCATTACTATTAAGACACCACATTGTTTGGGTTTTCCCTAGTATCAAAGTATGTTTAATACATACTGTGGCAAGCTAGCTACATAACAATTGCTGTCCTGGGTAACTTCTAAATTATATAATGTATTGTGTTCCACTAGAGAGTTTTAAAGGGATTTAAAGAAATACATTCCACATCTATAAAAGTCATAAAAATGCCTAATTCAATACAATGCATTGGAACAATAGGCAGACAAAAATCACTACTAATGTTAGTGAAGATTTTTTCTGTGAAAAACTTCTCTGACAAGACAGACATGCAGTTTTGCCCTATAATATTCCAGCTTTGGTGTTAATGGTGGAAATTGTAGGAAAACCACCCTGTCTACCACTGCTGCCGGTAGTGCAGAGTTGATGCAATGCCAAGAGTAAACAGGAATTTAATGACTGCATGCTATTAACCTCTTTGCACAACTTCTGCCATAATAAGAACTGCAAGAGGGGGAAAAAAAGCAAACCCAAACAAAGGCACCATTGGGAAGGACATACTCACTTCACACCACAGTCCACTGGAGAGGAAGATAAAAAAAAAAAAAAAAAGCTGTGAAAAGCATAGGTGTTCCCTGAAAATTCTGTAGGGACTGAATTGAACTCATCTCTGAATTCTTCCACCATTCCTCTTTTTCTTCAAGTCCCCTATTGGTTATCTGTCCTAAGGTAAGGAAAGGCCTGCAAGTTAAGACTTAGGTGCTTCTCCTGCTGTGCTTTGTCTGCAAAAATAGTTTTCCTAAGCTTTAACTCTCATTCTTCTCTATGTGCTTGGGACAGACTCCCTGTGAGACAGGCAGCTGTCTCCTCCTTGTCTTCCAACTTTTTTCACAGCCTGTGGATTGCATCCAGTATAATCACTGGTACTTCAATCCCACAGTATCCTTTAGGGGCTGTTCTTGAAAAGGAACTAGTGAGAGACAAGAGTTACAGCCTGTTGACATCTTGCAATACTGACTGAACACAATGTATCAAGAACAAAATACTACTTTTATAAGTGTATGCATCTTGGAAAGACTTTGTTGTTGTTGTTGTTATCTGATAGGTGAACTCTCATAACTTTGCAATAAAATGGTGAGTAGAAAATCTGGTATTCCTTCTTTCTTCACATGTTATGTTTTGGTACACATTACCTGACTTCAGAAGTAATGTATTCTTAATGTACCTTCAATGAAAGAAGTAATTTTAGCTAAAAATAGTCTTACAATTCAAATAGTCTTACTTACTTCAAACCATAGAAAACCAATCTGTTCAAGATAAAAATTTTCTCCAAAGATATCAATGGTTAGTTATACTTCTGTATAAATCATACAAGACTTTTAAAATCCTATTTTAGAATAACTGTATGTATTCTCAAATAGTTAGAAAAGTATTTGATATTTGATGGATATTTCTTTGTACAAAGCAAAGGAGTAACATTTACATTATCAATGTAAAAATAAACGAAATCTAGACTGGTTGATCAGCAGAGGATACAAAATCTGGCAATTAATCTCAACTCCAACATAAATAATTAAACATTGAAAAACATGGAAATAAACAAGGAGACAAATAGTGAATTTGACCCTAACAGTACTACTGTATTACAATTGTAGTGATAGTACCTCTGAGTTCGGCTATCCTTTTCGTCACAGTCTTGGCATGTATCTTCAGGCAATTCACTGAATCCCTCTTCAGTCATAAAACAGGATAAAATATTCATCGTAATGTGGTGTGAAGACTATTACTACTTCTTTTTTTAGTTTTAAGCTATGATGTGAAAAAGAAAGAAAACCAAAAATGAAATTATTACTAGAGCCCTGTGGAATATGCAATATTGGATGAATAAAA
This sequence comes from Phaenicophaeus curvirostris, assembly GCF_032191515.1. Lineage (NCBI taxonomy): Eukaryota > Metazoa > Chordata > Aves > Cuculiformes > Cuculidae > Phaenicophaeus > Phaenicophaeus curvirostris. The sequence goes on along the minus strand of NC_091395.1, from coordinate 34,806,451 downwards.
ATAAATGTTGCCAATGTATTTTTATGCTCCTTAGGAGGATTTAAAAATCAATGAAAGAATGGGATACAGTAGCTTACATTGTCCTAGCTAAAGTACTTTTTTAAGTCTTGCGCATCGTAAGTTGAAAACATGATTCAACCTTTTATATAAACGGGGCCACAGAGATTAGAAAGCAGAATAATTATAAATGGCAAAATATGTGACTGTCCAAGTCAATGGAAGGATTAGTGTAAGAGCTACTTTCAACTGCCATCTTAGTGATTTGGAAAATGGAATAAAGATCATGCTATATAGATTCACTGATGATGTTGCACTGAAAGATCTTGCCAGATGTAAAACCAGAAGAAACACTAAGGACCAGAGAGATTAAAAAAATATGGCAAAGGAGGAAAATCCTCAACCTGGAGTAAAAAAGGCAAGCAAAGATTTGGTACAAATGTTAAAATATACATGGGAGAGAAAGTAATGGTAGTGAGTATTTCCTTTGGTTGATGCCAAGATCAAGTTATATTTGTGGTTTTAGCAAGATCAGACATCAAAGGAGCTGTTCTACTTGATTTGTCTCTACCATGGCAGGTGCAAAGGAAAGTCAATCTCTCTCTGACCATACTATTGCACCATCAAAACTGATAGAATGTTTGTAATGAATTTCTATGAATAAAAGGTGAAAACCTACATGATGCTGCTAACCCAAACTACTGAAGACTTGTAATTTAGCCTCTCATCTTCCTTAATGCAAGTTTAAAACATGCCACATTTTAAAAGTGGGAAGTGTTATGCTGCTTCTGCTTTTGGAAATACTAAGCATTGCATTTTAAGATTTTCAGTAGGGAAGAGGTCTAGGAAAAGAAAATCACATTGCGTTTTTTTATTGTTGTTGTTTTTTTGTAGATACTGAAGAAAAAGCCGAGATTTACCCTTCCCATATAATTTCAGCAGCTGGTGCTTTAAAACAAGCAACAAAGCTATGAAATTAATGATAAATTCATCCAATCATGCAGCAGTGCACAGCCATAACTTTCACTTGTAGACACTACGGCTGAAGGATGATGATGCACCTACGTGAATTTCCAAAAAAGTCAGTCAATTAAGATTAAAAGAAGTCTTATTTTAAAGGTCTGCCAGTAAAGTGTTATCGAGTTATTGCTGTATAATTATATGGCAGATGCTGACATAGTTCAAGAGGGTCTTCTGTATCTGGATGCTTAGTTTTAGGATCCCCTGGAGAAGCTGAACTCTGTAGATGTATCTTAGAGCAGACATTATATTTGTACATTAGGCATCCAAGTGTTGCTTTTTAAAATTTTTTTCAGTATTAAGTTTAATGTGCTTATATTTGTCTGTTGTTAATGTTCTGTAAAATAGCATCTCTAACTCTATTGATAAAAGTTGAAGGATTGGGAAAGTAGTGGTATTTATATATAAACCTCTAAGAGCATAAAGTATGCTTGTTTGCTGTGCTTCATCTTGTTGCAAAACCGTTCTTCGTTTGTGCAGCATGATGCAGCTCAGAGGAGCTCAGGAGATGTGTCTAATCCACTTAATATCTAGAGGTTATTAAATATTATCATCATCATTTAATTTGATTGGAAAACTGAGTTGGACTGGTATTAATGTCATGAGTGGTAGTAAGGAGATTAGAATGCCTAATGTACTAAAACTGAAGTATAATAATATGTCCAAGGTAATGCTGTTTTTAATTAAGGCTGAGCTTTGACCCAGTGCTGTTGAAAATTTAGACTCTGCCTTGTTTTTCCACAACTCACTTTCTCTACTTATGTAAATGAACACCTCTTTGTTTCCAAATAGCCTAAACAAGAGAGGCTGCATACCAGAGACCTAAACCTTAAGACTGAGAGAGTACTGAGAATCGCAGCTCAAGTGTCATTAGCCTTTTTCTGAATAAGGCAGGAAACCACTTATGCATCTATAATTTCCAACAATTTTGAGAGATGTACTAGACAAGGAAAAATTCTTCTCTTAACACTTCCTACCACCATTTTTTAATGAGATTAATTTATAATTAAGTAATACAAAAGTCCAGTTTTCTGATGTGGAATACATTCCATTTCAAAATCTTCATGTGCAATAACTGGCCTATAATGTCTTCAAAGTAAACTCTCTGTCCTAAATGTAAAACCACATTTAGAAAGGACAAAAATTGTTTAGCAACTGGCTGAAAGAATAAATGTTAATAATAAAAACCTTCTGCCAGTGATTCAGAAGAAAAAAGACTTTCAAAGAGAAGTTGGAGACATTGGATGATCTTGATATAAAAGGACCTGTCAAGGAAAATCCAGATCGTTACAAAAAGAAAAGTGAATTCCTTACACTCATATTCATTACAGAAGAGACCATACACTCAAATAATTTCCACCCGAGACATGAATTCAAGAGATTTGTTCTGTAGTGACAAATTAAGAAGCAAAAATTGTTTAGGAACAACTTGATACTTCCAGGTGTGCCAGAGGTACTCAGATAGGAAAAACCTGTGCTAGTAATAGGGGTGTGTTAACTATTGCTTAAGCTGGCTTCCATACTAAGAAAATATGACACAAATCTTCACTATCCTGTTAGCTACTAATCCAGAATTATATTTCTACACTGTCTTTATGTAAGCCTAGACAAACTGATGGAGAACATGGCAGAATATGCTATGTAGATACGATGCTTTGAGGAAGAGTCTGTAAGTTTCACAGATGGCATGACTTGAAGACCCCACAAAGTTCTTTGAAAGAATGGTATATCATGTGAATAAGTTATCCATCCAGCTATTATGATGTAGCTAGACTTCCAGTCTCCTTTGTCAGATGTTCTTACAGAAGCTGTGCTCTTACAGAGCATGTCGTGTAGCGACCAGTAAGTGAAAACTGCTTAAAAAATAAGAAGCAAAAGGCAGGACTAAATGGTCAGTTTTTCCTTGGAGAATAGTTTGGAACATTCTCCCTTAGGGTTCTGTATTGACGCCCATACTAGTAAAAAAGTAAGGACAATGGCCAAGTACAGCCGTGACAATTTGCAGGTGATTTAGAATTATTTTAGAAGGACAGTAGACTTGGTAGAACTAGTAGAAATAGGACTACCTTGTCTTTGCCACAGTTTAGGTGACTGTATGCACATAATTTCTGTGATATGATTCTTTCGGATGTAACAATTTGGTGATAGGTTTGAATCCTGTGTATCCAAGAGCTATGGGACAACAGAATTATTGAAGGATAATATTTAAGTATTTCAGTATAATACTATTTCAGTAGTCCACCTGAGATGTTAGTACAAACAATGTAAAACCATGTATCTGGAGCAGGAGCTTCATCTTATTTTCTTGAAAATGGGACTATATGGACACAGAAAAATAATGAGTTAAATAGCTTGGGAATTAACAAGGAGTTATTGAGTTTTCTGAAATATTTCCCTTATGGATGATATGTCTGTTTTCAAGGGAGATTTAATTAAAAACATGTTTTCTAACAAATCTGCAACTGCCTAGTCACTCATAATGTTAATTTTTATTATACATCTATTTACTTCTCCAGAATCATATAAGGTGGGATGACGATTAGTGTTCTTAGAGAGACATTTAACTAACTAGTTATAATGTAATATTGGGGCAATTTATGAAGACCGTAAGCGAAGAAAATATTCACTAGCAGTTACTGAGACTAAATGCATACAATGACATATTAGGTCTTATCCTGGAGACAAGAGACCCATAAATATTCTGCACGTGAACAAAGAAAAGAATTTAATCTGGAAAGAAAAATCCAACAAAAATGTCAAGTTTCCAAAGCTTGCTTTAGATAGCCTGCCTGCTTTATCCTTAGAGCTGGCAATAGGCACTTAATCCTGAGAAAACTGCTTCCAGTCCCTTTCTCACAGCCTGTCATTGAGTGCAATCTAAATAGAAGAAGCAAACCTTGACAGCTATTCCTACAATTGTTCGTTTTTAGCACCAGCATGTTAATATTTAGGACTTCTCAAAATGTGACAAAGAGAACAATCTTTTGTTAGCAGCTGAATCTGGGTACTTAAATTTTCATTTTTGCATTTTGTATTCGAGCACACGGGCTACATTTGAGGGTGGTTCATAATGCATTAAGTATTCACTATGCAATATTGTTACTGTTGGCCTTCACATGGCTTATCACAGTCATAAGTCTGTCTCACTGATTTCATTCTTCTTACAGCAATTTGAGCTGGATATATTTTCTTTTTGATATTATCAAATAGCCCTGCCCCTCATCAAGGTTTATCAATGATATCCATGAATGGTGGATGAACCCATGAGCTTTATGTAGATTTACAGCTTCCTGCTGTGCTGGGTGTCATGTCTGGGCAACCTGGCATGCAAGCTGAGCCTACTTGTGCATATAGACCTGTCTGGTGTACTACGAACTTTTAATCCTTTCTTTTTTTTTTTTGGCTTATATTGATGCGTAGAGGGTAGTACTCTCATTTCTAGCTGGATTTATGCAAAGCCATGCAGATTGCTATATTATGTCTACTGAAACCATAAAAATACACTCCAGTTTTCTGACAAATTCAGGGCCAAAGTTTCTCTTTCAGTTCAGACACAAATGACTTCCACTGAGGTTAATGGGACTCTGGTGCTTACACTATAGGGTCTCTAATTGTTTCTTGGCTGGCTAGCACTTGATATCAACACACATACAGTAAGTATTAACATCGAAGTGTCATATCAGTATGATCAGCTAGATGATAAACAGTACCCTGCTCTTAGCTCTGACAGGAGAAAGAGATTTTAGCGCACAGTCAAGAAAAGTAATTTTTGGAAACGTATTAATTGCATGTAGCTCCTTGATGAATTACTCAACTTCAGGAACAAGCATTGTTTGTTTTTATGGGCCATAAGCCAGCAATCAGGTAGCTAGACTGAAAACTCTTGGAAAAGTTCTAAATGGCTGTAGACTTTAAGATGAGGATGAAATATTTGTTAAGTTGCCTTCATGTATCTTTTTGTGGGCTTTTGCTTTTTTGTTCTGAAATTAACAATTTAACTATTACTGTCAACATGTAACTAGTTAAAACTAACACCTGACTTATTCGAAAGAGAACACTATGTTATAATTAACTGAACAATTTTTAATGGGTGACTTCTGTAAAACTTTCAAGATCACTGGAGGAAGACATCAGATAATGCTGTTGCTGCAATAAACTGGAAAATTTCTGGACTAGACCTAGTGCAATCAATAAAAAAAAAAATCCAATGGAATATTAGAAGTGACTGATTATAAATAACACACAGGTCAGATTAGACCTTTGCCAGGTATGAGTTGTCTTCAACCAATAATTAAGCATGTAAAGACTTAGGGAATTTTGTCAAAGGTTTTATTTTACCTTTGCAATGAAAAACATAAATGCAGATCCCTCACTTTTGCTTATAACAAAAGAGGAAATACTCAGGAAAATATAACTGAGGTATCCATGAAAGAAGATAAACACCTATGTCATTTATTGCAATTATTTAGTCACCTGCAGAGCTCTCTAAAGCCCAGATATTTTATGAGTTCCTTTACTTACAGGAAGATGGCCAGCTAGATTTATCTTTCTTTTTTTTTCCTCTCTTAGTTTTAACAATGTTTTCAGAGCTTTCCTTGAAAAGCAGATGCAGAATACCTATGTCAAGGTAGTGCAATATTCTTGCAGCAGTTCAGCCAAGTTTGCTTTTCTCTATGGAAATAATAATTTTTGGCTGGATTTGCTTGGGATTAAGATCAATCTGGAGTTTTATATTTTTTTTTTACCCTTAGTTCCAGACTATGACCTCATTAGGGTATATCATGTGAAATCAGAAATATCTGAATGTTGAGTAATAGCTCTGGCATTCAGATCTATGAAAGTCATGTGTTAGTCTTCTGATATCCTCACGCAGATTGCTCAGACTCTCTCACAGATGTCATTCTTTACGTCAGGATATATATACATCAGTTTATATTTTGACTTTATTTTAAACTCCAGATTTCTCAGATCTCTCATTACATCCTGTTTCAGTGAATGGAAATAGTCTGTTAACTCAGTGGTCTCAGTTTCTCCCACTTCCTCACACATCACCAAATGTGAGATGCTGAGCTGGCATCAAGTCTCTGACTCATGATTGCACTGCAGCTGCTTCCTTCCTGTGGATCTGGGCTGATGCTGCTTTGGTACACTGAGTACTTGAATCCCTTCTTCTCCCAAGAGAGCATGAGGGCACACTCTTTCAGAAAAGTATGGGATAAGTGAGAAGAGGAGTGTGGCTGAATTCATTTAATTCAGTATAGTTCAATGATGAGGATTTTAGATCAGCTTTTCTATCCTGGCAGTCACAACCTGCCTGGGCAACAATAAGCTGCTGGTTATAAATACCCTGCTGAATGCTGCCAATGTGATATTTACCACTCTGACTTAGTGTCAGAAGAGGAACCATTTCTAAAACAAGGGACTTTTGTTTAATTCTTTACAAGTGCCTGGAGTGTTCCTTCTTTCATTTTTTTTTTTTTTCAGGTTCTGATGTACAAATGCTTCTATATAGGAACAAAGTGAATGGATTCAGTAGGACTATTCCAGTAGATCAACAAGTTAGGGGCTTAAACATATAGGAAATAAATAATTTCCACCAAAACTCTGTGACAACTTCAGAGAAGGAGATATTTCACTCTCTTGTACACTAGAAACACAGCCACACTACTGCACTGGCCTATGCTGTCCTCAAAACACGACATGGAAGGGCATCAGTAAAATCATGTGGCAGGAGGAAGCCTGCATAGTAAATACAGTTTAATCTGGACAGGAAACTCCTAGGTCCAGCCCTACAGTTCTCAGGCAAAGAAAACTTCTACTGAAGTTACAAGGGAAAAGAATTCTTCCGTCTTAAATGGATATGTTCCTTTGAATTAGATGCAATTTATTTACATAAATAAAAACAAGTCACTGAACATGTAGATTACATTCCGTAGAGAGTAGGATATACCTAATAGATATTTAAGTAAGACGAATGAAGTATTACAGCAGAAATATTTTTCGTGATGTAAAGACAGTTATGATTTCTGGTGGAAAAAAGAAAGATCAGAAAACTAATGGGTAGTGTAATCATTCTGAAGAGGAGATGTTAGTTAAGCTTTATCTGGGTATCTGATGTTTGGTTTACAGAACACAAAAGGACAGGGAGTTTCAATGAAGATTTAAGTTGACTTTTAAAAGCATTACAGAGGTCTAATGACTACTCTGTGTAAATTATTTTCAGATGCTGACTTGCATAAAAATGTTGGGATAGGATAATTTCATGCTTTAATCAGCACCTGTAACAGGTGAGATATCTCAAAAATTTGTGTCAAGAAATATAAACGTATATTATCTTATTTTGTGTTGGTGGGAAATCTGATAAAGTCTTAATTTTTCAGAAGTAACTTTCTTGTATTAGTCTTTAGTAATGTTTTTACATTCTAAAGCAATATTCGGTCCAGTTCGTGTAGTCATAAGCTGGAGTAACCCTTCTCCTCCCCAAGTATAACTCTTGAGAGCTGTGATTTTGAATATACAGAAATAATGAAAAAATTAATTCATGTGCAAATATTCTGGTTTGTTTCCCTTTGTTTCACTTCAAATAACTTCTTACAATGAACAAAACCAACACAATTTCAGAACATCGGTCTTGGTGTGCTGAGCTGATCTACAACAGGGTTCATTTGGAAGAACTTTACCAATTCTAATGAAGCCACTCATCAATGTCCTAAAAAACAAACTGCATTGATTTCTTCAGCAACAGGGAATCCGATGTGAGAGTTATGTACATAACAGACAAAGCCAGAAAAACAATGTTTATCATAATAAGAAAAGATAAAATCACCATTTGAAAGTTGTGCCTGTTCCAAGGCAGTTTTTTTAGAGGGCAACAACATTGAGGCAACAAGGATGCTAGGGAAAAAAGGTTCATTGCTTATGAGGGGGCTTATTTCTCATTTTTCATTTTTGTTTGTAATTGCTGTCATTTTTGTTTCTTATGCTTTGGATAAAAAAGATGACTTTTATATTTATTAGAATTGGGTTTCAATAAACATTATGCAATATGGTAGACTGGGGAATGATTTATTGATAATTTGTCACTTATATTTATGGAAGTGTAGACCCTGGAGCCCTAGGGCTGGTAAATCATATTATGCAGCTACAAATGTTTTTTTATTCTTTGCTGCCAAAAGTGCACCATGTAAACTGATTGCCTCACCAAACCCATGAGGTTTGATAATGATGCACTTGCTAATACAAAGGGAGGAGGAATGAGGAGAAGACAACTAACTATAAGTTTATTTTTGTTTCAATATGTTTGCCGTTTAATCTAGAGTTCCATAAACAAAGGATTGATGAAATATAATTAGGAGGAAGATTACAGTTTAATGAGTCAAAAGATTGGGAAAGAATGTAAATGGAGCAGTAGGCTCTGTAGAGTTTTTAGCTGTTTATTATTGTACAGCTGTAAGGCACTTTTACACAGTTCCCAGATGGAAGCAGCTGTTAGCTTTTCGTCATTCCAAAAAAAGAGGTTCATAGTTCATTTTTATCCACTTGTTCCAGCCTAGTCATGTTCACTACAACACTTCACCAAGTCGCAACCCTCAGCTACGGCTGAGACTGTCAGGATGGGCACCTTCTCTTCAGTTGCCACTTTGCCATTCACTTATCTCATCTGGCAACCTCTCAAGCAACAAACTGTTCTGCTCCTTGTAATATGTTTATCTCACACGGTGATGTCAGCAAAAGCCAGCAAATCTAATATTCATGCTCAAACAGATTTGTTGGTGCTCGTTGTTTATAAGAAAGGGCTCTATATCACCCCTGCAGCTGCTTCCTCTTCACCAAGCTTTGTTTTTGCACAGTACTCTTCAGATAGGCCTTGGGAGCTGTACAAAGTATCTGCTCATCTGACTTAACAGTGTTTTTGTTCTTTTTTTTTAATCTATAAAAAACAACGCACATGTCTTTTTTTTCCCCCACAGCATATTATGAAACTTATATTTTTCCATCAGCTTATTAAGATGTCATGCACAGGGCAGAATATAAAAGGCAAGTAGGAGAGGCTTTTCTTTAAAAAGCAGGCACTGTCACTGAGAAAGAAAAAAAGCAGGCAGGCTTTCAAGAATGAATACTGGAGTAACACTTGTAGCACTTGAACTGTTCTACATTACGGGCCAAGATATCCACCACCTTGTACCCTGCACAGGCATTTACATCAGTGCAAAGTGAGTATAAATCTTACAATTTCAGACAGGTTGTGCGTTATATTTGGTGCCAAGGTATTGCACATGCTAAACAGAATCAGAGGATTTGGTGCCATTTTTCAAACAATTTATTCGTTTTGAACTTCTCATTTCACAGCATTCAGAACTGCCTCAGTTACTTTATAAGACACTTTCTGAAAGGACTTCTATTAGTTTATATTTCTAACGTACCTTATGGATGATAGTCCAATCAGTCAAGGTGAATACAGACTGTTTACATTTATTCAGGCATGATTTTTCTAAACAATTTCCCCATTTGGATGAGGCATGCTTTGCTTCATTTGTTGCTATTTTGAGTTGAGACTTTCTTAATTTTTTATTGGGCTACTTCATCATGCATTCAAATGTTTCACAAGTGTTTTACTGCAATTCTACAATTTACTTATCCCAGCACAGAACAAATTTGGAGATTTTGATTTAACCAGGTGGCAACTGTGGCACTTCATTTTCCATGAAAATACACAGCAATCTGGTTCTAAATATTTTTTGTTTTTAAAGAAGAATAAAAAATTATTGCTTTAAACACTGAATGAAATTCTGATCTCATTGCCATTGGCTGCCAAAGGACAATTTATTTGATACTTTCCAAAACACCTTTCAACGTTATATGCTTTACACTTTTAAAATTTAACATTTATGAGAATTTCAGTAGTGAAATTCTGTCCTGATTTCTAAAAAAAGATACAATACAAAAATTTCCAGCAGTATAATTTTTTTTTCTTTTTAATTCTACCACTATCAGCAGGCCACCCACATGGTCAGTCTAGAAGAACCACCTCTAGGCTATGAGAAAGGCTGTTCTGTCCCTGTGCCCCTACAAAACTTGGCTATTTTGCTGACAAGGATGCCAGTTAAAGCCAATTATAGTGGGGAGTTTTATGATCCAAACAGCTGTCCAATTGGAATTGGACTCAGACCACCAAGTTATTTCATGTGTCACAAACAGGCATCTGACTGGTTAAGTAAGATTGCATATATATTTTTATGAATAGAAGTAGAAGATTTAATTTGCTTTTGTTTGTGGGGTCTTATTTATTGCTTGAAAGTGTTTGAATGCCTGCTGGGTATTTGTGAAAAAGGCCTGCAAAACCTACACATTTTTAATCTACAGAAGTACAATGTTGTTGCTAAGACTAACCAGAGTAGGAAAACGATATGCCATAGGAGCAAGATATGAAAGCTATTTGCCAGGTTTGGAGACCAAAACCAAAACCTCACTTATCTCAACTAAGAACATCACCTGGTATTTATGTATTCATCATGTGTATATATGTATGTCTCTATTTAATATTAAGAAACCATTTATGCTCAAAAATTTTGTGCCCTGTTTAAATATGTTACTACTTCAAACTACAGCACTTAAAATGACCTCCTTACCTGATCTTTAATGCCTGTTTTCTCTTGTTTGATTAGTTCATGCACCTAGAGCTCTTTCCTATGTGCAATTTTTATTGTTTCCCGTGTTCAGGCAGTCTGATTTTTCATCCTGTCTTTAATGTGAAAGCCCTATGCAGCAACTTGGGAGAGAAAAGCATTTTTAAATTTCAAAATCATGACTTCTACAGAAAATTCAAGAAGCAATAGCAAAATATGGGGCACTAGCAAAAAAGCTTCAAGAGAACTGAAGTGCCTGCAGCTACGTCTAATTCCCAGAAAAAGACCTGTTACTTCTGAAGTGAATTGGTTCTTCATGTAGAACATTAAAGCTCCTGAAAGTCGTATTTGTTATCTCCTTCCGAGCTCCATTATATAAAGCCAAAAAGATTCACTACCAAATATTTGATTATATTTAGTATCAATCCTTTCTTAACTTGTGCTTTCTCCCACAGAATGTCTTTATCAGTTTCTTTTCCTGCTGTCTCACTGAATCTTTTGCTTATATATGTTTTTTTTCAGATAGCTTTCTTTTTTATTTACTTTCTGCATCTTTTGTGTTTCTTTAAATAACCCCTTGATCACCATATGACTGATTTTTGCCTTATCTGTCTGCAGTTTTCACATTCAAAATTTTGTTCATCATTTCAAGATTATACTATTGACTTCTCATTCCTCATATGTCCTTCCTTTCTTCTTCCATGTTTTTACTATTCTATTCCTTCCCGGTCTTTCCACAATTTCAGTTTAGCTTTTGATTGACTTGTAATATCAGCAAACAATTCTCTAAAAGTACAATTTTTAATTAGGGCAGCACATTTTAGTACAAAGAACAGTATTCCACTGTTCTGCTTAGATAACCAAAGATATCATTTTCTTCTTTGGAGTAAAGATGAGCTTCTATATGAAGGCACACAAACTTGTTCAAGGCCTGGGGAAAAAAAAAATCTATCTGTCTTAACTTCCTCAGCTGTATTTCTTCCTCATTTTCCACCAGTCCAACAGGTTAGGTAGTATGTACTTTTTATACATGGACTACAGGCATTATCTAAACCAGAAGCATAGATATACATATGACATATATATATATTTATAATTAATTTTTTCCCTTTCTATATCTTATTATTGCTAACATTTGACACTTAAGAGCAAGATTTCTGTAATTTAAAGAAATTAGGCTATATGAAATGATTAATTAAGATGCTGATTTTTTCTCTTATTCAAGCAAGAAGATTTGTGACAAGAAGCATAGAAAAAGATTAAATCAACAAATCCATTTTTCTCTTGGTTAAATTGCTACAGTATGGGAATGGTTGCATGGATCCTAGTAAAGAATTTTGTCTCCAAGATACCACTTGGCCAGAAATAATTTTTATGACCATCTAGCCTGTTCTTTAGGGTAATACAATAGAAAGAACTTACTCCGTCATTAGGTTCCATTCAAGCCCATTGAATATATTTGGAAAAGCACCTAACTGTAAATACCACAACTAATGGAGAAGCCATCCCCTCTCCCCTCAGTTAATCTGGACTTGACCAAAGGGTAACCCTCCTGTGCAGGTAGTTTTAACCATATGAAAAAACTCTATGAAACATGTAGGTTTGCAGTGAAACTGCAAGTAGTTCCCCAAAACTAAGTGGGAGGAAGTTTTCCGCTCTAAAAATTTCACTACAGTTTTTCTAAGTTTTGTGGGCTTGATCCTATACTGACATATGGTAACTATCAACTGGAAGGCATGGGTCAACATGTCTTCGATAAGAAAAGAATTAAAGAGAACAGAGGGAAGAGTTGCAGGGTTTTCCTTGAAAACTGTCCCCTCCCCTCTCCTCTGCACCACCCCCCCCCCAAAAAAGGACACAGAGAAGTTTTTAATTTAACAGCTTGAAAAGACTTCTATTGAAAATATTTATATTGAAGCTCTATTTTTCTAAGCATTTCAGATGTACACTCAGGTGTGTACTACACCTGTTAGTACATGCAGTGCTTTCGTAGTATGATAAACAAACTTCACGAATCATTGTACCATGGCCATTAATAAGGATACACAGGTTTTAAAACTCACCAAAAGTTGTGAGTTTCTATGCATGTACCTGAATATCTGCCACTTGCCTTCAAGGCCGTTTCAAGTCCCCAAGTAAGCTGATATTTAGCACCTCATAAAAAGGTTACATACACTTGAGTAGAGGGGGGAAAATACTGACATTTGTTGGTGGTTTATATAGAGGATCACATTACATTTCTTAAAAGTAAGAGAAAGAAAGATCTTCATCTCTGAGCTTAAAGAAGGGAGAAGGAGGAAGGGTGATCTTGCAAAAATCTTGGTTTTGGAGAAGGTGCTATTACAAGAAAAGAAAAGTAGCTTTGCACAATGGCAAGCAAGCATACTGATTTATAAAACCACATAAAATTGTGTTGTATTTTATTCTGAATTAGAAGATTCACAGTACATTCCTCAGAAAAGCTATCTCCACTCTTCACTTATCCTGCAAGCACCTGGTGGCTTTTCGACTATCATGTTCTGAGAAAGATCTCTCTCTGAATAAGCCCAGACACATGTATTGAGTATGCTTGCTTTAAGGCCAAACAAGAAGTTTATGAGCTGCACAATCTGCTCTGCTCTCTTTTCCTCAAGTGAAATATGATTTTAAAGCTAAATACTGAAATAGCACCAAATATTTAAAATATTTTATAGTTGGTGAGTTTTTCCACACTGATGGTTTGTTTTCCATTTCCCCAATGACATCTCACAACTCTAAGTGCTCAATGACAGCCTGTAGAGGTTTTGCCATAATCCACCTTTATCCATTAACAGACACTCAATCACTAAAGTGCTTACTAGACTAAACATATTTATCCAACCAAATCACACTTAACAATGCAAAACTGCCAATCAGACCCCAGCTATTAACAAGGAACTGCTTTAAGGGGATTTTGGTGTTTGTGCTGTGAAGAGCATGCTTACCTCCAACAAACCACTAAACCAAATTAACATAGCTGTATCCTCATAAAAGAAACCAGATATCCTGTTGTGAAAATAGAAAGCTTGGTAGGACAGGGCTCCTTTGATGGCTAACAGTGTGGCAGATGAAGGCTTCAGACTACAAATCTGGTTACCACAGGCTCATTACAAAACTCTAGCATTAAGCTTTTGCTAACTTTAAAAGCAAAATAAAAATCTATCATTTGGGTAACTCAGTAAGTCATCAACTTACTAAGTTACTATTATAATTGCAATAAGTGCTGTAATTGTTGGATAAGTCTCCTTAATTCTAATTGCTCCTTTGTCCAAGATCATGTTGTAAAAATGCTTGCATTAGCCAAAATAAAATCCAAGAGACACAAATGTGGTAGTAATAATAATTCTTTTTATTAGCCTGGAAAAGAGGAAGAGAACAAAGCTTTAAAAAGACTTCAAAGTTCTGACCAAGAGAAAAAAAAATCTAAAATCAGAGAAACATGCATACACTCTGCCCTTTTATTAGGCTCATACAAACTAAGTGCCATCACCACAACTTAAAGCCTGACAACATTTCTTTCCCAGGCAACAGGAAAAGTTACACCATCCATGTTACAGGGCTAATTTAAGTTCTCTGTCAAAAACTACATAAAACAGTCCTGTATATTCTCACTAGGAAGCCCTAATAGTTTTAGACTTATTGGTATTATACCTCCTTTAAATCCCAATATTTTAAAGCTGGCTTTGACATTTGCTGAGACTTGGAGTATTTTCTCTCCATTTAACCACAGCAAAAAGAAAGGTGAAGTTTTAAACTCTGAGGTAAGTGACTCATGAAAATTTGTGTTTTTAAGAAACACTTATCAGTTTAAAAATACATATATATCCTTCTTCTTCAATTCCATATAGCTTTAGTTCTGTGATAGAAATATGTATTTCCAGTCGTTCACAACTTATCAAAAATAATGAGCACTTTCTTTTTTACTAGGTTTTATAAACAGTTCTGGGGAAAATTTTATGAGCAGCTAGAACAAGTTTTACTTCTTGGAGAGTAGGCTTCATGCTGGATTCATATCCAAAATGAGTAAACCACAATATGAAAAGATTTTCCGAAAATTGTTAGAGCAGACCTCATAAGTTAAAGTTGGAAACATGTAAAGCACAAACTAAGTTGTCATGTAACAGAACAGTATAGTTTCGTGTGCTAGAGTCAGACACCAAGCTCCATGAAAATATGTATCTATTACCACTATGCCTTTAGTCTGTGTTCTGAACAATTTTGCATAATACAAAAATTTGCAAATTAAAGTTGTTCCATGTTTTTGCATAGAATGTCAATGTAAGTTTTTATATGAAAGAAGCCAATACAGCTTTTCAATACATATTTATACCATTTACAGAAAGGAAAAAAGAGCACTGTGAAACTAGAAGTACAAGAATAAAAGAACAAATTACAATACAAATTAATAAAAGGAATTATTGTAGACCACATTGAATCTTAGCATTTAGAAAATACTTGCTGTAGTTTGCAAGAAATACATGCATTCATGCCTTTTCTACATATCCATGTTAATACATTTTATATTCTGTATTGTATATATGTGTTGTAAACAAGCAATGAAAATACACACAGAAAGCACTAAGAAATTACTTATGTCAGAAACTGTTTTCTCCTGATTAATTGAGAAAGCAAACTTAATAACTGTAATGCTTCCAATTTGGTTCTGAACCACCAATTTGAAACAATTTGTTGTTCCATGGAACATGAATTTCTCAGTGTTCCACTTTGTTATTTTTAATTGGTGTTTTGTTTTGAAAGGTACCACATGTAGCATATTGAAACTTTCCAGCAGAAAGTCAAGAATAGTGCAAACGCTGGAACAACAAAATATTTCATTCTTTTATAACTTTGTTACTTAAGTAAAAACCACAACCACATCATTAAAGCATTTTACTTGAATACTCATGTTATGTTTAGATGCTAGAGATGTTAATGAATGGTATGTCAACTTCATAAGAACACAAAGAAGGGAAGGAAAGCTAACCTGTTGAATTATATAATGCAACTCTATTGATACCTGTAACATGCACAAGTAATAAGAGAACACTGTCCATAGGTCCCATTTTAAGTACCATGCCCCCAGTTTCTATATACAATGGCAGTATTATGCCTTTTCACTTGTGACACATGAAAGTGTCAAATTTCCCATTTATTTTCCAGTTCTGTCTTTAAATAGACACAATACAACCAGCCAGATTGCCTATATTTTCTACCATCTGGACAGCACTGCTTGATCTGTCTTCTGGAAACGACACGATTCAGTCTTTAAACTTATTCAACTGAAAAGACTTTTTCACATGTTCCCAGTATTGATAATCTGTAGAATTATATTTGTAGGAGTTTCAGTAAGTAAGTGCAAAATTTATTAGCTGTCTCTAAAAGTCTTTGATTAATGAAGAGTAAATAATAGATACTTCTTGTAAAATACTCTCAAGCTAAGATAATTTCAGAACTTCCATGTCCCTAAAACCCATGTGAATTGATTAATTTATAATGTATATATTTACCCAAACAAGGATAACATTGTATCATATTTTGGAACTTTTTTTTCAGACTGAAGGTAGAATCTGAAGATTTCAATTACAAAATACATTGTCAATAACATGATAGATCTTACAAATACAAGCCTTTTTTTACAGTTCTCCCTTTATTCACATCCACAATATTGTTGTCCTTGTGGCATGTTCTCCAGTGCTCCTGTAGCACAAGCTTAGGCACTACTGTTAAATTTGTTTACTATATGAAGCCTTCCAATCATATTTTGAGATAGCTTTATAGTCGACTAAAAATCTTCAAAGTTAGGGCACGTATTTCTTGTGTCCTTAACAATGATGTTGCCATCAGACCATTTATTTTTTTCCCAAAAAGCCATTGGTAATTGGTCAAAAATGAGAGGATAATAGGATAATTGTACTACCAGTTTTTCAATACCCAGGCCAACATAGGCAAAAAAGTAGATAAAAGAGGCAATATTTCACATCACAGGAACTGTTATAACTGACCACATGAAGTCAGATCCTTTGGGAGTATCGGGTCCCTGGCAGAGCCGTTCAGGTTTGTTCTCTGTTTCTCCAAATACAGAAAAGCTCATCTGGAATGGAGCAGATCATGCACGTGTGTGATGGCAGATAAGGATTGGCTCAAGACTGGCTTCTATACATGCTAATAAGGGAAATATATACCTATACATACATACCTGAATACGTATAAAAATCCTGCCAACTGAAACCGGCAGGCGTACAAGCGATTTTATAAGCCAAAGAAGTCTGTGTGATACCAAAATGGGAAAAAAAATTGGAAGCCACAATTTTAATTGCCAAAAATATCTACACTGAGTTTAGTATAACAACTGTAGGTTGTTGTGCATTTTGCTGTTGACGGTCTTTGTCTCTTTACAAATACAAAAGTAATTTTAGTTTAGGCTTATTTTAATTTAGTGATGTTAGAAATCTGTTGGGAGAGCTGTTTATCCAATTTGCACTGACACATGAAGGGAAGATACCATTGCTTGGTCATGCATTGTGGCATGTGTTTCAGAAATATTTGTTCTACTAGGTGATATCCAAGTGAAGGGTTGTTGCCATCTTATTGTTCTGATAAACTTGAGTCTGATTTAACTCAGAAATTTACTTTTTTTTTTAATAGACCTTGGATTCTTTCTTTAATTCCCCCTAATTATTCACAATACTCAGTTTGCTGGATCATTATGAGTCAAAATATTTGTGGCTCAAAAAGGTCAAATGTAGCAAATGATATATGTAAAGTTGAACAGAAACTAGTGCTTTTTCAGGAAGAATCTCTTTTTTGGTCTCAGCATCTCACACTGCAGAAGTTTTCCTGATGCAGAGATGTACTAACTGCGTATACATTTCTTAACTAAAAATATACAGGTGGATTAATCAACCAGTCTGCCTCAGTACTTCAGTCTGAATCCATGGGAAGCCACACAAAGACCTAACTTCTCAGGCCAGGCTTTATCAGTCTCACAAATTTTGCTCAAATATTGGTGGAACAACAGTACATACACATTAATTAAAAAAAAAGATTTTCAGGCCATTACTGTTATATAATAAGTGTTCTGTAATTGTTTCATACTGTTGCTGTAGCAGCTTCATGCAGGGTCTGTCACATTAAGCCCCTGGGACAATGTCCCTGGACAACAAATCCACACTTCACATTTAGTAGCCATTGCATTCTTATGTAGTGATGCACTGTTCTTTCCTGCAAAATTAATGTTTATATATTGCCTACTCCTTTCCTCCTCTATATTTATATTAGAAATTGACAGTGTTAAAAAAAAAGGTTGTCTTTCTTCTTCTAGATACCAGGTTCCTGATAGTCCTGCATGAAGTTTTAAGTGTCATTTTTGCTGCAGTGGAACTACGCTAACCTACAATTTACACATAGATTTAAATACGAATATTTCTTTACTAATGGATATCCAAACCTCATTTTATTGTTCAGTTTGTTTATTCCAGGAAAATATTTATCTGGCTGCCTGTTTCAAAATCCTCTACTGAAATGTCAAAGATTAAAACTGAACACTCTCCTCCTGTGCCCTCAGAATGAGTATAGCAGACAACCTCTGTTGTCTTGATTTCCTGCTGCTCAGTATTCGTCAGACACTGATTATGAATAACACCCTGAGCAGTTATCTCTATATGGTATGTTTCTAACACAAATGTCATAACCAATGAGTCACCATGTGTAACAGAAATAAGATTACCTTTTAAAATAAGTTCACAGTAATCCTTTTCATAAATGTCATAGCTAACAACTCATTCTTTTGCATGACATGCAGCTTTGAAGTAAAACCCACTTGTGAATGTACAGTGACTTGGTATTTCCAAAATGAGGAAAGAGTGGATTGCTTTTTCCATACATCTTTATTTGTTATGTTTTGGAGGTCACATTCATTTGTGACATAGGCTTGTATTCATGAGCATCAGTACAAATACACTACCATTTTTTTCATATATTTCTTTTTTTTTTTCATTCACAACAGATCTCGGGCGGAGAGGAAGTAAGTCAGACTGTTGAAAACTGGAAAGGTTTAAAATAAAATAATGAGCAAAGAATTTTCCAGTAGGTGGGGCAATAAAAATGGAGGGCGGGTCCTCCAAGAGTCACAAACATGGAAGATTATAGTGCAGGAAATGGCCGAGATTGGATAAGCTGGCTGAACAGAGAGAAACAATACCAGAGACAGGCTAAATGGTTCCACAAAGGAGAATGGAAAGGGAATTTTGAATTGGTGATAAAGGATCCATTATCTGTGTTTCTTTAATTGATTGATGTTCCAATGGATGTAAAATAGAAAAACAAGGAATCCTGTGGAACCATTAACATTTAAATAAGTGTTTTAGGGGACAGGCTCAGAGACAAAGAATTTCACTTAGGAGTGGCAGAGATTGGGCAGGATATTAACCTGTTTCCAGGAACAGAGGTGTTATTATAGAGATTAAGAACTGCTTCAAGTATTTCTGCGCTCATTGAAAAAAAATCTACATTTAATCCATTTAGGCTATTCCCTATATGCAAGAATTTATGTTGCTGCTGTACCTGTCACTGCACCACAGATCTGAGTGGTAGGTGTGTCCTGGCATCCAGGCCCGGGTCCAGCTGCAAGTTCAGAGGTACTGTTAGGTTCTGTGTTTCAGACTTGGTACGAGCAACGCATCTGTCCAAAACTGGAGCAGCTCTAAGCCTACCATGACCATGTTCACTGGCAGGATCTTGGTCTGTTCCAACAATGAGGCCCCCAGTCTGGAAAGTCTTACGCAACTTGTGAGCCTTATGTTCCTTATCTTGGAAACAGACATATTTAAAACTTAAAAGAGGTTGAAATCTTTGTGCACTATTTTCACCACATGAGTATTCTGGAGTAGCAAAGAGTTTTTGCCCCCTGCTGCACTAAACTGTATACACAGATTTGTGAAATGGATGTGTTTCCAGGATCTAGAAAGCTCTTCAGCCTAATCCCACCTACAGACAATCTTTATCATTTTATTCTTAGACAGCTCTTTGAAAAGATTACTTCAATGGATAAACATTTTTTCCATTTATCAGTCAGCCTCAAGGAATTTTCTGTGAATTATTAAACTTGCAAGCTGAAATTGTGCCAAAACTGGCTGAAAATACAGATCATCTGACCAGCCTTAGGCCTCCTCCAATGACAATACTCTACTGCCAGACCACACGGCAGGTTTTTTTTTCTAAAGATCCTTGGACAGCAAACCCTTGTCTCAGAAACAGGTCTCACTTCCAAGACATAAGCATGACTGACCACTTCAAAGAAAGGCTAATTTAGCAATTAGAGCACTAACTGTGTACACAGAAGTATAACTTCTACAAGAGTAGAGTTGGAAGGTAAGAATTTAAATTGCCTAGCCTTGTTTCTTTACAGATACATCTCACCTCACTTCTTCCCAGTCATTCTAGAGTCCCTTCATGGACCTGTTTTCCTCTAATGAATTTGCTGAATATCCTTCTACTGTCTGCTTCCACAACCTGTCTTGACAATAGGTCCCCAAATTTCCCCACCTGCCGAGAAAAGAAGTACTTTTTACCTGTTTTAAATCAACATTATACTAATTTCACGGAGTGCTCTTGGTCTTACCCAGAGAGACCAGCTGAATAAAAATTCTGTGCTTACCTCACAAGAAATTAATGACTTTGAGCCCCAAATATATTCACCTTTAGGCTTTTTTTCTTTAGGTATCTTCTACACTGAAGATACCCACCCTTTTGAAAGTCTTACCTCTTGAGGGTCCCATCTCCCTAGCCATTTTTGTTGCCCTTCAGTCTAACATCTTTGACTAAAACGCACCATTTTTGAGTTATGAAGGTCAGAAGCAAATGCAAAATTGACACTAATGGATACTTTTTTGGTGGTTTTGATGCTGAAAGATCAGGATTTGAGCTGTAGATATCAGTGAATGCAGAAGACCTGCTCTTTCCCCATCTGGTGCTCAGTAGTAGGAGAGCCAGTTAGTCCACAGCGAATGGGAATCCTCAGTATCTCATTCTCAAAAGTTCCTCCAGAACAATCACAAAGTTCCATGGCCATGAACAAACTTTTTGTATTATATGTAAGAAACTAATTTGATGAATTCTTTCTCCCTCTGTATGTTTAAAGAACATACTGTATGTATCAATCAAACTTTCTTTAAAAGTTCTTTAAGGCAATAAACCAACTCTAACTCATTCTGGCACTGGAATGATTAAGACCAGGCCCAATTATTTCAAACCTTATACAAATGCAAAACACATTTAGAGTTGAGAAGCTTGTACTATCAACGAGCTCTGCAAAAATTATAGCTAAATGTTTCTGATTATATTAGTTCGGCATTTTAGTGAAGTCATTCAATGAGCAAGTCTATGCACGGTATTTCCTTTTAGAAAGGTAACATATTCTGTTTCCAATTCAAATCAGAAGGCTTTCCAGCTTGTGCAGCACTGACTTCTACCACCTCTGTAGAGACCGCATGTTCTTTATCAGAGCAACAGCTGATATTGAGACTCCAATATGGGAAACTATTCCTTGAGGTCACATCTCTACTCTCATGCTGTGATTCAGAGAGTTAAACAGTCCCTTCAAAAGGTAAGTTTTGTAGTTGCAACTTCAAGTCAACCCAAAAGTCAAATGGGGATCTTGTAATTCAGTATTGAGACATCTTCAGGGAGCAAGAAATTTGAAATAAATGGCTCCTTTCCAGTATGTTTTTCTTTCTTTCAAAATCTGAGACTCCAGTTCATCCCCAGGTTGTACTGTAGCTTCTCAGAGCATAAGGGGTTCAATTTCTCCTCAAAATTCTATTAACATTTACTCAAGCTCTACTGCTCACCTATTTCCTCTCTACTGAGAGATGATAGAAATTCTTCTGTTTACTGATGAGCAAACTTTCTTCAAGGCAGCATCCTGCTGCGAGCATCTCTGAGCTTCCTTCTCAGTAAACCCTTAAGCTGCAACTTCTAAAGAGGAAGAAAAGATAATCTTCACTCAGACCAAATTAACCTGTGCTGATTAACCCACATTAAAGTTCTGCCAGAGATAAGATTGTTGCAGGCTGAACCATGTCAGCTAGACAAGAAAAAAGATAAGGTTTTTATCTTTAAAGCTAGTCATATTACAATAAATGTAGTAACTTAAGGTACCTGAAATAAAGTAAGCTTATTGAGGAAAGTAAAATTTTAATTATTTTTCATTAAGAGACCTGGTGAAATAGTCATTTAAATAAATAGCACATGATTCTAATACCTAGCCCTTTAAAATATATTTTCTTCACAGTTTTTCATTGCAGAGAGTTTATAAGGAAAAACTTGAGTTTTGCATATCCTAATTTTATTAAAATTGGAACAAGGAGTTTCCAGAAGTAGTGAAGATTTGTTTAAACTTAGGAGGTTTTATTTTTTTTTAAATTAAAAATATTCCATTGTCTTCCATTTCAATATACATATACATACATTGAAAGTGTTCTTTCAATAAGAATTGCTAATTGAAAGAAATATAATATTTTCCTACAGTTAGCTTCAGTTGAAAGAATTCTGTTGAAAGAATCCCTAGTGAGTTTTAAAAATTACTTGACTTCTTTTCCTGCTCTTTTGCCTGAATCCTGGCTTATGTATTGCTATGAGAGGAGCCTGGAAGCCCAGCTGCCTGTCACTAAGCACCACCACAGACTGTCTCTAAGGCCTTTTCAATCTCTTGCCCTGGACTAGCCAGAAAACTTATCCCTTAAAGTGGAAGATGCTAGATCCACTTGTACTCCATCCTCTAGAGCAGCCTTCAGAGAAAGTCAACAGAAGGTGCTGAATTTATGTTTGTGAATGTAATGAAATGCAAAAAGATCAGAGTGTTATGGAATGAAATTTCTCTACTAAACACTACAATGAAATGATAGACATTCTGGATGAACATCTTTATTTAGTTGCAGCATCTAGATGACGTGTATCTGCTTTCCACTACCTGGCCAAATAGCTGACATAAACAGTGCTTAGAAAAACTCTCAGGGAACTTTACAGAACAGGGTCTTTCTTTTATGTTATTTATTATCTATGTTGGCTGATCTTCAATATTTTCATCATCTTCATAGGGATTGTGTTCCCTTCCAGTGTCTTTCACCATCCCTGAGGCCTCTTAAACATTTAGGTCTGCACTCAGTAGGAGGAATTGAAGATATTGTACGTGACTCCAAGCTAAATTTTAGAGTAATATATTACTAGGGGAATCATGAAATTCTGGCAGATCTGCCAATTTCACTTGCAAGGAGAACTATAGAAAACCTGTACTTGTATCAGTCAACAGGAAGATGTGCACATTAACACAATAGAGTATAAGGCAAGTATTTAACAAATCATATAATTGCTTGCAGTTCTGGCTTCTGTAGATTATTACTGGTATATCAGCACCTAGACCCTTGAATCAAAGGGGAGACTGGTAGTCTTAGCTCATAGATACCACACTATTTTTCTTCCTCCGTGCTAAAACTTCAAAAAAGAAATGATAAGGGAAAACTAGAATTATCAGAGAAACCTGTTTTCTAGTATGCACGAACTCAACACTTTTTCAAGACTATCAGACTGTTTTGAGAGCAAGGATTTGAATTATCCATTAGTTATGTTTCTAAAAATATTTGGCATTAGGTATTATCTTATCCAAGACCTCTCTGCAGGAGGCAGATCAGCATTTACCTTTTTTTTCCAAAGACATGGCTTTAAAAATAGGCAGTTAACTTGGAGATGTTACCAGTCTATTAAGAAATATAATGTGGGATTTATCACCAGTGACATGTGATTGTTACCCAAATATGATGTTTTCTTCATCATGCTTATTCATTTATGAAACACACTTAACTCATTGCAGTTGAACTCCAGCTTGTAATTTCTTCTGTTACACAACTGAATTTAGTGTTCCATTAAAATATGCAATGACAAAAACCTAACATTTTCTTTCAATCAAACTCTTCACAAAGGAACACAATAGTGTAATTGATTCCCTTAGATCATCCAGTGAAACTAGCTATTGCAAACATAGTTCGAAAATGTAGTGTATTTTTAGCTGATAACAAGGAATCAAAAAATCTCACAGTATTAACAACATGAATTATAAATATTTAACTTTATTTTAAATTAATATCAAGTGATTGAATAAGAATTATTTTACTTTGTACTTTGGCTACCCTTTATGCCCTAGTGAGCAGAACTCTGTCCTACTCACAGACTGCTCTGTCCTCAGCGATGTCCAGGGCAGCCTGAGAACTATGCGATCACAGCCGTCTCCCCTCTTTGCTCTCATACTATGACATAAGTGACTCCAATGATTTTAGCCCAGATGCACTGCATTCAGTGGGAATCATTAACTTCAGTGGGATCATGTTATGTCTTAGAAGCTAAAGAAACAGAAGTTCCATGTGCTCTTTGACAAATCTTTACATAATTAAAAAATAATTTAAACTCCAGTTCTACTTGAAATGGGAAATACAGAAAATTGACCACAATTTGATTTTTTTTCTATTTTTTTTTTTGACAGCATGTCTGTCACAGAATAGGTACCATTTTTCCCTACAATCTATCAGCAAGTTAGCAAGGATGCCCTACTCAAGCTCTTCTCTGGAAGATAAATAATGTTTTAGAAAGAGTTTAAGTGTTTCAGGGGTATAAGTATCATGAAGAGTTAAATAGGTACTTGTAATTCTATGCAAAAACTAATTAGGGTTTATTCCATGTATTTAATGCAGGAAAAATCTCCCAAACAACCTCTGCACTAAAAAAATGATGTGCACTCATGATCATTGCAAGAGGAAAAAAAAGTAGTATTTCAGGATTGTATAAATTTCACACAGTATTTTAAATCTAAATATAAGTCTGATTATGAATGAAATAAAGTGGCTTCAAGTATGCTAGATTTTCAGGAGGTTACATTACATCCATCATTGAAATAATTTTTTCAAGGTAGCCTGAAAAGTTGACTATTTTTTCCCTTTAACACCTTTGTTGTCTGGAGTCTATTTAAAGGCAATCATGAAAAGGTTGAATGAACATTCAATTAATAATTTTGTTACCTTGCCTTTACCAGAAAGTCTTTAAATTTTATTTGCCTGGATTTTGTACTATTCTTCTCTTCCCCATCTCTTCCATTTTTCTCTCTGAAGGCTGTATCTCTTAAATCTTTTTGGAAATCTGTCAGTTTATATTTTTGACTGGCTGGCAAAGACAATTCCTTGAAAAGTTACATTGGGATTATTATTTCATGATGGCCTCTGGTTCATGGTCATAGGTTTAGGAGGGTTATTATGCAACTTCTTGATTCTATTACCTGGCAACAAAAATTACTTCTTTTGATGTGCGACCAGTGTTCTACTGTATCAATTCTTGAAACTATGTCTGGAGATTGCATTGGTAGTTTTTCAATATTAATTACTCTTCTTGAATACCTCATTCTTTGTCATGAAATATTGTGAAAATGTCTACTTAAAATTTTATGTTATTTGCAGAAATTAATTTAATTGTTGTCTCAAAAGATCACCAGTATTTAGACAAGTAAGCTTCTAAATCTCTTGTCTACTCCAGGTTTACACTGGGTGCTTATCGTAGAAGCAAGGTTCTACTTTTCCACAGGCTTGTCTCAGTGCAGAAACAATGCAAATTAGTAGAATAAACCGTCTGGTTTTTTATGGTAAGATAAAGAAATTTTCCTGAAGGTTTGTTTTGAGGGAAAATATTTCACAGTCGTGATAACTCATTGCAAGCTGGTTTGTTATTTTCTTTCATCTGAACCCAGCTGTAGAGATCTATTTAGATTTATTATAGAAGATAATTAACTCTCAGCTTCTTTGAAATAAGAAACTTGTGCTCACGCTTGTATCAGTTTCACGAGTAAAATGTAGGAAACTAGGAGTTTTCCTGCTTTCAGTGTATGAACTGGACATTTGACTGGACTGTATGAAAGGACATTTGACATGGAGAACAGGGAGAAAGTAAGTAAGATTATTTTCATACATATTAAACCAATGCGTACATTGTGATCTCTATCTGTACTGTGCTCGACATAAAAGGCAAAGGACCCAATGCTCATATACTGTTTTCCTCATGCATGAAACACATTTTTTCTCATAAATGAGAAAATCCATTAACCTAGACTGTAAAGAGCAAATATTTTGCTATTTGGCAGAAGTACCTCCCTGGGTAGGTACGCTTTCTAAAATGATTTGAGTACTCTTCTCAAATGCTAATACACAAAGTCTGGAATCTCTAACTTTGTGATGGTTAGAAATAATTTCCGTGAAAAAAAATACTGCTGTGGACATTTATCTTTTGAAACAACAACAGTAACAAAATCTCAGAGAAAGTTTTGTGGTTTCTTGAAAACCAAAGAAGGTGGTAGAAGGTGGGCACACTTATTTATTCACTAAATTAATATAAATAAGTAAGTTCTTCCCATTCAGAAAGTCATATAAAGGGTTGTCCTGGTGTTTAGAATTAATCATAAGGTAGAAAGGTGCTTCCTGAATTCAGAGCTTCCATGCTCCTCGCTTCTTCCGTAAAATATGTATATAAAATTTCCCTAGTCCTGTACCCTTGTAGTTTTGTCAAAAGTACTATTGACTGTCTGCAGTCTCAAAACTGTAAAAATTAAAGCTATTCAGGTCATTCTTGAGGAAGAAGGAAAGCTGCTATTGCTAGTAGGATAAAATAATCAGTTATAGGCTGTTTTACTATAACCTTTTACAGAGGCCTGTAAAAAATACTACAAGTGGTGAGATAGTAATTTATTCTATTATTTTGACAGCTTCAGATTTCCTCACAGTAATTCCTGTAACTTTTGGGACAAAGAGTTTAAAAACGTGGTTTATTTATTTATTTATTTTGCAATTAGAAATTGAGTTCCATACAGACAAGGAGAAACAATATAGTTTTTCCATCTACCAGCATTTGCCTTTATCTCAATCCACGAGTTATCTCCATTCTGCCCTTCTAACTCTCACTTCCTCCCTCTGGTGGAGGTGAATAAGTGGCTTTGTAGTATTTAGTTGCTGGCTCAGGTTTAACCACAACAACCATGAAGGAAATCTTCACAGTTCAAACGTATATGGGTATGGTTGATACTATGATTTTTCATACATACTTTTAAAAATGTTACTCAGATTACTGACAATTTGAGCCAGGATAAGAAGTTACTTCTGTCTTTTTTGAATGGAGTGATGACAAGGGAGAAGTTTTCAACTTCAGCGAGAGTAGAGAAAAAAAATTAAAATATAAAATGCAATTTCTGATATTTTATAAACACTTTTGGATGAACATGGGTATAACTGAATGTTGAAAATGCTTAAAGACAACTTAGACATATTTCTAACAGTATGGATTGTTATGCACTGCTTGAATCTTCCAGTTTAGGCAGCCTGTGCCAAGAGAATAGGAATTAGATTCTTAAAAAGCTTTGAATAAGTTAGTCTCACAGCATCCAGACTGATGAGCTCTCCTGTCCAGCTTGCGTGGCACATGATTGTCAATAAAATCCTCAGATGTTGGAACGACACTTAACTGATGATAGGTTAGGTTAAAACCAGGGGCTACTTTTAAGATCATCCCACTTTGTGATCCCTATTTTTACTGATTTAGGGATTATTTGGTTTTGGAAAATATGTTCCTTGCAGCAGAGATGCAACCTTTTCAACATGCTCAATAAACCACTTATGATGTGGGTCAAATAACTACTAGTGCCATGTTACATGTTTCCTTCCATGTTCTGGACTGTAATCCCACTCCATGGCCATGTGCACCAGTTTTGTAAATTTAATATTATGTTTAAATCCCAGTAAGACTACTCAAGTTATTCAAACATAAATCTTTCTAGGATTGGGGCCTAAGGCTGTGTAGTTCCAGGGCAGGAAAACTTTTTAGCTTGTCTTCTACAGGGCCAAGCACACTGTCAAACATAACAAATAAGTAATACTGTGGAAATATCATTACCTGGATCACAAGACTATTTTTGCAAAAATATCATGTTCCCTTGTGGTTGAAATGTTATTCCAGGTTATATCAATCCTGAGTTCGTATTTTGACATCACATATCACAGTGTAGCCAAATACAACGTAATTAATCCTGTGGATTCCTATTTACCATTTACAACAGTCTATAATTTTTCTCAAGAAAACAGTAAAGATTTTGCCATTCTTTTCCCATAGTGAATATAGTATTAGAACAGAAAAGCTTTACTTCTTGTCAAATATTTCCTTTCAAATTTATAAACACTATTATATGCTTTGATCTTCTAATTTTACATCAATAATGCCTACTCTGCTGCATTCACTTGCATGTAGTACCTGGAGTTAACTATCACACACATTCTTGACTCATGTTTACATGCATGGGTTATCCCTATAGTAACACTTGAGATCAGCCTAATGGATAATTGAGAACTGCAAAACCCCGCAGGTTTCAGAGTCTCTTTTAAGTCCTCTTCCTGGACTATAAAAAATTCCATCTAGGTATTGATACAGTATCATATACTGTCGAAGAGGACTATTTCTCACCTGCAAGGCAGGATCTCTTACAGCACTGTCACCAGCAAATGTTTGTTGAACTTATTCTGAGAAATCTCAAATGGCAAAGATTCTGCTCCATCTATGAGCAATGTGCTTAACAATCTTTGCAACCAGAGTGAGGCTGGTGAGGCTGCACCTTGAATACTACGTTCAGCTTTGGGCCCTTCACTACAAGAAAAATGTCAAGGTGGAGAAGTGTGTACAAAAAAGGGCAGTGAAGCTAGTGAAGTGTCTGGAGCACAACTGTGATGAGGAGCAGCTGAGGGAACCGATTTTGTTTAGTTTGGAGAAGAGAAGGATGCGAGGTGACCTTATTGCTTTCCATAGCTACCTGGAATAAAGTTGTAGCAGTGTGGATGTTGGAATAAATTTGTAGCTGTGTGGGTGTTGGTCTCTTCTCCTAAATAACTAGTGATAGGTTGAGAGCAAATGGCCTCAAGTTGTGCCAGGGAAGTTTAGATTGGATATTATGAAAAATTTCTTCACTGAAAGCGTTGTCAAATATCAGAACAGTCTGCTCAGGAAAGTGGTGTAGTCACCATCCCTGGTGGTATTTAAAAGATATGTAGATATGATGCTTAGGGACGTGGTTTAGTGGTGAACCTTGCAATATTCAGTAAAAGATTGGATCTGGTGATCATAAAGGTCTCTTCCAACCTAAACAATTCTTTGAATCTATGATATTCTATTTTCACACTCCATTTTGTTTCATTTTTCTGTCATGTCAAACCTTTGAAATCCTTTATCAAGATCAATGCTTCAGCAGTGAACAATAAGGTAGTTAAATGCTAGATCGTCTCTCTGGAGTCTTAAGACTGCAGATTAAAAAAGTTTTCTCTCTCATCCTTTCGTTTAGTTCATTTGACATAATTGAAAATATGGGTATGAGGGCTCAATTTGTTCAATTTCCGCATCACAATAACCACTGATTTTCCCTGTTTGTACTTAATTTCTAGACGTCTTATTTCCTAATCACACTATAACCTCAAATTATTCTTACATGAAATTATTCTGAATAATATTGATGTTTTCATCCTACTCTGACTACAGGTACCAGATGGATGTTCCTCTCAAGCACTCTGTTTATCATTATTCCTGCTTCCCAGCTACCTGATAATTAACCCCTTGTTACCAGTCAATTAGTCAAGAAGCATTGAATGGGAAAGAAAAGGAACAAGGTAGGACTTGCACTTTGGGCTGCTGCTCTGGAACCAGAAAGCCAAGTCTTCAGTGGTGTGATGCAAAAACTAACAATAAAAAAAAGCTGTAGCATTTCAATAATTGTAATTTTGCCAGTGTATTACTCATTCTGTTGGGAAGCATTAGCCAAAGAAGCCCCGTGTGCAGTTTTTTCCTGTCCTGGAAGCAATTCTCCAAATCTGCCTAAAGATAACCTGTCTCCTTCTGCTTTCCATCCCCTGGACTGAGAGCTGGCAGCCCAGCATCTCTCTCACATACCATCCAGTCTTTCAGCTGAAGATTACTGCCCCTGCCCAGCTCAGGTGGAGGTGTGGGGTTGTCATGAAAGAAAATATCAGTTCAGCATTTGAGGATTATTCAGGTACCTATTTTGATTCACTCTTTTAGGACTGGCCTACTCCAGACTGAATTCCTGATGCAAGTGTTCTTGCAGATCCTTACCCATTTCCCTCTATTATATACTTCTCTCTCTTCACCTCCCATAACCTTTATTTTAGCCTAATCCTACTCTTTAATTGCTCCTTCTGGGACAAGGTTGTTGATATTTGTTCTTGTTTACTTGTAGTTCTAACAGTAAGACTAGCCATCAGACTGAGACAGTAGTGCTGAACATATTCTGTATGCCCTTTTAACCTAAGTGACTATACTGTGAACAGATGTGAACAGGAGTGAACTGAGCCCAACAAATCTTCCTGCTCTTAGGTACGTGCTGTAGCTTCTTGGAGAAGATACCTTGAATTTCTAGTGAACTGCTGAAGTTCCTGGACTCTGTTTTAAAATGTTTGTTAATGGAATCATGATTACAGTCAAAACTGTAAAACAAATACAAAACACAGACGTCTTTGATGTGAAATGAAAAAAGACAGGGAAAATACAATGCATACAGGAGGCTTCAAAAAAAGAGACTTGCTTAGTTAGTATGACTAAGGCAGCATCCCTTAAGAAAACACTGTTTCTGCACCCTTTGAACCAGTTTGGAGGGAGAATATAGATCAGGTCTCATTTCATAACAGTGTTTTGCTGTGAACATGCAACCAAGAACAAAAAAGAATCTAGTTTAAAGATCTAGTAATACTTACGAAGCAGAAGGTCTCTTAGCAACAAAACGCCATAACTAATGTGAAGCAGCTGTGGTAATTTTAGAAAATGGCTCAAACTGTTGAAAAGCCATTAGGAAGCTGATATATAGAGAATAAAAAGAACCACTCAGCTTTAAAAAGATTTCCAAGTATGGAGTGTTATGTTATTTTATAACCAAATCTTAGTTATCCAAAGTTTACATGCCACAAAATGCTATTTATGACCATGTGGCTGGACTCTCTACAAGTAGCTGGAATTCCATTACATGCCTGAAATTCCCCCTGAAAAAAGAAATTGCCAATGTCTAAGCACATATACTTTTGCAGTAAAGGTACAATTGTTATATTTCAGTGAAGCTGATGCCACTTAAGGTTTGATTTATTATATGCACTTGGAATAGGATCCTAAATAATTGGAATCAATTTCTTTAATCCTGTAAATTTCAGTTTCTATTGGAAATAATGAAAGCCACTTGCTTTTGGTAGGCTTTGCATATGGCTGATTGTCAGACATTAGCTAACAGGCTTTCTATCTTATTTGACTGCTTCTTCAATTGGAAATATCCAGTAGCTTGAAGAATGGCATAAAACCAGTGTCTGGGACAAAAAGTCAAAAGTGACAGAAGCAAGAAATTTTGTCAGTTTTCTCTTCATGCTGTTGCTAATTGACACATTGCTAACAATTTTTACCACTCATATTTATTATTATACCATGGTCTCAAACTAGACTAAAAGCTTGGGCAGGCAAAAATTGGTCTGTTAGTAAACATGTCAGCTGGCTTCAGCTATATTCAAGGAGGCTTAAATGTTTTTATGAATAAAAGCCAAAGGTTAGAAAAATAAAGAATATTAGTTAAACAATTTTCATTATACACAGACAACTCTACAAGTTGAGTTGGATGGGCTTCCAGATACTCAGCAGTGCTAAATAAATGTGGACAGAACTATATAATTGATCTCTGTGTTCAATAGGAAAAATTGCTCTATGCAACCTAGACACATCAGATTTATGTTTTTTTGAATCTACCCTTGCTGTTGGGTTTGACTGCACATGAGGAGACCAGTATTCAGTCCTGCTCACTTACATTGGACAGTTCAATTCCCATTTAATTGCATAAAAAACAATTGTACTAGGATATTTGTTCACAGCTAAACCTACTTAAAGGATTGTTGATAACCTCTATTTTTCAAATCTTATCTGCTTCCTAGCAGAGATGATGAAAAAGATTTCTTTTTCTGCAAGCTGCCTTATAGGAGACAAGAGGCAAGATAGATGCTGTGATATTAAATGATAGTTATTATGAAAGCACACATCTAGTCATATCTAGAAAAAAGAAGTTTTGAGGGAAATAATTGAAAAAAACAGCAACAGAATTTTATGTTGATCAGGCAATAAAAAGTGTGTAAACAGACTTTCCAGCTCTGATAGCTACCAGGTAAAGAGCCCAAAGACTAGTATTACCTATAAAAAAATGCAAAATTAAACAAGTTTTCACAAATAAGTGAATTCTTGAAAGCTAGTACGTTGTTTTTAATATTCTCCAGCAAACAACAGGGAAAGATCTGTTTATTTTAGTATCATGTTAATATTTGCCTTTTTAGATTCTCTGTTTTGTGATCGTGGATGTTAAACTGAGGATGTACTATTTGTTTCAAAACTAGTGATAAAACACAGCCCAGAAAAAAACATTAAGATTTCAAAATCCACATTTTTAAGCCACTTCTAATTGGACTGACTAATGCAATCTGTTTCACCCGTTAGATTAGAGAATAAGTTTATTAACATATAACTAATGAATCAAGATTACCAGACAAATAAATCTAAATCTAGTGAAAGTGACTGTACAGAAATTGTACAGAAATTGTGATAGTTAGTGGCTTTGACTCCAAGTTGGAAGCAAATTGATAACACTGGCAAAGCTTCACTTTTGGCTCTAAATCAGCTTAGAAACCAAATGAAATTGAATAAAGAAACGAAAGTATTTTTTTCGGAATATCCATAAAATCCAAACTATCAGAATTCACATATCTGAAAAAAGGGTCTTCAAGCCCATTTATTCATGTAGTTAATTACATATTTTTAAGAAGTCATAAAATACCTATATTATAACCTTAATATCATAAAATACATAGCTAATAATTATTAGGTCTAAATCACAGTTTTAAAACCCAACTTATTATATAGAGGACACAATTTGTGATGAAATTTTTCACAAATGCTAATTGCATAATTCTGTTAATAAAATACAGGGAGGTTCATTCATGAAGAGAAGACAGGAAAGAAGTATATTTCATGTTCTGCTGTTCTTTGGTTTAAAAGTTAATTCCATTTTCCAAATTCACTACCAGGAGAAACTTCATTTTTATTAAACTGAATAGCAACTCAGTGGGGTTTTTTTTGTGTGTAGTTGACCAGTTTTCATTCACAGTAAAATCAGTTGATTTATTTTTAGTGAACCTACTATATCTTGCAAGATTGAAATAGAAACATATTTTTTTTGTCATTATTGGTAAAATACAAAAGCTATTGCCAATATCAACTGACAGTGCAGTTATCTTTCCAACGAAGCTGGGCAGAAAAAGACAATCTGTACTACTGCTAGGAAGCTTCTTGAAATAGGTACCTTCTCTTATCATTGTCTTTTCTGGGCTGTATTTCTTGCCACCTAATTTCCAGTTCTCTCATGCAGCTCTTACTCTCCTTAAAATCATTAAATCTAATTTTTCTGTATGCTTCCTCAAGATCTTCTTTCATTTTATCATTATTTACTATTTCTCCTTTGTTAACACATACACAGAATTTCTAGCCTAAAAGAAGTGTACTATTTTGAATTTTACTTGAGCTTAATGCTTGTATCAGTTTTTATTTTACGCTGAGTTTAGTCATCCATCTTTTTTCTTACCAATATAAATATCAAGAAGCTACAAAAACTGCTGCATATGCTAGAGCCAAGTCAGGCTCTTTGGAAAGTATTCAGCAAAACACTTAAGAGTCCTCAAGAAGACAATCTGCAAGTGCCTTGAAGTCCACTTCTGATATACAATACTAAATCATAGCAACCAGTACTTAAACTGATATCCTTTCACAGACAGGAAACCATCACAGGATGAAATTGTCATACTTGGCTGCTAATTAGCTAACTTTTGGAGTAGTGCAATTTGAGAGTAATAATAGAATAAGAGGTCTCTTTCAGTACTCCTGAGTGATGTATTGACTTGAAGTTGTGCCACTGGCCTCACCACATGCTTTGGAAATGTATTCAGAACAGTTTTGTTGAGAACCAATACTGTGTTTATATCATACTAATGAACTACTTATTAATAGTAAATGTAAAAGATCCTTTGCCCAAAAACCATACTCCTTATTGATTCATGGATTCACGCTTAGTAGTATTTTTATGCGTTAATATCCTTACTGTGTGTCAGGGATCTTATTCTCTATGATATGGCCTTCTATATTAATCTAATATTTCATATAACAAGGATATGCAATCTTTAGATGTCTAATTTAAGAGGCTAGTCTCCAATATAATCAGTGGACAGAGTTAGGCTCTTCCAAATTTAACTATAGGCAAATAAATTATGCTCCTACTTTGAAAGACTATCTGGAAAAAAAGTATGCCCATCTGCAAATAAAGAGGAGGGTCATTACCCATTGTTAGTTACCACAGTGAATAACAACCTTAACTGTTACTCTGGTTTTGTAACTATATTTTAAGCAAAAAAATCAGAAGATTTAAATGTTGTTTACTTTCCATTAATGTGTCTACAAAACCATATTACTTGCCTGACTTGCCTCTGTGGACAGAGAGTCTGGATTTTTTTTCATAATATCAGCAAACGTACACCAGGGTGGAGGATGGATAGCCTCCTTAACGCCATCTTAATATTTAAACCCTTTCCCCAATTTTGACTGCTCAGAGTGAGACTTTCAAGATGGCTTTTCTTTAACTAAAACTGCAAAATGTATCATGACAAGGAGTACTTTAATTAGTATATCCAGTTGACTTTAAAATCCATTTTAATACGCTACTGATATGTCTTAATTTGTGGATGGATAAAATTATGAGACCTATAAATCAAATAGGAGAGAGGATAAACACTCCAAACTGACAATTTGACTAATATGAACCAGTATAAGTGTAGTTTAACACTTCATTATTTCATGTCAGCAATGATAAAAAACCAGCATTAACAATGATAATGAAATACTGAACTTTAAGAGTTTCAATGCAAGTATTCCTGTACATGCTGCAAAACAGCTATGTTAACCCTCAAACACCGGCTGTAGTGTTAGACAAGAGGAAATGTGAAAGAATAAAACTGGAAGAATGAAGAATGCTTAGTTGGTATGGATGTCTATAAGTTGAGTAAGATTTTCAGAAACCTTGATGATATTATCATTCTTAGTTTTTAATTAAAATCTGATACAAGATATATCTCCTATTATCATATATTTGAGTCTTTGAAAAAGAGTAAACCCCCTCAATGACTGCTGTGGGAATTATCTCAAAGACTGAAAGGAAAATTTCACCATGTGGGAGTCTTGGATCCAAGTCCATAGTTCTTAGGAAGAGAAAATTCCTATCACCAGGTCCTGATGGTATCACATTTAGGGAGAAACATAAGGAGTAATCAATCACATAATTAAACCTTAGTTTATGAACAATTCTGTGTGTCAAGGCTAATACTCTAAAATGGATCTGTTTACAATTACAGAATTGTGTGTAGGAGTAAGAAGCTTCTTTGTTGCTTTTACATATTAAGATACACAGGGTGACAATTTGAGAATCAGGGCTAATTTATAAAGAAATTAAAACCTAGACTATTAGTTTACCAGGATGATAAGAGTGTGGAAGACAATGACAAACTTTGTACATGAGAGAAACATATATGAAGATTACCATGGCAGGAGTTGGATTTCCATGTTGACACTGTCAGCATGCATGTTTTCATCATGATTGTGCTGGGTCTGAATGCTGAAGAGACATTCCAATGTAGACTTCAGTCTAGGAGACAGGTCACAAGGATTAAATAAGAAAAAGAAATGTGTCCCATAAATATTGCATCATAAAGAAGCTAGGCCTGCCATTTTATTTCCTGGAAGTGAACTCCTAATACCACACAAGCTCTATAATTTCTTGATCTTCACCCTCTTGAGCCCTTCTGAAGACACCTTGTCATTTTCCACACAGTCCCACCACTGACCTTGAAGCTCACTGACAAGAATGACAAAATAGGAGCCTTAATTTGCTAAGGAGATACAATAATAATGATTCGTCCATTTTACCCAGGACTCAGCTCCCGTAATTGGCTCTAAATTTACATCTTTACAGGGTTCTGCTCAAGCCACCAGTTCTCTGCAGGGTCACAGGGGTGTAGTGTTTACATGCATATGAGTAGATTCAAATTCATCTAACACAGAAGCTGAAATCAACGCATTTGCAGCTTTATCTTCAAGTTCTTGTGTCATTGTTCTTCAGCCTGTTAGATTGTTGTAAATAAAGTGAACAAGAGCAGCAGAATAATTGATGTATAAAAAATCTAATCCTGTTGACATCAAAGACATAACCACCTCATTTCAGTGGGATGATTCTTATTTCTGATCTGGTTATAAGGTAATAATCTGTTCTTGGAAATGACTTCAGCTCAGAATCTGAAGAGCTAAACTTCAGAGGTTATTGCCAGCCTTTCTGCTTACAGGTTTATTTTACGAGGGGCAAATTTTAATTTTTTTTGCCAAACACTTTTTCTTATCTACTACTGTACTAGCTATTTAAGGTAAATCCACCCTATATATGGATACACTTTAGTGTGTTTGTTTTTATTTTTTTAAATGAGGACACTATTACATTATTTGGTATAACAAAAACAAATCCAAGGTTTTTCTTCCAGGAACCAACTTCATTGTACTTAGAGATGTATAAAGGGATAGCCTCAGGCTTTTATGATGTAGAAGTAAAAATTAATAGCTAAGTGGTATATCTAAAAAAGCTCATTTAATTTTATGGCATGGGGTTTGCATCTGTTTTCTTTTTTCCAGTGATATTTTACAAAGGTTTTGGCCACAGCTTTCAAAGTTTCTTATATAACACAAAAAAGGCTTTAAAAACACGTAAAGAGCTATTGTGGAGAAAGAATAGTGAATTTCCTCATGTTCTCGAGTAAATATCCTGTAAGTTATTGGGAGATCCTTCATCATAGAGGGTGGTCCACTGGTGACATACAAAAAAAGGATAGTGTACAAAAATTAAATTATTATTTGACCCAACATCATTATATGCCACATAACTAATTAAAGCACACTTTAACAATGTGCTCTTAATGTGCTGTCTGTTACTTGCATGACTCACTCATCTTTCACAAAGAATAAGTGACTTGTATTAGATGAGAGTTGCCAAGGATGTTTTGAGGGCTAGCAATTGCTGTCATTGCTATGTTAGATCACAGGCCCAAGCCTGGGATAGAAAGAGACAGGCTTATCATGAGCCAGGAAAACAGCACCACAGGACTGATAGCTCTGACTTAGAGCCTTGTTTAAAAAGTTATGACTCAGTGCAAGCAGCCAAGGATCCTTAGCCTTCCTCAGTTCACTCCAAAGCAACCATTAAGAGCCCTAATGTTCAGGTTGCGTGCCTCACTCTGATTATTTTTGGGAAGTTGATCACAGCAAGCCTCTTTTTTCCTCATGAGCATTCATCTTCATTTACTGAATGAAGGGAGCTCTCAGTGAAAGCTCTATACATGGAGCAGGATAATAGTAATTTCTGCCAAGCTCTGTAACTGTACGGGTGCATGGACTATGAGCTTCTCCTTTCTTTCTTTGAGTTCTAAAATGAAAAAGCACATATCATAATGGCTCTCCCGGATACAAGTAATTATACACATGGATAATAATTTGTGAGAGGATGGAGCTCTCCAGTCTAAATTTGCAATTAGTGCTGTTAAAACTCTATCATCCAAGTACACAGAATTTATGAGGGTGTTATGCAGTAATACCAAAATTTTAGAAACTCCACCACATTATCTTCCCCCCCCCCACCATTTTTCATACTACTTCATTCTTTCAGCCAGACTTCTTTTGCAAAGGTGACATTAGATAACTTGTATATGCTTAAGAATGTTATTTAATACTCTAGAAATGTTAGTGCTCCTTAGAAATTGTGAGAATGAGTTTTATTTTCCTCATTTGCCATGAAGGTTTGATTCCCAATTCAACAATATTCTGAAATATCTGAATTTAAAAGCTTATTAGTCTACAACTGAATGTTGGCTATCTAAGAACTAAGCCAACGTAATTTTGAGAGAAAGAGATAATAGATGAGAAGATAAAATTCCATTTTTCAATGGGGTAAGGTTTTTCTGAAGTTATTTAATGCCATCAGCCCTAAAGGGATATTTTAGCAGATGGATGGCAAGTACATCAGTCAGAGATACAAGTGCAACATTATGAAGACACCATTTAGCACATTTCATATAAACTAATAACAATTTATTTATATGTGAGAATATGTAGCTATTCTAAAGAAAAAGAAAATGGATTGTCTTGATAACTATAGTGTTAAACACACAGAAGTTTATGAGTCCAGCAGTAAAATTGTAAATATTTCCCTAACTCTGTCACTTGTGAGTATGAGTCACCAAATTGTCCACATGCATTTAAATAATAGGATACAATATGTCAGAGAAGATGGTACTGTTTGAAGAACAAAAATCTGAAACATTTGGCACACTGGCATCTGTCAGTCTGATTGTGAAAATATTGAAAAAGTTTATCAATATGAATGAGGATCCATTTGGTACTGAGGTCCTGCTGAATTTATAATTAAAGTTCATTCGTTCATTAAGATTTTTAGCAAGTCATTTACTAATGCAAAATATCTCTTCTTCAATAGAAAGTCAGCTCTCTAAATGTTTTTTTTACAGGGATTAAAAATATATTGACATACACAAAAATGCCAATTAAATGTAATCTCTCCCTTTCATCACCCACCTGAAAACAAACACACTCACTCTAGAAACTTGAGGAGTCCAAATTGGTCAAAACATGAAAACAGTTGTTTCAACCCACAGACAGGAGACCCAGTTTTTAAAAATAAACCTCTTTGTTTCAATATGTATAAATTTTGAAATTTTGCTTACATTCCTGCCCCCACCCCCTTAAATAAATTGTGTTTTTATTGTTCAGCCTTCTATTTTCTTCTCCCTCTCTCATTTTTTCATTTTTGCCATGTAAAATAGCCTCAAGAGAGGAAGTAAAGAAAGGTTCTCATGAAAGTGGAAAGTACAACAGCTAAAAATGATTTTCCCCTTCTATGTCTGTTGCATTTTATGTATGCTTTTCTTCTGAAAATGTAAGGAGGAGATAGAATGGTTTCATAACACAGCTAATTATAAAAAAGATATAACTTTCTTATAAAAAAACAACAACAAAA
This sequence comes from Phaenicophaeus curvirostris, assembly GCF_032191515.1. Classification (NCBI taxonomy): domain Eukaryota; kingdom Metazoa; phylum Chordata; class Aves; order Cuculiformes; family Cuculidae; genus Phaenicophaeus; species Phaenicophaeus curvirostris. Next base: position 34,767,529 of record NC_091395.1, on the reverse strand, counting down.
AAGCACTCAAAAAGAAAACAAAAATTCCTTGCAAATTTTGACTACCTGAAATATTTACATTTCTAGCCCCACATTCAATCTTCTCATTATTTTAGACATAGCAAATATATTTATATTTTGCCCTTCTTTTCCTGTTTCTAGTACGGGTCTTAATTTTTTTCCTTTTTCTCTGGGGTTGTCCATACTGATGATATAAGATGGATCATGGGGGACATTTCTGCGTAACTCTGCAGAAATTACACCCAAGCTGGGCTCTGGCTGGCTCTGCAAAAGTGGTTTCAGAACACTGTGTGAACTAAATTCCTTTCAGCTGAAATGAATTCTGGAATATGCATTAGCTCCAAATCAGTAGTCAGAGAAGGAGACCAGCCCTGAGCCCATGTAAACCAGTAGAAAATCCTGAAATGCATTTGGGGACAGGCTAAGAGAGTAGGGCTTGTTTAGGCTAGAGAAGAGGAAGCTTCTGGGAGACCTTGTAGCAGCCTTCCGGTACTTAAGGAAAGATGGGATGTGGTTCTTTATCAGGGAGCGTAGTGATAAAACAAGGGGCAATGGTTTAAGCTGTAAGAGGGTAGATTTAGATTAGACATTAGGAGGAAATTTTTTACTGTGAGGGTGGTGAGGCACTGGCAGAGGTTGCCCAGAGAAGTCATGGAGGCCCCATGCTTGAAGGTGTTCAAGGTCAGGCTGAATGAGGCTTTGAGCAATCCGGTCTAGTGGAAGGTGTCCTTGTACCTTGTGCTGTTTCATACCCGACTACCGTTGATATTTTCTTCTTTGGCCAAATAGATTGAATGTTCCCTGCTGCACTTCCATTTTTGTAAGTGCAGGTGATGGTAGAGGTGACATAAATAGGAAGTAACAAGAAACAAGGACTTCAAAAATAAATTTGTAATTTTTTTTGCTCACAGTTCTCTACTTGTGTTTTGTCTCATTCTATTTTCTTTCCACTATTTCTTTCAGATAGTTACAATATTGAAAAACAAACCTATATGAACTGGTTGGAAAGCTGCATGTGAATATCTGGCCAAAAGCCAGAATGTCATACTTCAGCAAAAAAAGGAGGGGAGAAGAGAGAAAAAGAAAACAGGACTAAAAGGTGTTCTCATCAATTTTACAGATATTCCTTTTGGAGAAGATTATGACAGATAATAGAAAAACCATATATAAATAATACTTAAGGAGCAATAACATTTATAAAAGTTATGTGTACTATGTTACAAAACCTAATGGAAATGAAACCAATGCTTTAGATCAGTGTTTGATATGAAACAAAAATACGTGAAATCATGGTCACTTTTCAATGTGTTTTTAAACTAGATACTAAATCAGTTAGACGAACTGGAAGTCATGACTATGGGTGATCTAAACAGCTTAACCCCCATTGATAACACTGTATATGCATCACACATTCTTGAATAAATGATGGTACTCTTCGCTACATTAGACATTAGTCAACTCAGACTGATAAATACCAAGTTAACAGAATAGTTGAATCTCAGTAAAGTACTAACCAATTGCAGTGTTGAAGTGTAGTCATGGAAAGGCAATGACAAAATTCTTACATACATTTAGCAGCATCAAGTGCCAACAGTTCCTTATGAACACTGAACAATGAGCAAGTGCATTACAGAAGGCTGAAGTAAAGTTTTCTGAAAGATGGAAGGTGTTAAATGGACTGGTTTGGGATGGTACAATGGCAGCAGGATTTAAAATCAGTGTCCAGGAATTGGTTACACCTGAAAATAATATGATGCTGAGATACTGCTGGAAACAGAGAGGCTAGGATGAAAACCAAAAGCATTTATAAACACAGCCAAAGTCAGTTTGAAGTGAGAATCAACCACTAGTTAGACTGGAGTTCATTAATTTGGCTGGAGTTTATTATGAAGTGGTTTGTCCAAGCTGGGCTTAATGAAAGAAATAGACCTTGGTGAGAATGATCGTCAATCCAAAGATCTGACAGAATGACCTAAGGTTAGACGGCATCTTTAATATAGAAGATAAGTTGATGCATATTTGAAACTCTGTAAGAAGATAATCTTGATTCTTGCTATTTTTTATCATTTTGGGGAAGTAACAGGTGGGGGACATTATAAAACAGATTCTAGCATCTACCAATTGTAAGCTGTTTTTAAGCTACACAGAGACTTATTTTATGCAAAACTGCTCAGTAAGACACTGATGGGTGGGCTTCTTCCAGGCCCTGCCATTTGCAGTCATTACAGAAAATCATTCTAGCTTAATGTGGGTTGTTGGCTTCAGCTTGCTAGCTTTTCCTCTTCCGTTCCTTAATATTCTTCATGTCTGGTTTCTTTTGCTGCTTTTCTGATGAAAGTGTCTTTGTTCACATCAACAACATCATGAACTGCTTGGACACTTTTCAAAATGTGATGAAACCGGTCTCCCTTGCAGCTTAGATTGCAGAATAACTCTAAGCAGGTTCTGGCATCAGTCATCAAAAGATCTTACTGCTGAACTTCACAGATATAAGATTGTTTAGTGAAATGAAGTTGTCTTTCACCCCAGCAAAGGAGACGTGGCTGGATACACTGACGTTTTAGAGAGCTCCTTGGGGATTTCTGTTTTAACCTGTTCTGACAGTGATCCAGGAAGGAAACGAGCTACACAGTATGTATAACAGACCTTTAGTTGCCTCTGGGGAAATATTCATTATTGGTATCCTTCACACCATACTTTACCTGTTCCTCTGGTGTACGCCTGCGTGTTAGTAGTGCATATGGTGGTAATGTGAGAAACTCTCACTACCAGCCTTTTAAATTTTACTATACTCTCTTTTTTTTTTTTTGCAAATGTGCTAAATTAGATACAGAAACAAAGACAGACACCTAAGTAAACAAAGAAACATGAGGAACACGAGCAATGCTACACTGCCAGAAGGAGCAGGTGGAAAAGTAAGTTTAAGAGCCATTAAGCACTGTGAAATTTTTCAGTGTGTCACAATTACAAGAACACCTGGGTCAAATAAATTAGGACTAATCCATTGGGGTGTTCTTTACAGTCTGCTCTGGCCTCAGAATTTCTTGACCTTAACCTGTAGTTCCAAACCAAAAAGGAACAAATTGCAAGAAAAATCTTACCAGTTCAAGTGGCTGTTGTCAAGGTAATCCATTGCTTTGTAATAGACTACAAAGAAGGCAGGGAGAGAATACATATAAGGAAACGTCTCCATGGACCTTAAAGAATAAATCCAATGTGTATGTGTGTTTGGCTAACACGTGAAGCGTGATAAAGGGCTTATCTATGATTACCACTAAATTTCAACCATAATGAAGGAAGTACTGATGTGCAACCAAAGAAAAATTGGGGTGCAAGAGCTGACTTCTGAAAATTCTTCAAACACTAGATCAAATTTCCTAATTTGCAAAGAGTGAGAAGAGATTCTGGTCAAGAAATATGTATGTAGCTTTAAGGTAAAGGAACACTCCTTTCCCTTTGCTCCTTGGAAAAGGGAACCAATAGACATAAATTATCCTGCAAAGGAGTGAAAATGTACTTCATATACTAGTTCCACTAGTAGGAATCTCCAATTTTCTTGCCAAGCACTAGCTGACACTTCTGTCCTGGGTCTCTTTACCTTAATTTTATCCACAATGGCAGTGGAGTAGACTTTCCTCAGACTGAAAACAGACTCAGAGAAAGATCAGAAAGTATTTTCCACTCCATACAACTCTGCTCAAGATACTGTTTTCCTCTTTAGAAAAGCAGTGATAAAAGAACAGATCATCATCCCTCTACATTGGTTCCCATGGCAAGCCTTTCTTCCATGAAGTTTCCATTGTTGCAGGGGTGGTTTTCCTAGGCCACAAAGTTTGATTTAATTCAAGTATTAATTATTGTTTAAAAGTAAACCTCATCTTTCACAATGGCTGTATGTATATCAGCTATACTCTAATACTCTATAGGTAATAACAGGTTCAGCAACTATAGAAAGAATACAATAGCTACTATCCTAGCACACACACACACAGAGACATAAATTAATCTTACTTAAAATAATAAAAAAGCCAAAACAAACTACTTTCATATATTCTGTGACTTCAGAAAGAGGAAGCATATTGACAACTAAGTATGAACGGGTGTTTTCTCTACTGAATATTATGCCACGACCTTAACAAACGAATACATGAATTCCTGGGAACATGTAGAACCTCATTTGCAAAGTTCTAATATATCTAAAGAAATTCAAAGAACATAAATTCAACCTTTTTTAATAACTATGCCAGAATTTAAAACAAAAGACCTTTAAAAACAAGAGTTTCTCCTCTTCACAAGGGTTTTCCTCCCTGTTAGATTTAGGCTGTAATATCTCTGCTTATGAAAACAGGTCATCTAAAATTTATCATCTTAATCTACATGCAGATACCTAATACCGCAAATAAGCTGAATTGTAGTACTTTGAGGACATTGATGAATGACAGTTGAAATAAAAGGAAGAGAAGACTGTACCAAGTGAAATAGTGCTAACACACTGTTTACTTCAAGGAAAATAAGAGCTGTTCTTAGCAGGATGTGATTATTATCTCTTTCAAAAAAAGCAGAATGTGAGTTTCACTAAAATGTGGGCAAGGTTGCAGGACAACCCATCCCCTTCAACAGAAGCAGAACCCAAAGTCAAATAATCCTTACTTCAAAACATAGTCCTTTGAAGACTGCTGTTTATGAAAGGATGAACAGTTGAAGATGAGCTTAGGGATTACAAACTGAATCCATAAAGGGTCTAAACAGTACATCAGGAATCTAAACCCTGTATTTATCTAATATGAAGTCTTTCAGAAGTTCAAACAATCACAGGCAGAAATACACCAGTTTTTAATAGAAATACAAAGAAACGTCAAAGCCCTGGGCTAAAAAGTTGCCCATGAAATACCTCCAGTAGTTGTCCTAAATGTGATATTGTTAGGATTATCTTGCCAGTAGAAGACAAATCTATTTTGAACTCTCGACAATATTTGTCTAGGTCATAATGTACGTGTTTTTGCATCAGTTTAAATATTCATGATGTTTTTCTGTTACCAAAATTTAGACATATCTACATATGTTCAGGACCTACATCAAATGAACCTGAACTAAAATACAAAAACTTGTAGAAGGCAGAAGACTGTATATTAACTTTTCAAGTTTTACTTAAAAGTTAAAACATTTTCAAGGCACAGGATTTCAGTGTGACCCATATCTAGAAAGTCTTGCAACATTAGAAACTCAATCAACATTAGAATAAGGAATTGCACATAAAAGGACTGTTTTATATTCTATTGTAAATTATACGCAATTTCCATTTTAACGTTGATATATAAATAAATTCTTGGGTAGTTTTACATGTTCCTAAGAAACCAGCTAGATTTTGTTAGGTAGAACTTAATGTAAATTTGGCTGAAAATACTTATAAAGTGGGTACATTTAATCTGAAGGTGTTTCCTAGTAGCAACTTGACTCCAAATATTTGGCATAGTGTTCCAGAAATATACACACAAAGATAAATGAATTTGCATAAAATTTAGTACAGATAAGAACCATACTGCTCATCTTTCACATAGCTTCTCTGCTACTGTTTTTTATTTATATCCCTCTATTTTTATTTTTATTTATATCCCTCTATTCCTAAGAGGGATAGAAACTAGAAAGAAAAGTAAATTCTGACTCTTATTACTCAGCAACAATGACCTTTTCTACAAGTCCTGGTAGTAGTAAACAGCAATCAAGACATTCTTTTGTTTTAGCTATGGATAGAGACACCAGATTATCCATGAGAGCTCTGCTACATGTCAGTTGTTTCCATTATTTTAAATAGAAGCTTAGGCTTCTCAGTAGGCATTAAGGTTTCAGCCACCTAAAGCCAGAATGGTAGAGCAAAAAACTTCTTAATGTTTTATTAACAAATAACTTCTGGCAATAGCACATCTCAGTTTGCAGCAGGGAGGCTGCTCACATTAATTGTTTAATGAAAAGACACTGTAGTTTTAGATCCAGTGGATTTTACTTGAGAAGTATCTAGCAAATGCAGAGAAGTCCAAGTTGTTAGCTGCTGTTGATATTACCTTAATGAGGTTCTATTGGCTTTGAGCAAACCATGCTGATTTCCATCAGCTGACAGAACAAAACAGTCCATCACTTTCATTTCAGCAAATTGTACACATACAGTAACTTCATGTTTCTCTTCATGTTCACTCAGTCTTTAGTTCTAATGGGGGAAGGGAGGGAATTTTGAGAGGTTTTGGTAAGGATCAAATTAAATTTCTTTTCCTGAGCAGAGTCTTATGTCTGTGCTGGCCAGACCAGATATTGCATGAAGCAGAGCTCTGTTGGATTGCTTTACTGCAAACAGATATCAAGTACCTGACACCAGCATTCTCCTAGAGAAGCTGGTGGCTCATGGCTTAGATGGGCGTACTCTTCACTGAGCAAAAAACTGTCTGGATGGAATTAAATCCAGTTTGTGTCCAGTCACAAGTGGTGTTGCCCAGGTCTCAGTGTTGGGGCTGGTTCTGTCTAAATTCTTTATGACAATCTGGACAAGGGGATCTAGTGCACTGTCAGTAAGTTTGAAAGCAACATCAGGTTGTGTGGGAGTGTTGATCTGCTTGAGGGAAAGAAGGCTCTACAGAAGTATCTGGACAGGCTGAATCAATGGGCTGAGGGCAACTGTATGGAATTCAACAAGTTCAAGCATTGGGTCTGGCACTTGGATCACAACAACCCCATGCAACTTTACAGGCTTGAGGAACAGTAGCTGAAAAGCTGCCCGGTGGAAAAGGATGTGGGTGTATTGGTTGATAGCTGGCTGAATACGAACCAGCAGCATGCCCAGGTGTCCAAGAATGCCCCTAGAATTCTTGCTTGTATCAGAAATAGTATGGCCAGCAGGAGTTGGGAAGTGATAGTACCCCTGTACTCAGTGCTGGTGAGGCCACACCTTGAATACTGTGATCAGTTTTGGGCCCTTCACTACAAGAAAGATGTTGAGGTGGTGGGGTGTGTGCAGAGAAGAGCAACAAAGCTAGTGAAGGGTCTAGAGCACAAGTGTTATGAGAAGCAGCTGAGGGAACTGGTGGTGTTTAGTGTGGAGAAGAAGAGGATGGGGGAGACCTTATTGCTCTCTATAGCCAACTGAAAGAATCATAGAATCATAGAATCACCAGGTTGGAAGAGACCCACTGGATCATCGAGTCCAACCACTCCTATCAAACACTAAAGAAACCATGCCCCTTAGCACCTCGTCCACTCGTGCCTTAAACACCTCCAGGGAATGTGACTCGACCACCTCCCTGGGCAGCCTCTGCCAGTGCCCAATGACCCTTTCTGTGAAAAATTTTTTCCTAAAGTCCAGCCTAAATCTCCCCTGGCGGAGCTTGAGTATACTCAACACAGTATTCGAGGAGCGGTCTCACCAGTGCCAAGTACAGTGCCTGGACCTTCTGGTCACTCCGTTTCTGATACAAGCCAAGATGCCATTGGCCTTCTTGGCCACCTGGGCACACTGCTGGCTCATGTTCAGTCGGCTGTCAACCAACACCCCCAGGTCCCTCTCCTCCACGCAGCTTTCTAGACAGACTTCTCCTAGTCTGTAGCACTGCATAGGGTTGTTGTGCCCCAAGTGCAGGACCCGGCATTTGGCCTTGTTAAACCTCATGCCATTGGACTCTGCCCAGCGGTCCAGCCTGTTCAGAGCCCTTTGCAGAGCTTCCCTACCCTCCAGCAGATCGACACTTCCACCCAGCTTAGTGTCATCCACAAACTTGCTAAGGGTGCACTCAATGCCTTCATCCAGGTCATTGATAAAGACATTGAACAGGGCTGGACCCAGCACTGAGCCCTGGGGAACCCCACTTGTCACTGGCCTCCAGCTGGAGTTAACTCCATTTACCACCACTCTCTGGGCCCGGCCATCCAACCAGTCTTCCACCCAGGAGAGTGTGCGCCTGTCCAGGCTAGAGGCTGACAGTTTCCTAAGCAGAATGCTGTGAGGATTTACTGAAGGCCAGGAAGACCACATCCACAGCCTTTCCCTTATCCAAGAGTCTAGTCACTTGGTCATAGAAGGCGATCAGGTTAGTTTGGCAAGACTTGCCTTTTGTGAACCTGTGGTGACTGGGCCTGATCACCCGGTTCTCTTGCATGGGCTTCATGACAGCACTCAAGATCACCTGCTCCATGACTTTCCCTGGCACTGAGGTCAGACTGACAGGCCTGTAGTTCCCTGGATCCTCCCTGCAACCCTTCTTGTAGATGGGCACAACATCAGCCAGCCTCCAGTCCAGTGGGACTTCCCCAGTCTTCCAGGACAGTTGGAAGCTAGTAGCAGGGTGGTTGTTCTCTTCTCACAAGTGACGAGTGATAAGATGAAAGAAAATGACACCAAGTTATTCCAGAGGAGGTTTAGGGTGGGTATTAGGAATAACTTCTCCACTAAAAGAATGGTCAAGCATTGAAAAATGCTGTTCAGGAAAGTAGTGGAGTTATCATCTCTGGAGGTGGCAGTTTGGAACATGGTTTAGTAGGCCTGGTGGTGTTGGGCTGACAATTGAACTTGATGATCTTAGAGGTCTTTTTCAACCTTACTCATTCTATGATTCTAAGCGTAAAAGCCCAAACACATGAAGACCTGTGTATAATGTTGATTCAAGTCCCACCAAGCTGAAAGTCTCAAAAAACATAGACAGACAGTTTAATATATGAGCCTAAACAACTTGCAATTTTAACATATTTTCAGTTAATTCAGCAAATAAGGCTAGTTATAAAATTGCAGAACACAAATTTCAGAAACTACATGCCCCCACGCAGAACTGGAACATTTCCAATGGATATGAAATAGAATGAAAATGCAGAGTGCAGGAACTTAGTTTAAAGCCAAAGGGCCAATGCTACTATGGAAATAGAAATTTGGGAGAGCATGTGAGACAGGGTGCTGTAAAGTGGGAGGGGAGAGGAAAAAAGGACTGAGCAGCAGTTCTGAAGAGTGAGGATGTAGAGTGTCACAATAGGAGAAACTGGAAACTAAGATATATTAGTACAGGAACTTCACACAGGACCTGAGAAAAACCTGATAATAGGAACAAAGCCATGTTAATTAAAAATGGATACTCACAATGAGGAAATTGTTATATTTCTTTACAGACTCAAAAAAACAGGCCAAACCAACAGGAAAGCACTGGACAACAGTATAGAATTTAGCATAAATTTTGGCTGCCTGGAAGAAAAGATGGTCTTGTCTAACCTACTGTCCTTGACTGGGCCATTGTTTAGTGAGTATACGTTGAAATCATTTGCAATGAAATGCTGACTTATGTATTTCTTAGTTACCAGTATACTCAAAGCAATGGATTAAAAAAATCAGATGGCTGCTGGTAAATGCTATGAAGACTGCTATGAAGTCTGTCAGCTTATAATAGTTAAATTAAAAATGCATCAATGGAATATGGTTGTTAACACATTGTTTAATGGATAATAAAAATGTGGTACTTCTAGAGAGTCTTTGAGAATTAATGGAGACTTGCAGATATTTAAAGTGTCTAGAAAAATGAAATGCTGGTAAAACCAATGTCATGTTTTATATGCGTACACCTGTGAATTTATTTATTATTTTTGCTGTTGAGTTTAACATTGCAAAGGCTACAGTTTTAGTTTAAATGAGAGTTATATGTTCTTGCAGCTCTTGTATCCAGATGTTTAGGTATGAAGTTATCTACAAGAACAAGTCACTGTAACTTGAAAGGAATAGAATGAACAGGATGAAGAGAACTAAAGGAGTGAGTTACATCATAAGGAAGATATTATCTCCTCTCCTGCTCCTTTCTGATCCATCATGACCATACCTAAGCTATGCTTCCTAAATTGTGCAGTAGTCCCTTACAGACAGTTGCAGGCACTAAGGAGAAAGAGTCCACCATGTCTCCCAAAGGAGTTGCACTGCCACTGATTCTGAACAGAGGACTGCAAAGAGGAAAGTAGAAGAATAGATCTGAAATGTATCCAGGCAGATTCATTCTCAATTAGTGGGCAGTGAGTTTGGGGTAGTTAATCACCAAAAAAATATTATCTGAGGAAGTTCTGTGTATCTCAGCTCTGGATGGTATTTCGGTACAACTGGAACAGACATTTTCAGAAATAACACAGCTAGAGCTGATCGTATCCTGAAGCAAGAAACAGACCAGATGACTTCTTAAATCCCTTTCTTAGTCTACTTTTCTGGAGCTGTAAATGCTCTGACTCATCCCTTGCACAGGCAATATCTGTTGTAGTGCTGGGATTATAAAGCAATACTTCTTGATTTTCCATTGCTGAAGGAGCGAATCATTCCTTATTCTAGCGCATGGAACAAGACCAGAAACTACATCTTTTTTTTTTTAAGTTTCATCTGTGTAAACCAATGCCACTAACAGCAGTAACTGCCAGCAGAATGTCATGCGTATGCTTAGGGACGAGAGTAGGTCTTTTAATATTTTCTACATTAATTTATTTTCATACAATCTTTTCCCAAATGAGACAGTAAAAAATCTGATAGATACAAATAATAATGTTAATTCAGAAATTCAGCCAATAAACCCTTAGCAAACAGTGTCACTTTAATCCTTAAACAGTAATTGTACTGCTTAAGGCATCTGATAAAGGGTTCTAGTGTTCTTGCTATATTGTGTCAGGGAGATGCATCCATCAAACTCCATAATGGACTAAATTGGGAAATAGGGTACTGGGAATAAATAGTTCTATAAAGAGGTGAAACTTTGTGACAAGCAGCCTTAACAGACCAATCTTGATTCTAAACATAGAAGCAATTTTAGGGCTTCTCTGGAGGTAAAGGACAATTATTGCCTAAACAAATAAACTAGTGTCTCAGTATCTCAAGCATTCACTAAAGTTAGTTTGAAACACAGTTTCAAGATCTGACTAGTGGAGTTCCAGGGAAGTTATAGCTTGACCCATTAAATTTCATTGAACTGTATAGGGATATCCGTAAACTAAACTGGAATAGAATGAGAAAAGTGGAATGTGTTATGATTTTAGCACCAATTCTGCTGCCAACAAAAATAACTAGGATAACTAAGATTGAATATATGTCAGGCCCTGAATTTGAATTCTCATGAACACTGCACACTTAAGGTTCTTAAGTTCATAAAAGGCCTGAACTTCAGCTTCTCTTTGGAGTGTTTATTTAAATCTATATGGCAAGCTGGCAGCAAATTTAACTGTTAAAAAAAAAGGACTTATCTGGCCATTTATGTCATAGCGTGCTAAGTGCCTCAGTGCCTTGTAGGTGAGCATGGAGTCCAGAGCCTAGAGATTCATGTTTACATTCATACTTGCACCATGTACTGAATAGTATCATACTGCAACAGAGCAAAAAAAAGAAAAAAAGAGTTTCTCAAGTTTTTTTTCCATGGAGAGTTGTTATTCCAGCTCTGAGATAATTTTAAGTGTCACAAGGATTTAGGGTTCTCTGAAGTAGTGTACGCTCTGTTTTAACTTGTAGTTGAATTTTACTCACACACTCTCCCAAAATTAGGTGAAGAGATTTCTATAAGGATTAACTGAGACACAGAATTCAAACAAATTGTTTATGTGAATATGATCAGCGTGATTCTCATGACATCAGAATTTTAATGAAGTCTTGAAGCTAATGCATAATCTTATTCATATTGCATCACCGACCTGTGACATGATGTCTAATGTGATTTTACTTTGAGTGTGAAGCTACATCAGCATGTATCGTGGAGCAACTGTAAACTGGTTTTGATATGATATGAGATTACTGCAGTGGTACGATTTGGTGCTTTTGCATCTGAGAACAACCTGGCTGATAATCAGCTGCTCACTTCTGTTGTTGTTCTTTATCAGAATAACTTAAAATTATCACAATATAGTGCTCTGTTTAAACACTTACATCTGCCTGAAAGGATGCTGCTCAGTGGCATTGTAATAGCCATACCTATGGCCTTAACTTTTGTGTACACAACCATACAACAGCTTTAAAACCTGAATCATCATATTCCCTCGCTACAAACTGAAGTAGGTTCCTTCTATTTTATTAGTCTTCAGTTTTTTCTAATTTCCTGTTTGCTAATTGAAACACAATAGTGTTTTCTTGGAGGTTTTCTTCCTTCTTTGTATTTGCTCTGTCATCAGTACCATGAAGTCTTTACTTAGTTTTCTTAGCTAATTCGGATGTTTCTTCTGCCATTCAGTAGGGATGACTCTATATCTTACTGTGATTGTGTCACTGTAGTATTTTTTATAATTCAGTAAATACAAGTTTCCTTCTATTTAATTTGCTTTCATTTTACTTTCTGGTTTGGCTGGTTTTATAGCATCACTCTGACACTGCAGATCTACATGTGCCTACTGCTTATTCTTCCTATTAATTTTATTTTAAATAACACAACTAAAAGGATTTTTACAAAGATTAAACAGAAAACCAGGAATTTTATCTCAAGGAATGTAATACCTTTTTACACTTTATTTCAGAAATACTAGGGCCATGTAAAATACATACTCTTTTACAGTTGAATCCTGTCACTTCTCTTGCTCATCTGTTTTTGAATAATCTTGCAATGGCTACTAAACGAAATGACAAATTAAATACATGCATTAAATACATTTCTTTTAAAATTCTTCAAATTCCATTTTTCTTTAAACCTCTATCGTAATTTCTGAAACAGTTCTAAAATAATTCCTGACAAGTCCTCTATATCATAAGATTGATCATTCTGTTTCTTACTTATGTTTTAAACTAGTTTTCTGATGATCACTTTCACACATCGGTGTGAATCTGTCCATTATAAGCAAGGAATCGTGGATTATTTTCTTGGTTAAGTGGAACGACCTACATTTTGTGATGAAACTGGCTGATGGGGCACTGTGGACTTATATTTTATTCACAAACCTCTTCTCCAGTCCTACAAACTTTTCCTATCGCCCACTCAGCCGATGTCCATGCAGATGTACAAAGGCATGCCTCTCACTTATTTCACATGCAGTGACATGGGGGACGTTTTCTCCTTTTGCATCCATTACTATTTAAATCTTTGTACCAAAGACAATGCAGTTTAGGGAACATATACACCTGCATCCACAGCCTCCATGTTAGCTACGGAATGGAAAATATGTCCTATTCTTTTGATAGGTGCATCATCATCACAGTTATGTACTGGGTGTCTGGGGACAACCTACTGCCAAGGCCAATCAGGATTCTTCAGTGGAAAGGACTAAAAATGACAGAACTGCTAAAAGTTAGGAGTTTTCTTCACCTCGTCTACAAAACGTTTTTCCCCTTCTATGCTCTCCCCCCTCAAGTTTCTGCAGAAAATGAAGCAGAAGTCGTATGGTACGGGAGTTTGGAAACACAAAGAAAGCAGAGGAGCTGAGTACCCAGATCCTCACATTTCATGCTAGAATTGGTAGCTAAGCTGCAGGTGAAGAGGATTATCATCAGAACACTGCATGTGTTGGGGGATCCCAGGAGGGGAATCAGGGCAAGGTCTGATAACCAGTATTCATCCTACCACCTGCAAACCAGCCAGAAGACACCAGATCAGCCCCAGCCCTGGGTACTGGGCACCTTCCTGGGGACAGCTTGAGGCTAGGCTGGGCCATTGGCCTGCAAGTCTGGAGCTGGAGACTGACACTGCTGAGACATTGCTAGGACAATGCTTTTGCAGAGACAGGGACTGTTGGCTGTGGGGAGCTGAAATGGGGTCCTAGGCCCTGGAGAGTTGGGAGAATGTCCCAGGGAGGCTGAGTAGGGACAGCCAGGATTGTTTATGCCCTCAGAGACACAATAGTTATATTGCCCCTTACTCCTGCCAGGTAGCTATTTTTCACCTCATGTCCCTGGACCTTCCATCAATTCGTAATTCTATTCAATTTCTTCTTTCTCTTTTCTGCTGTCATTGTCCTGATACCTTCTTAACTAAACCTATTTTCTAGCTCCTGTTCTTCCTTTCCTGCTCTTCTTGCTCCCTTCTTCCCAATTTTTATCTAGTCTTTGAACCCCTTTCTTTCATTTTCTCCTCTCTCACTGCAGGCGTCCGTGAATTATGTCAGACGATCTGGGAAAGCCATGTAGAACCACTGATGACACATGCTCACTTGCTTTTGGTAATCTTCAGTCTTTTTTGAACCCCTAAACTTTTTCCATTGGTTGTACAGACAGAACTGACTAGCAATTTTAAGCCTGTTGTCAAATAGCTGGCTTTTCTCAGTTCATTCTTCTTTTACAAATGACTCAAGGCACAGTCACTCCTCTGTCAACTTTTGTGGAGAGACTTGGCTTTCTCAGGTTATGTCACATTAGCAACTAGTAGGGTCAAACAGCAGTGGAGGTGATGGCTGAGGTATTTAATGCATATGCTGTTTGTACAAGTTTACTTCAGACTAGGTCTAACCTAGGAAGTGAGGAGTGTCCTGGAAGAGTTGGGAACCTCACCTCTGAGGAGGCACAGACACTTCCCTTTGCCTACTGTAATGGCTTGTGCCATGTACCATCTGTCTTCATTTTAGGGTGAAAACCAAAACATTGAAACAGTAGCTGCACTGTGACAGTGGGGGGAGAAAGCACTGCATTCCTGTGTCCTCCCATTAATCTGAGTTTTAACAAGCCTAAAATGTCTCCTGAATCCCTCCCTGAAAAGGGAGAAGAAAACATTGCCTTTCTCTCCTTAAGAGACAGAAGACTGGGGATGGAGGTATTGACTGATGGCAGGAGAGTGGGAAGTAGTGCAAGCACTTGAAAGAGCTCTGAAGGCCTGCACACTGGTGAGAAAGTGATTCCTTACTTCTGCCTGATTCCAGGTTTTACCATACACTCTCGTTTGATAGACTTCTGACTTGAGTCAATGAGGTCACCTTTGCTGAAGTGGTAAGGGCTTACAACTGCTCCTGCAGCTGATGGGAGTTTGGCTTTGAAGGCGCATCGTCAGTGGATGTTATTTTCCCTAGTTTACAAAATGGGAAGAATTTCAGCCAGGTTGTTCTTGCTTCTTCGGCAGCACCTGGCAGCAGGACGGTGAGTTCTGTGGTGGGGTGGACTTTTGAGGCGGTGGGAGCTTCCCGGAGCCGGGAAAATCCCAGAAAAAACCCAGGCGGGGGTCCCGACAGCCCCCACACGCCGGTCCCGCGCGGTGCCTGACGGGAGGGGGCGGTCCCGGCAGCTACCGCGGGAGATTTAAACTGTGCCCCTGGGAGCACCGCGAAGAGGGGTGGGGTAGTTTGAGTGGCAGTTCGAGAAGGCAGGGGCGCACAGAGGACCTAGGGACTAGGCAGAAGACACCGAAGACCATGGTGGCCACTCGGCAGAAGGTTAAAGCTGCTCCGTGTGCTGCAGCAGGCAGGGTGGATGCTGCCACCCAGATGGAGCCACGGTGGGTGCAGGCAGCTACCCAGACCCTGGGCTGCAGGCAGTGCCCCCCTCCCACACCAGCTCGTGCTCTCTGGTCCTGGCCCCACTTGTGAAAGCTGCGCCCGAGTGGGGGAACTCCTTCACATGGTGAAGGAGCTAAGAGAGGAGGTGAAGAGGCTGAGGACCATCAGGGAGTGTGAGAGGGAGATTGACCAGTGGAGCAGGGCCCTCTCACTAACTCAGCAGCCTGCTGGGGCAGGTGTGGCCGAACATCATCCACCTGCAAACTGCATGGTTGGGGGAACAAGAGACGGGGAGTGGCAGCAAGTTCCTGCCAGAGGAAGGAAAGCTGCTCCCCTCACCCAGACAGCAAAACCCCAGATCCCCCTGGCGAACAAGTACCAGGTGTTGCAGGTGGAATCCAGCCCTGAGGATGAGGATGATGGCTCCCACAGCCTAGAATCCTTCCCTAGGCTGCACCATTCTCAAAAAAAGATAAAAACATCCTCCATCAAGAAGAAGAGGAGGGTGATTGTTGTAGGGGACTTCCTCCTAAAAGGAATAGAGGGACCCATTTGCAGACCGGACCCGCTCCACAGAGATGTCTGCTGCTTACCGGGGGCATCAGGGAAGGAGGTAGCTAGAAAACTTCCTTCCCTGGTCCACGAGACAGACTACTATCCTCTGATAGTAGTCCAAACTGGTAACGACGGCCTAGCAAACAAAAAGGCCAAAACCATCAAGAATGGCTTCAGGGCTATTGGGAGAATGATGGAGGGCTCTGGGGCACAAGTAGTATTCTGCTCCATCCCAATGCTAAATAGAGAGGAGCGGGAAGTCAGGATGAAGAATTCGATTAATACCTGGCTCCGAGCCTGGTGCGAGGAGAGGGGCTTTGGCTTTTTTGATCATGGGGTGGCTCACGCACCCCCAGGCTTTGTCGCTAAGGGCGGGACACATGGGTCTCCTAGCAGGGCTAAAGCCCTTGCTAGAAACCTAGCCAAGCTCATAAATCGAGCTTTAAACTAGATGTGAAGGGGGAGGGGGTTGAGCCCAGGCTAGGCATGAACGAGCCTGGACGTAGGGAATTGGTGATTGCGAGAGAGTGCGCGGGTGAGGACCACCAGTACCTCACCACACAAAAAGTGGGGGAGAACATACCTCGGGGTGCTAAGGGAGATGCAGGCACTCTGGTGTTAACTACTCCAGTTACCAGGCAGTTGGGAACGAACCCTGTTCCCTCTAAGAGGGCTGAAGGCTCGGCAGCTCAGCTGAAGTGCATTTACACCAATGCACACAGCATGGGGAATAAGAAGGAAGAGCTGGAAGCTGTCGTAGGGCAAGGAGCCTGTGATGTTGTTGCCATCACGGAAACGTGGTGGGACGACTCATATAACTGGAGTATGGCTATGGTGGGGTATAAGCTTTTCAGGCGGGACAGGAAGGGTAGGAGAGGAGGCGGGGTAGCCCTCTTTGTAAGGGAGGACTTGGACTCCATTGAGATGGATTGTGGCGATCAGGAGGTTGAGTGCCTGTGGGTCAAAATCAGAAGAGCCCACCAGAAGGTAGATTTTTGTGAAGGGAGTCTGTTACAGACCACCCAGCCAAGGAGAAGCAGCTGATGAGCTCTTCTATAAACAGCTGCGGTCAATCTCTAGATCAATGCCTTTCATTCTTGTGGGAGACTTCAATCTGCCTGATATCTGCTGGGTGTACAATACAGCAGAAAGGAAGCAGTCTAGGAGGTTCCTGGAGTGCGTGGGAGACAACTTCCTTGCACAGTTGGTGAATGAACCAACAAGGGAGGGTGCCCTCCTGGACCTGCTGTTTGTGAACAGAGAAGGCCTTGTGGGGGATGTGGCAGTAGGTGGACGCCTAGGACTAAGCAATCATGAGATGATAGGGTTTTCTGTTCTAGGTGAAGTGAAGAGGGTGGTTAGCAAGACAGTAGCATTAAATTTCCAGAGGGCAGACTTTGATCTCTTCGGAAGGCTGGTTGGCGAAGTCTCATGGGAGACAGTACTCAAGGGCAAGGGAGACCAGGAGGGCTGGGAGCTCTTCAAAAGGGTGGTCCTAGCTGCTCAGGAGAAAGCCATCCCTGTGGTCCGGAAAAAAAGCCGGCAGGGGAGAAAGCCAGCTTGGTTGAATAGAGAGATCTTGAGGGATATCAAGAAGAAGAGAAATGTTTATGGGCTCTGGAAGAAGGGACAGGCCTCTTGGGTGGACTACAGGAGGGAAGTGAGATTGTGTAGGGAAGAAATCAGAAGGGCTAAGGCTCAGCTAGAAATTGGATTGGCCAAGTCTGTGAAAGATAACAAAAAATCTTTCTACAAATATATAAATAGTAAAAGGAGGACTAGGGAGACCATACAGTCCCTATTGGACACAGAAGGAACAACAGTGACAGAGGATGAGGAAAAGGCTGAGGTACTTAATGCCTTCTTTGCCTCAGTCTTTAGTTGTAAGGAGGGTCGTTCCGTCTGTGTACAAACCCAGGAGCTAGAGGAGCATAATGAGGCTCCCATGATCCAAGAGGAGGTGGTCAGAGCCTTGCTACCCCAACTAGACACACACAAGTCTATGGGGCCGGACGGGATTCACCCTAGGGTACTGAAGGAGCTGGCAGATGTGCTGGCCAAACCCCTTTCCATCATCTTCCAACAGTCCTGGAAGACTGGGGAAGTCCCACTGGACTGGAGGCTGGCTGATGTTGTGCCCATCTACAAGAAGGGCCGCAGGGAGGACCCAGGGAACTGCAGGCCTGTCAGTCTGACCTCAGTGCCAGGGAAAGTCATGGAGCAGGTGATCTTGAGTGCTGTCATGAAGCACATGCAAGAGAACCGGGTGATCAGGCCCAGTCAACATGGGTTCACAAAAGGCAGGTCTTGCCAGACTAACCTGATCGCCTTCTATGACCAAGTGACTAGACTCTTGGATGAGGGAAAGGCTGTGGATGTGGTCTTCCTGGCCTTCAGTAAATCCTTTGACACAGTTTCTCACAGCATTCTGCTTGAGAAACTGTCAGCCTCTGGCCTAGACAGGCGCACACTCTCCTGGGTGGAAAACTGGTTGGATGGCCGGGCCCAGAGAGTGGTGGGAAATGGTGTGAAATCCAGCTGGAGGCCAGTGACAAGTGGGGTTCCCTAGGGCTCAGTGCTGGGTCCAGCCCTGTTCAATGTCTTCATCAATGATCTGGATGAAGGCATCGAGTGCACCCTTAGCAAGTTTGTGGACGACACTAAGCTGGGTGGAAGTGTCGATCTGCTGGAGGGTAGACAAGCTCTGCAAAGGGATCTGGACAGGCTGGACCACTGGGCAGAGTCCAACGGCATGAAGTTTAACAAGACCAAATGCCGGGTCCTGCACTTGGGGCTCAACAACCCTATGCAGTGCTACAGACTAGGAGAAGTCTGTCTAGAAAGCTGCCTGGAGGAGAGGGACCTGGGGGTGTTGGTTGACAACCGACTGAACATGAGCCAGCAGTGTGCCCAGGTGGCCAAGAAGGCCAATGGCATCTTGGCTTGTATCAGAAACGGAGTGACCAGAAGGTCCAGGCACTGTACTTGGCACTGGTGAGACCGCTCCTCGAATACTGTGTTGAGTATACTCAAGCTCCGCCAGGGGAGATTTAGGCTGGACTTTAGGAAAAAATTCTTTACAGAAAGGGTCATTGGGCACTGGCAGAGGCTGCCCAGGGAGGTAGTTGAGTCACCTTCCTGGATGTGTTTAAGGCACGGGTGGATGAGGTGCTGAGGGATATGGTTTAGTGTTTGATAGGAATGGTTGGACTCGATGATCCAGTGGGTCTCTTCCAACCTGGTTATTCTGTGATTCTGTGATTCTATATGCAGCAGCTGTTTACATATTTTTCTTAAAATTAAATACCTGAGAACAAAAGGATTTTAGTTTAGATCGTAGAGTCGTAGAATCACCAGGTTGGAAAAGACCTCTTGGATCATAGAGTCCAACTATTTCTATCTGCCACTAAACCATGTCCCTGAGCACCTCATCCACTCATCTTTTAAACACCTCCAGGGAAGGTGACTTGACCGCCTCCCTGGGCAGCCTGTTCCAGTTCCCGATGGCCCTTTCTGTGAAAAATTTCTTTCTGATATCTAGTCTGAACCTCCCTCGGAGTAGCTTGAGGCCATTCCCCCTTGTCCCGTCCCCTGTCACTTGGGAGAAGAGGCCAGCACCCTCCTCTCCACAACCTCCTTTCAGGTAGTTGTAGAGAGCAATGAGGTCTCCCCTCAGCCTCCTCTTCTGCAGGCTAAATAACCCCAGCTCTCTCAGCTGCTCCTCATAAGGCCTGTTCTCCAGCCCCTTCACCAGCTTCGTTGCTCTTCTCTGGACTCGCTCCAGAGCCTCAACATCCTTCTCATGGTGAGAGGCCCAGAACTGAACACAGTATTCGAGGAGCGGTCTCACCAGTGCCGAGTACAGAGGCAGAATAACCTCCCTGGACCTTCTGGTCACGCCGTTTCTGATACAAGCTAAGATTCCATTGGCCTTCTTGGCCACCTGGGCACACTGCTGGCTCATGTTCCGTCAGCTGTCAACCAACACCCCAGGTCCCTCTCCTCCAGGTGGCTTTCTAGACAGACTTCTCCTAGTCTGTAGCACTGCATAGGGTTGTTGAGCCCCAAGTGCAGGACCCGGCATTTGGCCTTGTTAAACCTCATGCCATTGGTCTTGGCCACAATATCTTAGAGGAACTATATCTTGAATTTTTATGCCTCTTACTTAACACCTCTGCAAGGGCTGAACTCTCCAGCCCTGCTATGCGTTCTTCAACATTGTAGTCAGACACTGTATAATAAAGCAGTTTCTTCTTGCTGTTATTGTTTTGCTGAGAATGCCGCTACTGCAGATTGAGATAGGAACATTAAGATTATGAACTACAGCTGCCTGAGGTAGTATGGTAGTATTTCATTATTCAAGTATTTTAATTGTGAGCCAAAGTATTTCAGATTTTGTTTACTTTTGAAGTTGAAATTCTCCACTGTTTAATTTCCCTAAATGGTTTTAAGGCTACACAGTCTGAAAATGGTCCTAAATATCTAACACTGGACATCCAAAATTAATAAAGCTGGTTTTCCTTAGTCTCCCCATTTTACTTGTCCTAACAATAGGCAGAATAATAATAGGATGTCATCATGAGAATTACAAAATTAAATGAATATTAAAACATATAATACTAGAGTATAAACGCTTTGAAAAACTGTTGTAAAAGTAGGAATGTGTTCAAATAAGAATCATAGAGAATCGTAAGTTTGGAATTAAACAGGATTTTGGCTGGAATTTATGTAGTTATTTAATTTACTAAAACTTTGAATTCGTACTACAGACCTGTTGGGACTTCGTAAAGCTGCTGTAAGCGTGTTGCAAATTGAAATTGAGTACTACTTCTGAAAACATTCTACAACATCTTTATTCAGGAGCTCTCTTTTTAGTAAGCTTATAAAGTTTTCAGCATACTTCTTGTACCAGGATACAGTTCTCCACATATAGAATACTGTAGTATTTGCTAAACATAAGTGTGACCTTTAGCAAGCTTATACCTGGATGCCACTCTTTCCAAGGCAGTCATGGGGAGGAAGGAGAAGTATTCTTGCCAACTACAATCTTCAGCCTTTCTTAGTGCTGTCAGGTCAGAAATATTCACACTTCTTTAGAATACTAACCTGTCTGTGGTCATGTACTCTCAGATTTGAACTACACAGATAATCATATTGTGTTTGCATGAGTTCATGGGCAATGTCATATCTGCTGATATGCAAGCAACATGAATCATCCAAGACATCCCCTGATGACTCAGGAGTTCTAAAGTTTGATGACAACATAATTCTCAGCTTCAGAAATGTCATTTTTTAATAGTGGCACGTGCTTGTCTGTTATTGTGACATACTAGTGACATGTAGTGCTTTGTCACAGTTGCCTTAAGTGTGTCTGCAAGGGATCTTTACTGTATGTGTTTACAGTGCTTGCTCCTTGTCAGCTGGAGGAGACACTATGGCTTAGGAGGCTCATTTTGTAGGATGTCCGAACAAAATGATTTTTTATTGAGGAAGGGTCAAATGAGTTGTGTTCTTTGTTGTGTCACTCTGAACACTATAAGAAGCATGTTAAAAAAGCTCAGGACTCTCACTAGAAGGCAAAGACTATGAGAAATGATTTAAAGCTACATTATCCTGTTTCTAATTCCTTTTCTTTCTTCCTGCGGAAATGTAATTGCAAGAGGCTGGGAGAAGGGATTGGAGCATTGGCTTCTATGTCAGCCTAGAAGAGAGTCATAAAGTCTCTTTTATGGGTTTCTCTCCAGCCGAGTTCTACTTTTCCAAATTAGAGGAGACAATATGACAATCTTAGCTAGCTCTGATCTTACATCTTAATTTGCAAACTCAGCAGCAATATTAGTCCCTAACTTTAGTGGATATGAGGAAATATTTTTGAATTTAGAAAATTTTTCCATTGAGCCACAGTAAAAGCCTTTTTTACATTTGTCTGCATAATGCTTTAAAAACCCTCACCTCAAACTTAAAAGGTTTTGATAATAAATATTCTGCATATCTAGTATCTGTCTCAGTTAAGATATCTGTTAGATCCTAGCTATAGAAGTAAATCATGTAGCTCGAAGATTCAAACAATAAATTAATTGTGCTGATCTTTTTCTGAACTGAGTACAGCAAACACACACATTAGAAATATATAATTCTGTGAAGCATTTGAAGATCTTTTTTTTCCCCATTTAGCTGCTAAGGACTAGCTGAGATTGCTTTATATATTCTGGGTAATTTTAACTAATGTTATTATGTATAAAATCTAGCAGCCTTACAGTACCTTTTATTATCTATTCCTTCACATTTCCAGCCATCACTTAATAAAATACTTGACGAACCAGCATTTTGCTGCTGCTGCTGGTGGTGTACCTTGGTCATGAACTGGAATGACCACCAACTCCTGCAAAAGAGAGGGTAAGTTGTGTCTCTATGCCAATTTGATTTTAGACCTCCTTTGAAGAAAAAGTATGTGTATCCTTCATCCAATTTCCGTCTGGACTGAGCTACTTCTGTGACTCAGGTTTTGCTCTGCAGAAGCCATTAATATCTGTGTGCAGAAGGAAGAGGGTGTTTTGTGTGTGTATGTGTTAAGGAGAAGGATAATTTTCATTGGTACTTTTACTTCTTTCCCTCTTGAAGAAGACACAGATAAGTTGCTACTTATATTTGAAAAAATATCTAAGAAAACCAAAAACATTTATATTAGCTGAAATTAATCTTTAGTTAATGAAAAATGATTGATAACTATGAAAGGAAAAAATAATATCCTATGACATATAAATCTGAATGTATTGGTTAAAGATCTAGATAATTTTATTTGCTACAAAAGAAGCACTTGTAATTAGGAACCAAAAAATTAGTAAGCCAATGAAAAGAAAATAAATGCATTGAAGTGATTTTGCAAATCTCTGTTAATTGAGCCACAAACAAAGCAGCAAATAAAGGAAATAATGTGGTAATTGGAATCCTCATCCCTTATTGGCATATATTATGGGTTGCTATCTTTTAGCAGTATTAAATCATTGCATGTGAATGTTGCCAAAAAACCTCTTCATTTCCTTTTAGTGACTTCTTACTGCCCTCAGTTGAAGTTTAATAGAAAAGGAAGGACATGATGTAGTTTTAATGACAGGAAACTCATGGCTTCCAAATGAATAAATTCCATCACTGGCTGCCACAAAGTGTGCTAATTATTTCCTTTGATAAATTAAAAGCCGTAAAAGCCCAAAGTATACAGCGTGTGGTTTACAGTTATAGTCTGCCTGTCTGCATTATTGAAAGTTCATATAAACCTCATTATTTTAATTTAATAAACATTATAATTATTTTTTACACCAGTAGGCTGTATAGAAAGCATATGTTGAAGATACACTTGTCTGACAGAAGGGTAAATATCCCACAAACTGAATAAGCAAGGAACATCATGTGTCATGTTTTGATAGCTCAGGTTTGTTATTGTATTTTCAAATGAGCAGATGCTTATTTTCTTATCTTTATAGCAAAAGACTGGTGAGTACCTTTATCCTGTAAATGAGTATTTAATTCTGCAAAGTGTGCTTTGATGAATGATACAGTCCCTTGTGTTTTAGAACAGAGATTGAGAAGTCTTCGGAAAAATTTAGAGAATAATGTAGAGAGGAAAGTGAATATTTTACAATAAAAACTCCAAGACAAAAGAATGTTCCTATTTTATTTGAAGGAATGAAATGGGTATCTGACAATGATGTAAAAAAACAGTTAGTTCTTTGGTTTTAGAATTTTTTTTGGCATCCAAAGAAGACTGTATCCAATGAAAGCCTGAATATTTCTAATGACTATTGTACTAATGACATTCAGGCCTGCTCAGTGCCTCATTGAATTGAAGAATGAGAAGCAAACCCATCTTCCTAGGCCATGGAAGCTCATCTTGGATTTTTATTCTAAAATGGTTTAAAAAGCAAATACTTTTCTTTAAGGTTAGCCAGACAATCCAGTAACAGATATCTGTTGCAGAGTCAAATCTTTTGCTGTGTCCTGATTTAATGTCTCTATCTCCAACTGTAAACTAACTCAAATGTGCTTTAAAATTAAAAAGAAAAAACTAATCTGGGCTGCATGACTAATTTTGCTGAGGGTATGCATTCAGTAATGAAACCAGGAGTTTCTTGAGACGTGAGACAGAAATGGCGTGCTGGAATAGAGCACATAGGATCACACACAGATATTGGGAACCAGCAGGATGATGAACAGAACTACATCTTACAGGACCGGAAAAAGGCAAAAGACAGGCAAACAATTTTATCCTCTTTAATTTGAAATGCATTTTATAGAAAACAATCACAGATACTTATTAAATTAAAATTAGATCAATTATAGCCTGCAGTGTTTCTCTGTCTGACCGAATGAGTTGCAGAGCTGGGTATGCACAGAGATTTATACCTTACTGTTGGGAAGCTGCAGCTCCAAAATGACAGGATCAAACTGTCTTATCAAGTGGGTAATGCCACAGCTTATATCAGAGAGCTTCTTATTGCTTATTGGTGCATGTTGTCTTCCCTAGCACAAATCAGAACCTACAGAACAATGCAAATGTACAGCTGTTCTGACTTGTTTCAGCTGGAAAGCAACTTTCCTGCAAATATGCATGGAATATTGAGACCGTTTGCTATATATGTTTATGATGAGTTAATTTAGTAGTTAAGTGTTAAACGAAGGATTTATTTCACTTTTTTTCTTAGAAGTATATGATTAGACAATTCAGACTTGCATGTGCTATAGGTGTGAAGTTACTCAAATTGCATCTCGTTGCAATGATGCTGACTTGCTGACTTGATGTATGAGCTAGAACTTATCAGTTTTAGAGTGACTGACACTGCATTGTATTATGGAGAAAAAAAGAAGTACTTGACTTTATGAGAAAGTGCCTGAGTCCACTTCTGAGAGACAGAATTCTGCCATTTGGTGAAATAAAATAAATTTTTTTTTTTTTTTTTATGTGCCATAGTGGCACTTTTCCTGTCATTTCATTGTTATGTGGTAACAGGAAAAAACATGTTGAGGCAAATAGATACGGCAAGGAGTTTTCTAAATCTTTTTAGCTGAAAGGGAGTTGGAGAGAGAACTGAGGGAAGTATTTTAATATTCTTGTGGAATTGTGTTACAATGAAATGTAGGAGGGTGACTTCTTCCACATTGCAACATACTGCAGCCTCCAGATTACTGAAATATATCATACATTCTAACTGAAGTATACTTAACTGCAAAGAACTAAATAAAGCCAATTGAAAATACCAAATCTATAGTAAAGTTTGCAATAATATCACCTTCAAGAAGGGCACACTCCCCTTATGTTTAGATGTCACTACTCCTCCTTAAATAATAAACCTATGAATAAAAGAATAAAGGGCTATAAATAGCATAGTAAGGTCAAATCAAGTAAGGATTGAAAATAACATAGTAAAAGACAACAATATTCTAGTATATAAATGACTGTTGGCTAACAACTAAAGGACTTGTCACAGACTTGTTTTGTCTGTTGCTAGAAATTTCAGAGTGTCATGGTAGTACTTTTTCATCTTTGATTATAAAGACATTAGTGCCTGCTTGGAAAATGCAGAGATTTTAACTGTGCCGGAGAATTCTTTTCCTTTGCTCTTCCTTTTTCTTTTTTCATCTTTTTTTAATTAGCGGGAGGAAGATAAGTTAACCGTTTCTTTAGAGATTATTTGCTTCATTGCTTTTTCCTTGTGTAGTCATAACAAATCTGCTTGTAAGCTGCAAATGACTTGCATAAAAGCCAACTATGCTTATTCTCATAGTATATTACTTGGAAGAATAATTAACTTTTTTATTAACACTGTCATGAAACTAGATATAGAAACCAAAATATATTGTAAGTTTTCTATAAAATGCTAGTGCAACTTGAATGCCTGATTAATATTAGTAGCATGGAGCAGAAATATTTTGAAGAGTTTAATTATCTCTTTATTATTTATTCTCATAGTTATTCTTCAGATAAATGTATTTTGCATCTTAAATTTTACATGCATTGATTTTTTACTTTGATTACACGTTATTGTATTTAGAGAGGGCTAAGTGAATAGCATTTGCACCGTGTGCAGAAAAACTGTTGTCGGTAAGATGTGTGGAAATATAAGGTAAACTAAGGCTTTTGTGCAGTCTTGTAGTTCGAAGACAACTGAGACAGACATGGTATTTAAAGAGCAGATAGAAGGAGAAAGACAGGGTTGCTGTGGAAAATTCTTCTGTTTTACCACTTGTTGGATATTAAAGAAAGCCCTAAGATGGACAGGGTTATGATAAAAAGGATAGCTTGATACTTGTTGGCTTTTCAGTAAAAATCAAATAGGAGTTACCTCTCTGTGAAAAGCTGTTTCACTTGTCTATGAGAAACAGAAGGAGGAGGGGCTGTGGTTTCTTTCTGGGCTTGTAGGAGGTCAATGTAATTAATGGTGGTGAAATTCTCTCCTTGATTTTTCTGGGCTATTTAAACTTATGTAGTACAACACCACAGCATGTATGAATAAATATGACACAAGACCTCTCTGATGTTCTGAGGTAGTATAAATGCATGCTTAAATGTTTTCTTTTCTTTAGGCACTAGAAGAGTTCTTGATTTAAAGACTATAATCAAATGCTCTTCCATATTCTAAATATGTCACTGGAGAACAGGTTGGCACTTGTTGGTTTCAGGTTAGCAGGAAGCAGCAATTTTTTTTCTGGGCAGTATGACTACTTCTGCTCTATCCATGGAGAACAGAGCAGGGAAATGGTGAGACTCGTGTGTTTTGTAACAGAGGTCCGCCTTCATGTTATAATGCATATTTACCTCACTATTAACTCATCCTGAATATCTTATTTTTTGACCATCTGTAATTTTGGGGAAAGAGAGGTTAATGGGGATCATGGTATTTCTACTTCATATCTACAGCAGTCCAGCTGGACTATGGACACCTTCTGTGTAATCTGAATTTTACTTATCTAAATCCTAGGTCATACCAGTGGTGGGGCTGTGTTAGTACATTAATTCCACAGTCATCCTGACACCCGGTTTAAGTGAACTGAGACTTAGGAACTGCCTGCATGTCCAGCCAAGCCCTCTCACGCAGCAGGGAAGCAGGGTTCCTGGAGAGTCCCTCTGATCTAGTGTATCCCCCTCCTCTCAGTTTTCTGAGGGAGGTGGTGCATGAGACCCAGTCCTAGGAAGCTTTCTATGTGCCCTTTAAAAAGATTAGCCAGCTTTACACAGTGGATTTTTTTCTGGGATTTTTTACCAGTTGTTTTTCCAAAGAATTTGCTTAGAGGTCTACTTATGAAGAGAATCTAATCCACCATCTGACTTGGGGCTATGCAAAATAGTTGAGGCTTAGGAGGAGAAGTTTATTTTTGAGTTGGTCTTCATGCATTATTGCTGATTGGCAGAATAGGATGTATAGTTAGCACACTATTTTCTCATTTCCATATGCCACGATCAACACAGACTGGTGCAAAGCTGTAGATGTAATCACCACTAGAAAAATGTTAGATAGTGGCATTTGTTGAGAAATGGGATTTCTTATTGTGGCAAACTTTTTTTCTGCTTTTATCTGGTTCCTGTTGCTATTAAGTGAGTGAGGTACAATAATATTATGCTGTTATATAGTGTTCCTGTTGCCATGAGGTGGAAAAGAAAGAGGGTTAAATATCAAATGGTTTGCTTGAAGCTCTAATTTGAAATCCCATCAGAGTCACTTGTTTACTAGCACTAATAGCACACACAGCTTTTAAATTACTGCTTATTACAGCAACACTGTTCACACCACTCTGCTTTAGGACCTGTCAGCATTTCCAGTAGAAAACTCTGTTTTCAAAGGCTTATGACTTTGCCATGAATATTTGCTTTGAAACTTGCCAAATGGCATCTCAAGACAAAGCCAGATTTTCTTAATGGGAGACTGCTTGACTTGAGAGGGGAGTAAATCAGCTTTCAAATTATTTGAACATAAGAAGAGCTGACTGAAATATTTCCTGCCCACCATACTGTACTGTATTTAAAATAACGTAGATGAAGACTGTTCTGGGACTCTGGGCTAATGAAGGGACAATACGAGAAAGTAAGAGTACATTGATTTGTTGCAGCTTTGCAGTGAGTTCTGCTGTGGTAACAATATACATTGTCAAATTTCTCAGGCTTTTGCAAAATAATGTTGAGGCTTTGTTAAAACTCAAATTTTCCTCAGTGCTTTAATACTTCAATTTCTTCGTTTATATTGACCTTTTAATTCCCATCTATTAGAACTAACTCTACTCAAACTGAGCTGACTTGGGTTTGATTCTTAGCTGGCCAAAGACACATATGTGGCCTCAGACATGTAATATAGACAAACTTTTGTCTCATTGCCCCATCAGCAATGCTGCCATACAACTACCTTCCAACCCATAGGGACTGGTCAAATGCTAAGGAGACAAAAACTGCTTCAAGACCTTAGCTTCATTTTCTCCATAACACGACTAAGAACTTTTAATGGTGAATTGCTTTATGAAGGAACAACTTTCGTCTTTTCTGTTGACATGGTGGTGGACTATTCTCTCTTTATTTTTGCTTTTGTTTCTTAATTTTCCTTGAAGAAAAATATGTACTTAGACTCCAACGTTTTAAACTTTGATAAATTTTGTTGACTTCTTGACTTTTTTGTTTGAATCACCTGAATATTTCATTAATCAAATTAATGCCTTCCTCAATGCAGATGCTACACTGTACCAAATCTGCTTGGATAACAGCTTCAAACCTTCAAAGTTGTTTTATTTTTTTTTTTAAATATTGCTTTGATAAAACTGCTATTTTCAAAACTCATACATTGTGCTCACGCACATATACAAAGATTACCATTTTGGAGATTTCAATGCACATTCTTTGAGAAATCTGTAAATCTACATATTAGGAAATAGTTAAGTGCGCAACAGTTTCAGAGTTCAGCTTTACAGTTTGGGATGCATTTTCTGCTGCCGAATTTTCAGTATTTTCACAGCAATATTTTTCATTTTTTCTTGTTCACAGCTACATTGTCTCCTATTCGTCATGCTTATGTCTCTTGCTCTCAACTTGTAGGGAAAAGATGCATATGGTAATACTTTATTTTTCTTGGAGAAAAAAAAAGCATAATTTTCACCAAATTTTTTACTTATAAAATGAGAGCATCTGATGCAAGTAAATATAATCTTATCTCTGTACTTTGCAGAAGATTTAAAGTAGTTACTGGAATATATACACATGCAACTGCACAAAATAATCACTCAAAAATTTGGGTGAAACCACAGTGTGAAACAAGCCCTAGGGGAAAATAAATATGACAGCTTTCAAATTAGTTTTGAGATCTGATAGGAACTGGTATATAAACTGGGGAAGGGCAAAGTCAGGTTCAAAATGAGGAGTAAGGAAAGACCAAGCTAGCAGGCCCACAACCTGGAATATATTGTTTTCTCCGACACTAGGGTCACTGCAGGAGCAGGAAGATAAGTGAGCAGATTTCAAGAGCTATTTATTATTTTTCATGCAATAAGATATGCAAGAAATAGAAAGCAAGTGGGTACTGCACACTTGTTCCATATTATACATGCAGTCTTTAAATTTAACAGGAATACTCCATGCTTATAGTAAATGGTAGCTTTCATTCACCAAATTTATTGTGAATCAAATGTACAATGATTAAATATGAAAAGCTGAATCAAAATGATTTGTAGTGATCTTACAATGGAAGCTTAAAAGGGGAGAATGAAAGATCATTCTAATGTAAAGATACTCTGAAGTGCTGCGTCTATCAGGGAAGAAATCTATTGTTCATCAATAGCATAAGCTAGGATTACAGGAATATTATTTTAAACCCTTGGCTTTGCCATGAACATCTGTGCAGAATTCAACCACTGGACTTCTGAACACATCATGCACACTCATGTCTCCACTGATCTGAGTGCAATGCTAACAACATTGATTCATTGTTGTGCTGATTATGCTCAATGAAGAAAAAAATTAACCTTGAAAACCAGCAAATTTATTTTTCTTCGAAATCTTTGTAGCACATGTAGATGTTAATTATTTCCTTTAGTATTTCTATCATTTAGGTGAAGGATCTATGTATGCCTTCCATGACCCCAACCAGGTTGTTAACCACAACAGAGAAACAGGACTTCAGAGGGAGTTGCTAACCTTCATTGAATAGGCTGTCAGCCGGAGAATGATACAGAGCACCTTCAAAAGCTCCTCTAAAGTAATGAGCACTAAGGAGGGTTATAATGGGCCCATCATTAGCTCCAGCTAATATTTTGAGCAGCCTGCTCTGGTGGGAGGTGTCCCTGCCCAGGGCAAGGGGGGTGGAACCAGATGATTTTTAAGGTCGCTTCCAACCCAAACTGTTCTATGATTTATGACTCCGCATACTACAGGTGTCATGCAGGGCCACCATAGGATGAATCTGCAGGATGTATTGTTGGTATACAATGACAACACGTTTCTTCAGCATGTTTCTTGACTTGCAAGCCTTTATATGTGTTCTATATCATGACCTCTTGCCTATATTTTTTATTTTTTCTCTCAAAATCTGTCAACCACAGTGACCAATGAACCAAGTACATAGCCATGGAAAATTGAAAAATAAATGGCAAGGCATTAAAAGCTCATCCTCTAACAATGATGTAACAAAATGCAACATGGCTACTAGGAAAACTCTTCCTTTCTCTGACTGTGTGTTCTTTCCTTCAACTTAATATATTTTTTTTCAAACTCTGGCACTACCTTAAGTTTTGAAAAGGATGAAGACTTTTGCACTCCACTTCTGCATATAATTTTTTGAGTCTCCTGTAAGTTCATATCCTGCCTACCGTGGAGATCTTACTTTCATGATAAATAATTTATTTTGGTCTTCCCTTTTGTGTGTCTGTTTTCCATGTTATCCAACTTTTTCACTTATTCACTCAAGATGTTGGACATTCTTGTCTTCTTATTCAGTGGTTAGCGGTTCTAATAATTGAGGTTGTTAAGGATTCATCTTATTGGAAGTTACAGCCTTCTTTGCTATTGTATTGATAGTTACTTTGCATCACTTCCTAAAAAATGGCAGTCACTTTGTAAACTGAACTGAGTGAATGTTAATACTATTCATATTTCTCAACCAGGCTTAGGAACAAATACTTTTGACTCCATTTGTCGGCACCCCTCTCTGCACGGTGTAGACAGTTAGATTTTGTTAACCTGTGCAGTCAAACTGCTGTGTGAATTTCATGTGACTGTAATCTGGCAGTCATATTGTGGTACACATTAATTATTAAAAGACAATTCATACAGTTTTTGCTCAATATACTAAAGACACATTACTGAAGAATCTTATGATCAGCTCATTTAATAAGAGGATAATTAATATAATAAGAAGGTAATATCTACTTTTACATTCTTTGCACCCACCCACCCCACACTCCAATAAGATTTTGTGTTCTGGTGTCACTTATGTTAAAAACATGAGTACCCAAAATGCTGGATGTTATTTTAACTTACAAAGACAAAGAAACTGAGAATTCACACTTATGCTCCAACATTAGTTAATTAAAGCAAAAACATCTAATAAGATCGTAAAAACATAAGTTCTTAAAAACAAATTGAGCTAGAATTTAATCTGAGCTTCTATACAGAAATCTTATTCTCAAATTTACTCAAATACAGAGTGCAGGTTACGTACGTGTGTATGTACACTCATACAGAATTTTCTTTAAATTAAGTCACTGTAGGTGAACACAAGCTGCACTTTTCTCTGTGCAGAAACTTGTTAAGAGACAAGTACTGAGCTCATGAAGAAATGCAAGATGTTGGTTTAAAATCAGTATTACTAAAGCTGACTGTGTCTCTGAATACCTTTATAAACAACACTTAGGTTAAATATGCACATTTGATGCTGAAATACTTGTTAGGAATGGATTCTGTATAGCTCTGCTGATTTAGATAACTTATTAAAGACCCTTTTATTTTGAGGAATGGGATAATGATAAATTTCAGACCACTGAAAATAATTTCATTCATTTAGAGACAACACTTAGCAGAGAAGAGAAAAGAAAGTATTTTGCATGACATTTAGATGCCCTTCATTTAGGCATGAGACTTTGAAATTCTAATGTTGGCTTACTGAATACAAATTAATGTTTTGTTAACGTTTTCTTTCTTTTTTTTTTTCCCTTTCTCAATTATTTTCAGGGGCATTCGAGCACTCTCAGTACAGTCTTCTTTCCTTAAAAAAATTAAAATTGAAAAGAATGAAAACTTTCCTTAAGACCAAGCTATTTAGTGCTTAAAATGATAAAATCTGATCTATCCATGTTTGTTGTTTCTTTCTCTATAGCCACTAAAAGTAAATCCTTCAGGAGAATATTTCTTTAGCTCACTTTTTCATTATTTCCAGAGGCAAAAGCTGGCAAGGCAATTTATAATTCAATTTTTGCTAAATCCGCAACACCTAATATATATGTCAGGCATTTCAACGACAGGGTACTTTGGGGATAGGTGATAAATTGCACTGATTATAAGTGCAAGCTGTTCTTCCAAAACATCATATCAGAAAGAAGGCAAGTATTATTAGGAGAATGTAATGTATCTTTAGAATGTCCAGAAACATAAGAGATAATCACTTCATGTGAATATATTCTCCCTTGAGTTTTACAGCTCAATATTAAGGTCTTACCATGTTTCTGATAGCACTCATCTGGAGGCAGGGTCCATCATGGGTTGATAGTCTTTCAGCAGCCACATAGCTCTTCGGCCTGCAATAACTCATTTCTCTCAAAAAAGGGCTTACTATGAAACCTGGAACACAGTCATAATAATTTTCTGACTATGTTGGGGTATGTGAAAAGTATAAATATTATTTTATAATATAATCTCCCCTGATCTTTTAAACATCCTTTCAATGTTTCCATTTATTTTCCTGTTAGATACACATGACTTAAACTGTTTATCAATACTGCTGAACAACCCCCAAAAAGTTCTTCAGATTCATCTTGGATGTCAAGCTAATGTGAAAATAAGGAAAAAGACATTATGTCTTGTGGTCTTTCCTCCTAGTTTCTGCTTTATTAAAGTGAGAAAATAGGTTAAGCTTACAAAGATGAGGTTAACATATCAGCTAAAAATAGTTAGAACCAAAAAATAGGCAATGAGACTGGATAATTAAGATTTGCTGGAGTGATGCAAACCTTTTCACCCTTATGTTGTTGGCCTGAATTTAGCTCGGCTGATTTTGATTTGCCTGCTCACCAGATGCTCATTGTTTGTCTTGCTAACCATAATCTGTGTCCTGCTCAGACTGTCTGAAGAGCTGACTGGTTTTGTGACAATGGTTTAGGACCCATCCTATACTATGATCCTGTTTTAGGCATATTTTCTGCTCTTTAGCATCTCAGGAAATAATTTTCTGGCTTAAAGGAAAGGAAAATTTATTAGTTTTTCTAAAACAGGTAAAATTCAGCTTAAAGAAAATAAAACCACAAAATTTAGGTGTATCTGAGAAAAAGTAAAGTGTCAGTAATAAAACCAATAAGGCTTAGAGAAAGACAGTTCCAGCAACTCCTATTCTAACCAGTTTCTATTCATCTGCTCCTTTTATGTCTTAATTTCTTCTGAATTGTGTCCTAAGCCTTATCAGAAATTCTCGTTATTGTGGATAATATTTTGTAGATATGGGTCAGTATTCCAGATGGTAAAACGTACTCTCTGAAAAAGTGCTTTTCAATCAAATTTTTCTACTAGAATTTCCATTTTGCTTTGAACGTACAGTTTAATCAACACTTTGTGGAAGACCAATGATTTTCACTGTAAAATAAATTCTACCTCTCAGTCGATACTGGCTGAAAAAATGAAATTGTTAAACTTCTCAACAACATGTTTCAACTTTGTGAAAATATGAATTTTTGTACCTTTTTGTGCATTTTAGTTGGTGTTACCTGACTCCATGTTGACAATTTTAAACGAGCCTTGCATGAAAGAATACAGCAGTGAAAATGAGAACTGAAAGTGAATGGAGAAAGAACCTTTGCTCCCATTCTGAGAGAGACTTTTGGACCAGCAATTTAAGGAAGTTGAGTGCAGAGAAGATTTTTTCTTTCATTCTTTCGTAGCAATTCCTCTTATCTTCAGAACTTTAGGTTTTTTACTTTTGTATCACCTAAACTCATTTAAGGAATAAGATGAACAAACCTGAAAAACTAATGATCACTCACGAACCAGATCATTTTAGTGTGCACACTTGTCTGAAAGACTGATGAGATAATACCTGCAAAAGAATGGTCTGCTTTGACAGGAAAAGGAGAACCAATGTATCCAGAACACTCAATAGCTCATCTGGCAGTAAATGAGGGGTCAAAATGTCAGTCTTTCAGTCCTGCCCCTCGTGGTGTTAGGAATCTATTAAAGAAGTCTAAACAACTGTTCAATAGAATTGTAGGCATTCTTATAGTACGGATAGAATATTAAAAATAGGTAGAAGTATGGATAGCAAAGAGGTACCCTCAAAGGAAAATGAAATAAATTTGGGGAAAGATTGAAAAATACATTGCAAAAAAAAAGTTAGAGATAAACAGAGAATCGTGGCAAGAGGAAGGGAAAGTGATGGTTGAAGATATTTGAAGAAATAGAAAAAAAAATGTGGGAGACTCATGAAGTTGTTTGCCCTCTTCTTTTGGTCTTTCCCTTTGAGATTCAAAAATAATTCCCTAAAAATTGCAGCAAAGTGTGGTTGAGAACTGCCTGCTCATGACTAATGGTAACAGGCAGGCGTGGTTTCTGTTTGACTACATTTCTTGGCCATGGAAGGATAGTATTATAATACCCTGCTAGATAAAGATAGTCTGAAATTCAGAAGGCTGTTAGTTAAATCTGAAATCTCACATTGCACTATTAATAGTGCAAAAATGTCATTGCTTCTCAAAAGAGATTCTTAGCACAGCATGTAGAAGAGTTTATTTATGTTATTAGAAGCAGACCTAAAGAAGTATATCGTCTACAATATTAATAGAAAGTTTTTTGTTTTCCCTGAAAGAGCCTTTGAAAGAGAAAAGAAAGGATCCATATTAAAGGAGTTAAACCATCTTGTATTTTCTTCTAATTTTCCATTAAAAAACCTAAAATTTAGGTTTCTCTTTATACAAAATTCTTATCATGGGTGCATTCATGGCCTTGAAAGCATGGAGAATGAGACGTTAATATTTTTAGAGTGAATGTTTACTTTTGGACAAATTTTCTAGTGCCCTGATGACACATTAATGGACTTGTAAGGGACCTTATAACTTTAATGGGACAGGATAGAGACTGGTTTGTAAATATCTTCAAGTCAGTCTAAAAGGCATAGTTCTGTATCCCATGAAATACAGGAAGACTCTTGACACAGATGTAAATGTTAGGATATTACATTATTTTTTCTGAGTTTTTTCTTTGGAAGGGCTTATTAATTAGTAGATTTGAGGGACAATATCTTCTACTCTTGAATGTGAATTTCTACATGCAAGTCTAGAATTTGACATGGTATTTCTAAGGCTTTTCTAGCTGACTCTGTTGAAGAAGATGAGAAGTTTGTATGTTTTTATTACCTTGAAACGTGACAAAGCATAAACTCAATATTGAGATACAAAAAAATATTTTCAAAATAGATATAAATGTACCTGTTCATGAACAGAATAATTTTTAAGCAGTGTTAAGAGTGTTACTTGCTGTTTATGACTGTGAAATACATTTTCAGCCCTTACACAGGGGACAGCCTTCAGCCAGTGCCCTAGTCATGAAACTCTGTTTCTGTACACTCCCTAAAATAAAAATGACTGAGTAAACATCCATTTACAGAAACATCCTGTTAGGTGGATGTGTTCCTTTAAGAGGTACTGATGTGGCATAGAAACAGTAGGTGAATAGGACAAGAAGTGTAGCCCTGAACAGCGACTAAGCAGTATGATGTAAATGCTGAGATGCAGCTAAAATGGCTCTTATTGCTCTAAATTATTTTCTGTTTAAAGACAACAGTCAGCCTCATGTCATTTCTCCTGGACATGACTGAATCTCATCTCAACAAGTCTGATGAGATTTTTAATGAATAAAGGCTCTTTGGGCAATGTCGTAAGCCTAAAAATATATAGTAGGATAAAAAAAGTATAATGGAAGGTTTTCTTATATTACTTAGAAGTAAACATGATTTGTTTTTCAGTTAGTTCAAAGGCTGCTGTGAAAGGTATTCACATGTTGATTAAAAAATAGGCATGCCACCATTTGTATATGGAATATGCATATCTTGTAGTTTTGTGTAAGATACTCCCATGATTTCATTGTAAAAATAGGTATTTAGGATTGAGATTTGTGTAAGACACATTTCAGAGACTGCTGACATTGAGGGGGTGCAATTAATTTTATAATGCTGAGGGAGTTTTAGTGAAGTTAAAACAAATAAATAGAGTTCTTGGGCAAACGGAAGTCAAACTTTCAATTACTCTGAAATAGATTCAGGCTCATTCAGTCTAGCTGACACTGATGTGTTTAAATCTTTGCAGACACTATGTAAGAACTGAACCAAGGCCAACTACACCCCCTCTGTTCTTGCAAATGCAGAAGCAGTGGTATCTAAACAGTAAGAGGACCAGCTCTTTCAAGAAGGAAATTTGTAGAGATAACATGAACAGTGGCTGTCATTAAAAGTCAAATGACTACTTTTAGATATTGTTGGCAAGGGTTATCAGAAGGCAAATATGGCACATTAGATTATGCAACTTACTTTCAAGATTTTGCTGTGCTTTCTGTCTTAAGAAGAGCATCTTGTACTTTCTGATAAAACAGAGACCACGTTGCAAAAGACTTGATTCAGCAAAAGAAAAGAAAGGAAACAGCCATAGTATTTATTTTACTGTATTTCAACAGTACTTCCACAATCAGAAATATCTTTTAAGCTATCAACATTTCACATTTCTACAGTTAATATCCTGAAACTGCACACCCATAGCAGTATTTTTACAGTAAGCAACAAACCAAATTATTTATGTGCCATAGTATTTGCAAGATATCATAAAAAAGTTTCTGTTCTCGTCAACTTTTTTGTTATGAACTGACACAGAAGAGTTAGAAAACATGAGGAAATCCAAAGGCAGTCTAATTCTAACACTCAGCTTTAATTAAAATCTTTTTCTAGACCTTATGCCACTTGTTACTTGTATATATTATCAAGATATAGGACTGAATAGGAATTTCACTAAGGCTTGTTTACCCAGCATGCCCAGTGAAGAGACTCAGGCCAAGCAGACAATATGTATGGAAGACTGTGAAGTATAGATGAGATTGTTTCAGTGAAATCAAAGTGCTGGCACTTCATAACACAAGATTCCAGAAAGTGACTGAAAGTTTTCAAGGATAATTAGCCCTTTATTTGGTTTCATAACATATTCTTTGAATGTATTAAACATCAAGAGCAATTGCTTACTAGATCTAAAGAACAATTAAACAATTAAATCTTTCCCAAAGAAAAAAAACTTCCACAAATGAAGGTCCTGTGTGTGTCCTGCAGGTTTATTTTCCTTTACATTTCACTACAGTCAGTGAAACTCTGAGTCAGTATCCTAAGGTGAATTCACTGACTGCAAAGACAAAAAAAAAAAAAAAAATCTGCAATTCCCCTCAGGCTGGTGAATATCATGACGTCGTAACTCAGTCTTTAAGTATTTCAGTATATGATGCAGGTTTGCAGCCAAATAAAGTGCCCTGATGGATTTGTAAGTAGATAGGAAGGTAGATCAGATGAAAAAAGTTGTTATCTGAAAAAGGATTTACTTCCAAGGCTGCCTGTGAAATAGCTTTAGCCATGAAATATGGACTAGAACAAGAAAGGAAAACCACCAGATGACAAAATGGGATGGATAAAGTGCATGACACAACAAAACAAAAAGCTTGCCTTAAAACTCCATTGTCATAACATATTCCTTTGCTGAGTTCGTGAACAAAACACTTCCCAGGAAGTGCAATGCAAGAGCAGGAGGTCGGTGAAAGTTATAGATGGGGAAACAAACGCAGCTGCTGAAGATAGAAAACGAGAGGTTCAAAATGGGGTATATAGCACTGAGCTGCAAGTAGGAGTGGCTCTGAACAGTATTCTGAGTACAAGACAGAAAAGTGCACAGGAACAAGCATATTCTGGCAATGAGCTGAGCTGGGTATAATTGAAGTGTTCTAACAGACAAACTACTTTAAGAAAAAAATGATGTCACTCTTTTTACATTACAAAAATGTAGTCTTAGCATAACCTCGTGATGGGGAGTGCAGATACAGCGATAGGGCCAGGAGAGCTATGCTTGGGGTTAACTGAATGTCTAACATGTGTGTCCAAGTGGGAGGAAGCTGTGGTGAGACAAGAAATGAGAGAAATATTTCATTTAGTGTCTGGCATGATGACCATGAATTTCTTTAAAGATAATTTCTCTATATTGTGTACATTTGTGGGCTTTTGTGTCCTTCTTTATTGCTGCTACAAAGAAGTACATCTCTGCTAGGACTAAATTATGATCACTTCAGTTTTGTGACTATTAATCAAGAGAAGGCGTTTGCAAGCCTTTCCCAGCCACATATCCTTTGAGGGTTTTGAAAGCTATAGAATGCAGTTTGTTATCTGTCATTGTGAGACCGTGCCAAGTTCCATGATGCAGTGAAAGCGAAGTCATACGCTGCAGCTGACACTTTCCCACTGACCTCAGCTTGTTGCACTGCATAAACAGAAGCTATTGCAAGTCAATACAGTACTTGGAGTGAGGTTATACTGAGAGGAGCCCAAGAAAGTTTTCCAAGTTTCTACAAAGTTCAAAGTGAATGATGTGCTTTTTCTGTTGCACCAGCAGACGAAGCTGTCATACCCTCAGTTCGCCTCATAAATAACAGGCACAGAGGATGGTTGTATAAGGCTGTAGTTTAAAAGGAATGAAATCTGACAGCAGGCAATGCCTTTCCTAGACATCCTCACCTTTAACTGTGCTTAATGTTAGGTTTGTTTCAATTTAATATGTGCTCTTTTTCTTGGTGAGCTGGCATCTTGTAGCCTTGTAGACGAAGGTTTGCAAGAGGAAGTCACTGGGGCAAAGAATGAAGAAATTATCGTTGGGCAAAGCCTGGTAGCAGTGTGACAGGTTCTGAGAGGATATAGACTTGGGAGTGGGTTAACAGGCATCAGGATCTGCTGCAAACCTTGCCTGGGTTGGTGGCACCAGTCGGGGAAGGGGACTGAAAAGAATTTACTGTGGGCTCCAGGGAGCCACTAGTGATCTGGAGGTGATGGTGGGCAGGGGGGGTTGTTTTTCTCTCTCCCCACCTCCCACCTCCAGAAGTAAATGTGAAAGACTGAAGAAATAAAGCAGGGATTTATTGGGAGGGAGCAGATTTACTAGGAACTGGTGGACAGGGGAACACTAACCTCCTGCTCCTTCTCTGATCTGATCTGATTGCAGAGTGCACAGTTCCTCTCCCTGCCTGTCTTTCTCTCAGGTCCACAAAACAGGCAGTGGGGCCATGGCACCCTGTACTGGGGTTTTTCATTTCCTCCCTTCCCCCCGATCTGCCAACGTAAACAACTGCTTGCACTAACCTAAACTGAGTTTAGATCTGCCTCTAATCATGTTGGGTGACTGTTGACATGTGTAGAGTTTGATATTTTGATAATATTATATGCCTGTGATAATACTTCATTACAGTTATGGCCTTGGCCATAATTCTTTCAACATAGTCACTTTGGTACAGGCCTTTGAGTTACAGGAAGGCATTGTAAGGCCAAGTTTTACTCTAATGGTCACATTACAATTCAGAAGATTTAGAATTAATACCATTTGGCACACCTGAGAAACATAAAGCAATACATTTATTTCTACCATGTTTTCTTCTGAAGGAAATTGTGTGTGTGTTTGGGAGAAAGGGGAGAAGGCTTTAAAATATTTTTTTCCCATCCAGCTTTGATTGTAATTTGAAACCATTAGTGATGTTCTATCATATAATATTATACTCCTCCATTTTATAAACTTTCAGTTAATGCCCTGATCACTTAGGCAGAGAGAAGAACACTAAACTATGACTTGCAAATTACTATGCTGGTCTACAGTCTGGTATTTTTTTACTGTATATAGAAAAATGTAAGATAGATTGTGTTCTTAGTTTAATTTCTACAAAATAAGCTGTCTTTTTTTTTCTAGATGAATTTGTTCTTATATTTGGAATGACCAAACCAGGTAGCCTATCATATCTTTCATGAAGGGTAAATTCTCTGCCTACATCCTATCTACAGTTTGAAAATTCACAAGTGCTTTACAGATGATAATATCATATTTTACCACCTGCCAAAATGAAAGTTTAGACCTGGTTTCAAGATGGGTTTTGTGACCTGTAAACTATTTAACAATATTTCCAATTCTTTCTTGAAGTAAAATTTTCCTTTGATTCAATCAAAACAATTGATTTAGATATACAAGAAATGATGAAATATATTGTGTTGATGTTGACCAATTTTTAATAACCATATAAGTTTTTAATAACCATATGAGGTAAATTTAAAGTGGCTTTAGAAACAGAACATTCTGACACTTGAAAATATTTCCACAATTTTTGAGATCAAGATAGTAATTGTATTTGTAAAGTTACTAATTTTATCTAGAAATTTGTTCTGAAGATCATGGGGACAAACCGTTAACTATGTCTTTGGTCTGAATCCTGAAAATAACAGATTACACCAATGAAAAAATACTTATATTCTGCAAATAAGATAGGGAATGAATGCTTTTTCAGAAGGTCCTATGACCAGACTAAAATGCAGTTTACTTAGTTGAATCTAGTTTCTAGGAAATTTTCAGGAAGAAGTGTCTGACATATCTCCAAGTGTCCAGAATTTTCAAAATATGAACATGTGTCTGCCAAAGCATGCATCTCCCTGCCTGTAATCATGAGCCCATAGGATTCTAGGCAGTACTAATGCGCTTGTGTTCCTGTTGATCCTAATGAGAGATGGAGGTGAACAAACCTACAGAGGAGCAACTGGGAGTATGGTAACTTAATAAGGATTGCGAGATTGTTTTTCTTATGCAATCTTATCATTAGACTGTCATCATTAGTCAAGACACCACTATAATCCTTTCAGAGGTAGTCAGGATTATGGCCTTTCTTGGTTCATTTAGATTTGCTATACTACAGAAGCCTGGCCTTGAGGCAGGATTATTTTGATGTCACCAGAAAGGGTGTCTGAGCATTTCCCTGTGCACAGAGTTCAGCTTAAATCTCCATCATGTGAACTACATACACATGTATTACAGTGCTTATGCTTCTGTTTTCCAGCAGAATGGTGGGAGCTCTTCTCTGATTATGTGTAAATGTCTGTCTGCTGAAAGTTTGCACCTGAATTCCTACTATGATCAATATTGAGGTATTTATCTCAGATCTAAAGTAGGTCTGAGGATGCATGGCCAAACAGTATCCATTTCATAGAATTACAGAATCATTTATTTCCAACCTCACTGCCATGGGCAGGGTCAACTCCTACTAAATTATGCTGCTCAAGGCCACATCTAACTTGGCCTTGAACACTGCCTGGGGTTCGGGTGTAGGAGGGCAGCATCCACAATTTCCCTGGACCACCTGTTTCAGTTTTTCACCGCCCTCATTGTGAAGAATTTCTTCCTAATATCTCCAATTTGTAGCCATTATCCCTCATCCTATCTCTACAAGCCTTTGTAAAAAGTCCCTCCCCAGCTTCCTTGTACGCCTTCTTCAGGCACTGGAAGGCTGTTACAAGGTGTGCCCAGAGTCTTCTCTTCTCCAGGCTGGACAACCCCAGCTCTCAGTCTGTCCTTACAGCAGAGGTGCTCCAGCCCTCTGATCATCTTTGTAGTCCACCCCTGGACCTACTCCAACAGTTCCATAACCTTGTTATGTTGAGGATTCCAGAATTGGACATAATACTCCAGGTGGGGTCTCACAAGAGCAGAGTAGAGGAGCAGAATCACCTCCCTCGACATGCTGGCCATGCTTCTTTTGATGCAGCCCAGGACATGGTTGGCCTTCTGGGCTGCGAGCACACATTGCCAGCTCATGTTGAGCTTCTCATCAATGAGCACCCCTGAGTCCTTCTCTGCAGTGCTGATCTCAATCACGTAATCCCCCATCCTGTATTGAAACTGAAGATTGCTCCAACTAAGGTGTAGGAACTTGCACTTAGCCTTGTTGAACTTCATGAGATTCACACAGGCCCACTTCTCCAGCTTGTCCAGGTCCCTCTGGATGACATTCTGTCCTTCTAGTGTGACAGCTGCACCACTTAGCTTTGGGTTATCTGCAGACTTGCTGAGGGTGCACTCGATTTTGTTGTCTGTATCATTGATGAAGATATTAAACAGCACTGGTCCCAGTACAGATCCCCGAGGGACACCACTTGTCACTCTCTGAATGTGACCATCCAAACAATCCCTTATGCACCAAATATTCTACCCATCAAATCCATCTCTCTCCAATTTAGAGAGAAGTATGTTGTGGGGGACTGCGCCAAGGGCTTTATAGAAGTCCAGATAGATCATATCCATTTGTTTACCCGTGTCCACTGATGTGATTACCACATTATAGAAAGCCACTAGGTTGATCAGGCAGGACCGGCCCCTGGTGAAGCCATGCTGGCTGCCTCTAATCACCTCCTTGTCCTCCATGTGCTTTAGCATAGCTTCTAGGAGGATCTGTTCCATGATCTTCCCAGGCACAGAGGTGAGGCTGACAGGTTGGTAGTTCCCAGGATTATCGTTTCTACCCTTTTTCAAAATGGGCATAATGTTACACTTCTTCCAGTCACCAGGAACTTCCCCTGACTGTCACAACTTTTCAAACATGGAGAGTGCCTTGGCAACCACATCAGCCAATTCCCTCAGGACTCTGGGACGCATCTCATCAGGTCCCGTAGACTTATATATGCTTAGGTTCCTCAAGTGGTCACAAACCTGATCCTCCCCTACAGTGGGAGGGGCTATACTCCCCTGGTCCCCATCTTGTTGTCCTTTGATCAGGGAGGGGTGAGGAGAACGATTCTCAGTGTCAGTGTGTCAGCCACACTTCAGACCCTTTGATTAAGGGCTTTTTGTGGTGCCTGTCTCTGCTGCTGTTTCAGGGAACTCAGGGTGTGGTTCCACCAGTCTTGCTCAGACTCTCATATGAAGGATGAGGTGAATGCCTCCTGTCTCTACAACACTACTACAGTTTGCAGAATCAAAAACTACCTACAGATTTGAGATAAAGCCGCAGGCTTCTTGTTTCTCATATTAACCTGATCTATCTATTTTTTTAATTTTTTTTTTGTTATTTTATTTGGAATGGGAGAGGGTTGTAAAGACAGGCATTGACTCTGCAGAGGTAGGATCTTGGATACATGTTTTGGACATGGAAGGAAAAAGGACTTAGACAGCAACCCGAGAACAGCTTGTGTTCTTCTTCTTGCTGGCCCAGTTAGTGTTTAACCAGAGGGGAAAAGAATGGACATAAGAATCAGGCAGGAACTAGACTCAAATGCTCTCATTCTTTCCCATGAGTATTCAAGTCACTTGAGCTTTCTGTGAAAGTCTGTCTTCCATTTTGATTTTATCCAGGTCATCCACCTTGGGCCTGAACTTTTTTCCCAGTAGATGTTAAATGAAACCGAAGGGGTTTTTTTTGTTTTGTTTTCCTTTTTTTTTTGCTAGAAGTTTTGTTTTGAGGAAACAGTGTAGTCTGGGGAGACAAAAAAAAAAAAGAAAAAAGGAAACGTTCCAAATTAGCTTAGTTAGATAAACAAAGAATAAAGCTGTGTTGGGAGAATATAATTGACAGAATAGTAACCTGGTTGATTACAAAGCCAGCTGCTGGTGTTTCTCTTACTAAATTAAATATTCACAACCTCTTTTTCACTTAGGTGTTCAAACTATAGATAGATCTTTTCCCTCTCAATAAACCTTTCATCCTTTTACTGACATTTATTCTTCTTTTTATTCAATTAACCCAGAAAGAAATGTTCTGGCAAGTCAAGTC
Organism: Phaenicophaeus curvirostris; assembly: GCF_032191515.1. Classification (NCBI taxonomy): domain Eukaryota; kingdom Metazoa; phylum Chordata; class Aves; order Cuculiformes; family Cuculidae; genus Phaenicophaeus; species Phaenicophaeus curvirostris. The sequence goes on along the minus strand of NC_091395.1, from coordinate 34,723,572 downwards.
AGCTGTTGTCTGCGGGAAAGAGACATACAAATCTTGTCTCATAGCTTTTATTTTTATGGGGAAGAACCCTCAGGCCTAGTATTAAGGCAACTTAGGCTTGTGTGGAACTTCACTGTCTCCTGAATGCTCTGAAATAAGATTATATGATGGAGAAGATCAATTTACTGAGGACATTTAAGCTTTGAATATTAAGCTTTTGTGCAATCACATCTCCTTTCTTGCTGTGTGGCAGAAAAGCTAGCCACAAGACCTTGACAAATTAGATATTACCACATTTAACTATGTATATTTAAGCTTATCAAACTGAATCGTTGCATTGTAACTGTGCTCTTACACAGACAAGGACTCCATTTAATAAATGCAGTGCCATTTAATAGCAATTAATCACCCAACTAAAATGTCACATTAAGGTCAAAGAGACCAGAAGACAGAAAGAAGGGAACATTAAATTCAGCTGACAAACATAGGAAAGGAGAAAGTAGAGGCAAAGAAAGTTCTGGGACATTGGCACTGGTAAAACATTTAATCCAAACTTCTTAACTTTCCATTCAGTTTAGAAGTAATCACATTCACTTGGTTCAAAGCAAGGTCATTTTTGTAACTTTTAAATGAAATTTCCTCTTTGCCTGCACAGTGACTGCCCATTGCAAGCTTGGAATTGTTGGTGCATTTTACAGATGTTATGTTCTCATTATTTGTTGTTTCCTTCCTTTCTGCTTCTCTCTTCTTTTTTCATTGCTAATATAATACTCTGCATTTGAGTGGAATTTTCCTCAACATATCCTGAAATAGAAACAGTTTGGAAATGTAGCTTTTCTGAGGTGGCATGAAATAAGTATGTATGAAGAAGGAGAGAATAAAACACAATCTTCAGTCATGTACTTTACTAATTTCAGAAGTAATTTAGGAATTAACATTCTAACATTCTTCTAACATTCGCAAATTGTAGCCAAGTTCAAAAGCATGCTGCAGAAGTTTTTGATAAAATTGCTGTTGATCTTAGAGGTAATGACAAGAACCTAGACATCTTAGAAAGTCTTGGGTTTATGGAGTATATAATATAGAACTTGCTTTCATGTTACAGCTGTGTAATGCTTTAACATTCAATAGTATAAAAAATAAATTATGAAGTTGAATAAGAAGATTATTTCTGAACAATATTCTATGAATGAGAACACCATATAGGGGAGTCTGTTTCACAGAAAGTTCTTTTACCACCTTTATACATTTATGGAGTTCCTTGTACTAAAAGTATGGAAAGCAGCAGAAATGGTAAATACTCATTATTAATGCCAATTCTTCAGTGGCGTTTGTCAACCTCAGTATGAGTATATAATAGAATTATACATGTTCACATTCTCACAGTGTTCTTTGTGCTTTTTCCCCCCTCTAAAATATAGGAGTAAGCAAGCACTATGCACTTCTAAAAGATGTATTTTAGAATGCCTTGGGCTAAATATACTTCTTTCATGAAGGAGTTAGCACAGTACAGTAAAGCATGAAAATATGTTATTGTCAGCATATGTTACAGAATTCAGACAAACTGCTTCTAAATAGACTCATTCTTTAAAGCATCTATCATTTCTCCTTCCTGTTCCAGAGTTCTCCATTTCACATCCAAGAATTTTTGTATTAGTATTGTGAAAAAGAGTAATTTTTCAAAAATTACTCTACATTTGGCAAGATCTATCTTTATAACTTCTGCGTCAGTTCAAAGAATTTTGGCCTTTCCAAAGGTTAAATATTATCTTTCAAAATTGTGAAACTCTTGCTTTGTCAGGAAATGTGTCCATTTTCTAAAATAACATTTTCTTCCAGTACCTTTTAAGTGAAAAAGCTATAATTAATAATGAATTATTTTTTATATATGAAACCCCAAACTCACGATATTGAATTATTTGGCATTCATTTCTCACATTTAGATACATAATAAATATTAACTTAGTACTAATCATGGCCGTGACACATCCAGGGAGATATTTTCATGCGTAAAGTTGAACCACAGTTTATGATGCTGGTTACCACACATAGATGTACATTACATTTTTTTACTGAATGTTTTGATGATGCAAAATTTGAGAGTTCCAATGATAACATCTGAATGACCTTTACAGGTTTGTAGATGAAAAAATGCCATTCCTTCTGAGTTATTTATGCTTGTGCTGATTTCTGGAAGAGCATATTTCTCTTTCACATACTTCCTGTATTTCCACTCAGTTTCTGTGGCAATCCTACAGACAAGAGCCTATCTGTTACTGAGCCCTGACAGTCCTCCAAGAAAAGATCTTTTTCTGCATGTTTGGCAATATAGATTAAAAGATTATTGTGTTTATTTCATAATCTGGTGTTTTCCACTCTGGTCTGCATTCCAGCTTAGTGGGCCATCTTTAGCAGTGCTTGGCTGGACTGTGGTCTGCAGCAGATTCTAAGCTCTGGAGGGGCTCCATTAGGGACTACATCCTCCAGCCAGAGTGCAGCACCACAGCCTTTTCCAAAGTAGTGTCTGTCACCTGCCTGCATGTGACACTCCTTTTGGTAGTGAGATAAAACCACTGCTACAGTTGCTTCACTTTAAATTCCCAAGAAGTTATTTACTGTAGCAGATCTCAGGGCAGAAATAAACCACTGCGCCAAATGCTAGTTTCATCTTCACTAAGTGTTTGCACAAGGGTAATTATGGCTATGCCGACCAGTAGCTAGCAGAAACTGGGGTGCTCTCCTATCCAAACTCTCACTCTCTCCATGAAAAAGGTCCAGTTTAATTGGATTTTGTTTTCCAGGCTGAGCTTAATCCAAAAATCTAACCGCATTGCCATGAATCAACACAAATACTTTTAAAGTCCTTGTGTATCAAGCAACCTATTTATAACACAGGGAAAGAAGTCCTCTGGCTTGCAGTGGGGGTTGAATATACCCTCGATACAGTCGTCTCCTGAGCCTCAGATGAGACTGGCACCTTTGAAAGACATGCCTCCACAATGGGGCTTACAGGGATTCAGAGAAAATGTTGTACACATGCAGTGTGCTAACAAAGTCCTTTTCCTTCTGAGGCACTTGCCTGCCTCCTGAGCCCTGCCGTAAGGAGGTCCTCTTGCGGATGGCTCCTTATCCCTCAAGGGGATGGCATTCCCCAGCCTGTGCCCATGCTGGGACATGCTGGGTGCCTTTTATTTGTTTTCTTTCCTGTAGATACTACCCCTCTTGGGGCAGGCGCTTTAGTGAGATGGATTACACTCAGGTAACTGGCAGTTCAAGGAAGTCCTTCCCTGGGTTGTTTACACCAAGGCGTTTTAGAGCAGCCATTTAGCTTCCACCCAGTCCCACCCCGCTGACCAGTTGTAAGTGTAAAGGCCACCAGTGGGCCTGCGGGTCGCTGATAAACTAAACCCCCATTTGGCAGGCAAGGAAGCTGGGATGATAAGGATGTTGATTTATGTTTTATCTGTCACTACATTTTCAGTAAAGCTGGGCAGCCAGCCTTAACGGAGTGAAGGCTGTTATCACCTCTCCTTAGCCATTTAAGTGCAGCAAGCTCTTTGGTGTCCTTTGCTGAGGACCCCTTCGTTAATTGTGCAAGTAAAAGGGACACACAGCACCAGCACTTGCTGTGCTTCTCTCAGGCAACACTTAGCTTAAAACTGGCAGCTTTGGGGAAGGGGTCTGTCCAAGTCTTGGGCATGCACAAGAGAGAGTTCGTGGAAGTAGTCAGTATTTCCTAGTCTTGTTTTTATCATTTAAAATGCATTACATACTTTGAAGCAAATGTAATGGTTTGCTTAATTGGAGATAACTTCACTGAAGTGGCCGTAGTTAGCGTTCATGTCAGCAGTGAATGTGCCCTTTAACGCCACGCACCTCAGGAATGACTATTCAATGTAGACAAATCTGACAAAGTTCATTATTGGGGAAATAAATGTTGTCAATTATATGTATGATTATGTACCATTTTCCCCTCATTTTGGAGGTGAGTGTTATTTTTTTGAAAGCATTGTAAGATTTTATACATGGTATTTAATGGCAAAAACATTTTTAGTTTTCAGAAGCACTGCATGCATTTTGGGGCCAGTAGAAGTGCCTATAGAGAAGAGGGTGGAAAGAATTGGGGGAGAAATGTGAGCATTAAAATACTGAACTATTTTGGCAAAACCAGAAGATGGAAAATCTGACACTTCCCACCTTCCTCTCCTCCCCCTCCCACCCCCCGCCAGCAGTTCTTGTTAAATCCTATGCAAAATGTTAGGAATACAGCTCTTTCTTTTCCCTCATCCCCTTCTGATGTCTTTTTCCTTTATTTCTCTCCCTCTCCCTAAACATTTCATCTTACCTTTCAAGTCTGTCATTATATTTCTTTCTAAACAAAACTAGAAAGAGACAAAGAAGCTAGTTCCTGCTTGAGGTCAGTGGGAACTTTGCCATTGACTTTAAATAGGTCCAGAAGCAGGCCCAACAGAGCATTTTATAGCTTCCTTTATTTATCTTAGGTTTCATTTTGAGCAATGTGTCTTTTATATGACTGCATTATTTCCACAGCGAACACCATAATAATGGCCTCGTATACATTATTATAGACACGCGTACCGAACAAAGCATTATGGATAGTTACACTCTTTTAAACAAGAGTAAAAGACAATTCTAAAGTACAGTGCAGGGATGCTAATGTTTTGCTGGTTTGGTATAGGTTTAGTGGTCTCTATAAGTCTGTACTTGTGCTTTTCAAGTATAAACAAGAATATCCTTGATTACCAAGAGACAGGTGATTGAGGGAAATGCAGTAGTTAGCGCTTTAGTCCAGGAAGACCAGGTTGCAGTTTCTTTGGTGCTGTTAGTGATGTCCATAGACAATTTATTCTTCCTGATGAGGAATGGGCAAAATGTAACCAATTTTCAGACTGGAATACAGTAGGAACCATACTGAAATATTTGAGCTTAGTATCATTAGGCTGATAGGCCAAGGACAGCAATGTGAAGTTTGGCAGAAATTTGGCTGATATCCAGGAACATCATCAAAGGATTATGATGGCTGTTCATCACACATGATTCAGACAGTAGGAACTATTTCTGTTTATTGTTAATTACAATTACCAATCTTGAGTTCTTCTGAAAACTGTGTCCAAAGAATCCCCAAAGAGCCATCTTATACATAGATATAATTCATCACAAGGTTGGAGTACTACAGTCATGAGTAGAATAACCAACAATGTAAATATATGAAATAGATGAAGGTGATTTTACTGCAAAAGTGGATGCAGCCCTGAGGCAGACCCATCAGCCTCTCTCTGTCTTGTCGAAAAATAAGGTACATTCCCAGCTGGATAAAAGAATCAGCTCACAAAGATCTGGCAATGAGTATGGATTAAAAGCATACTTTTTTCTCCCAGTCCTGCTGAGGGATATTCTGGACCAGCTGTACCCAGGACACACTAGCCTGTGAGACCTGCACCTCTTCTTTCACCTCAGCTGAAACAACCAGCTGAACTTATTTGTGTGCCGATGTGTTGCAGGAACAAGTCAAATTCACTGTTGTGTCCATTCCCTTCAGGTAGCTGAAGTTAAAAATGACTTTCCCTTCCAGTTAGTATGGTTACATCACTTCTAGGGCACCTTTGGTACTGCTGGTTTTACCTTCTACAATAGATTACAACAGCTGCCTGGAGAACATGTAACCCATTTCCTTCTGGTTGTCACGGAATGGAAACTACTGACAGGCATAACAGGAGCAGTTGTGGAAATCCATTGGAGAGTACACATAATGGAGCCTGGGGCTTACAGCAGCTGTAGTTCTTCTGTCCGAACAGGGACACACACACACTACCTGGCACCCAGGGTGGATGCCAACTTGTCACAACATAGACAATGCGATTGGTGGCACTGCTTTGCACCTGAATGTTTCTGAGGATGAAAATTAAATGCAGTCATTAGTTACCAGCAAAATATACTGTTGGCAATGAAATGCCACTCTAGCAACCACAAGGGAAGGAACAACTGCTTGCTGGCACATTAGCCCTGGCTGCAGTGTAGCAGTCAAGTATATTTGTTAGACTGGAGCCAAGTAAGAAATTTTACAAATAGAATATAAATTTTTAAATTCATAAATTCCCACAAGTCATCATGGCTGCTCTCTAGTATATTTGTTTTCTCAGGTATTTGCTGAAGGCTTCCTGCAAACTTGTCTTTAGTGTTCATAAATAAATTTGCGTGAGTGCATAGTATTGTAGCATTTTTTAAAATTATAGCAGAACAAATGCATCTCTTTGAATTTGGATTTTATAATAAATGTATAGTCTGGAAATGACATATATTCTTGCACAGACTCTAGTTTCTGTTTTATTTCCAAGCTTTCCTGCAAGTAAATTGAATATTCATGGAAAATGGATTGAGAATGGGTGTCAATAGCTGAGATAAATCCAGTGTTTTATTCAACCAATTATTCAGGAATATTTTTGGGCCACTTTCCCCCTTTGTATTAACAAATAAAATAAGAGAGAAATAAGTCCTCCCACCTATTTATGAGTTATGCCAGTTTAACCATTGCTGTATTTCATTACGTGATCCCGCACCCACTTGTTTGCCCAAATACAGTTTGCTACTAGCTGGATCCAGAGCAGCTGCCTTGCCCCAGAACAGCTGCTGGTGCTCTATATTTGCAGCTTCCTCTTGCTCTCTGATACTCCATAAAACTGTTTATATTCACTGTAAAAGTATTTTCACTCTGTTTGCTTAGTGACCATGCACCACAAATATTCCCTTTACCACTAACAATCATGAAATGAAAATGTTTACCAAACTTTATTTAGTGCCAGTACCTAATAAACTATAGAAATGTTTTAAGGTGAATGCTTGTATGTGTGTGCACACTTGCATATGAACAAAATACTTGCCTAATTTTTCTGTGCAGCAGAAGGGTGGTGATGTACTATTACTAGGACTGCTCTGAGACTGCATACATTTGATGTCTGTTGCCTGGTTTTATAACTCTTTGAAGCTTATTTATGGCCTGTGGAAGGACTGATATGCGAACTAGACTAACTATTTTTGAACCTTTTTTTAGACACTTGGCATAACTATTAAAGATCATGTGTTTGTGCCACATCAAAATGAACTTGTTTCTCCTACCACAGACCAGGTATTTGAGTTTGCTTGTTCTGTGCTGCTTTAATGCTACCCATTATAAACTGTTTACGCTTTTATCCCTGCATTGTTGTGACCTCACATGTGCTCTGAAAGAGGAATTGGCCCACAGCTTTTATTATGCTGACACATTTGAAAACATTTACTTCAATATTTGGAGGGCAAATATTTGCCTTTAAAGGAACCATGCTCAATAACAGGGGAAATAAGTAGCACATTTGACTTCATTGAGTTAATTTCTACTACCCCAAGAGTCTGAGATAGGCTTGTTTGCTGTTCTGTTTGCAGCTGACTGGTCTTTTTCAGACGATACACAGTATGGCTGAGCAACACTTGGTAGCTTTCATCTGTTCCTTTGCTACTTTTATTTGGTATCTCACACAGAGTATGTATTTCCAATGCCAAATCCTCTTTATCTCACTCACAAAAACAGGCTGTGATGTGTTGCCAGCAGGAACAATGTGCAAAGGGGTAAACTCTTGGAAAAGAAAGTTTTGCTGCTGCGTGAAATGTATTCAGATCCACCAGCAGCAGAATTTGCTCTCTAGCTGATCTGTGTTTGAGGCAGGGTGGGATTTAGGCCAGAAGAACTGTGGGACCCCATCTCTCTGAACTTTAGGGACTGAGAAGCTGTTTCTCTTCCTGTTGTTTTGGGTATTTTCTAAACATGTAGGTTGGCCTAGAATATTTATTCCTTCTTGTGTGACCCTGAAACCTATGATGACTGTCAACACAGTAGCCAGATTTCTTTTACATCGAGATATTGTTCCCATTGTACATGTGACATAGATTCTTTGGTTTGATACTTTTATTCATATATAAGTGAAAAATATTAGCTGTCCCAGCTTTTACAATACACATATAGATAATGTGTGACACTTCTACCTGGTATTCTTCTACAACATTCATGTTACAGCAGGTACTTCTGTAATTCAATTAAGGTGTCACAGATTGGCTTCTATCCAATGAGGAACAGTATTTAGGTTTCTCTGAGTTTCTCTCTGTCTTTAGGAAAGTAGCCAGAGCTTCCTCATGCACCCTAAATTTAGAGAGGCCTCTGCTTGTCCAAAGCAGTTCAGAATATTTGATACTATAAAATGTGTGGGAGAGATGGTTTTATCTGTTAAGCATCTCTATCCATAGCTTCAAGAATAATTAACTTTTCCTTTAAACCTGTAGACTGCATATGTTTTAGATTAGTTTCATTTGTGTTTTTGTAGGGTTTATGAGTTTTTAAAAAATAATTTTCCTGTTTTCTGAGTAAATTATATGAAACATCTGCCCTAAATTTAATCTATCAAGCTCATAAAGGGAAAAAGCAGACGTTTTATGAGTGATATTATAAAATTTAGATAATTATCTTGTTTGTTTTAGCAGTTTCTATTTTGGTCTCTGTACAGTATTCTTCCATTAAAAGACAATTTTAATGTGGTGTACTGGTTGAGGGGAGCAGCCAGTGATCACATAAAACATATGTATAATAATGTTCATGTTAATCAGTAATACTTCATGTATTTTTAAGTGCACTGCATTTACTATATCAACATAAACCTAATTTCAAGCCTTTTATATGCTTCTCACATTAAAAGGGAAACAAAAATTTCTACATTGACAGCACATAGTTCCACAAACCTTCATTAGCAATGCTACTTATGCAAGTCTGAGAAGAATATATAAATGTATGCCTAGAGCAAGGGATATAAGAGATATTCATAGTGGCCTTTTCAAATACTATCTGCATCAATGTACTGAAGATCTGCCACCTTGTATTTACTTTTTGTACAAATCTTTTTAACGGACAATGGAAAAATATTCTGGGGAGATATCATGATCATGATGTGCATGCCTGTTATTGTGTTCTTTTCTAGACATCTGCTACAATCTGCTCTCAAAGACAGTGTATTGTACTAATTTAAACCTCTCTTATGCCCTGATATGGTTATCCTTGCTCCTTATGTGGTTATTCTTACTTTTTCTTTGTCAAAAGCAGCCCCTTCTGCTAATGTTGCAGGATAGAAACAAGTATTGTAGTTAAGATCCAAAACTGACAACAAAAATATTTTATTTAGGAGAGTATGCTGATGGTTTAACTTTAGACAAAGACACTTGGGTTCTGTTGCTTGTAGACATTTGTAAGATTACATACCAAACAAACCTTACTAGAGCTGTCAGTGATTTTCCTTCTCTTAGAGTTGGATCATAACCTTTCAAAGCTCATATGGATTCACAACTGTGTTTTAACTGCCTTGGTCATACCCCACCTCTTCTGGGACACTTTTAGGTGGCACTTGCTACAGCCCTTCTTATGCCTTCTTTAAACTGTTCTAAGTGAGCTATCAATTGTTATCTCTCTGCTAGTTCACGTACTTTTTCCTGATTGGCATAATACTTACCTGAACAAACAAACAAACATACAAACAAACAAACAAACAAACCAAAATGCTCAGCCTCCTGGTCTACTGGGCCCTGTGCTCTGAATTCTGCATTGGTCAGGAGGTCCAACATGTATCTAGCTAAAGCAGCTTCTTTTAATAGGTAAGACTGGTCATTTCTGACTTAATAAAATTCACATAATCTCTGAAAAAAGAGGGAAAAATGTAAATGAAAAAGAACACTCAATAGAAATATAGCATTTTTTTGTCAGCAGTATGAAATGAGTGCATCTTTCTGAGGACTATTTATGTTGCAAAGAAGCTGAGAGAGGAAGGTAAAAGAAGTATGCATATTATTCTTCAATGCAGGGCCTGCATTCTTTCCCCCCATACCCAGTATATATCAATGGATAGAGAATTCATTCATTCAGAACTTGCTAAGTGGTGCCAGAAGGCAACAGAAACTAGTAGCAGTGCTACAGGCGTCATTATTTGAATGATATGCAGTTTGTGTACAGAATCTGTTACAGTTAGTTGGAACTTCAGAGTTTAAGAGACAGACTTTATTACTTTTGTGTTAAAACAAAGACAATGGCAATAAAGCTCAAGGGTCATGAACTAGTTAAAATTCAGCTAATATATAATATACATTTTATATATATATAAATACAGTACTATATCCTGTCCTATCATACCATATTAGCATATCTAATATATATATAAAAAGCAATATCATTATAGGTGGAATTTGCTATATCATGCATCCATAATTCATGTTCTCTTATTAGCAGTTAGGAATAACTAATTATCAACAAATATCTGAATTTTCTTCAAACATCTGAATTTCTCTTCCTTTCTCTTTGAGGATCCTCGTTTTCCACTTATTCATCCAAGACAGGCTTTCACTGAAATATTTTTTCACACTTTTCTGGCTACTAATGCTTTAAATTTAAGGTTGTGTTAGTTAACTTCTCTTTGTTATCTTTGCTATTATTCATGTTCCTCGGCTGGATAAACACAATAATGTTTAAATACCTTCCTGACCAGCAAGTTTAAAAAACACAAGTACTACAGAGCAAACAGAAGTCTGTGACCCCATCTGGACTTCGGGTTCTCACTACAAGCCAATACTGCAGCTTCATGATGAATTTAAACCACATAAACCTGTGGTGTTATTGAGAGGTGGTCATGCTCTCCCCACTTCTGCAGCGGCTCTCATCCACTGTCCTGGCACCTGCATATTGTCTGGTAGAACAAGCCCTCACAAAGCTGTGCCACCCAGTGCCAGCTTGTCCTGCAGCTGTTCACATCACCTGCTCTGCAAGGGGCCAAGGAGGAGCAGCCGGAGAGTGGCATGGGGTTTTTACTTTTCAGCAGCCATAGCAGCCTGTTATCTTAGCTGATTATGAGACTGCAGGCTAAACAGTAATGGGAAAATGTAGCTGCCTGCCTCAGGACATGGTTACTTGCAATTTTTCTCCATTACAGTAATTTCTGGTGGTTGAATTTGGCATTTACTTTCCGTGGATACCGGTCTATGATCAGCCATTTAGACTATGATGTTTAGCAAAGCCGCACTGCTGTGTTGCCACTGCCTGCTTCTAAGCAGTGTCGGGACCTCTGAGAAATCAGTGGTCTTTCCAGTACTTCACGCTGACAAAATCACACTTGCCTCTAATTCCATCCTGAGAATAAAAGTGCTAACTATGCATATGAGAAATAGGAACGGACATCTTTACTTCAGAAGCCAGGAAACCAAAGGGAGTTCAAATAAAATGCTAGGAGACTCTGCGGCTTCCGCTTTGTCACAGTGTGAGTGAGGCCAGAGGGCAAATGCTTCTCTCCTGCTCTGCCAGGTTATTCTGCCCTCTTTATGTCCTACCAGACTACTGACATCCCAAGCAGGGAAAGGAAATCCATGGTTTTGGGACCTAGCAGGACTGCTGACTGAGTCTCCTTATTCTCCAAATGTGTAAATCTGCTTTAAGCTAAATCAGCATGCAACAATAAAATATTTTCTCCTTTGTATGTTTTCTATAATATCATTGCTTTGAGGATTTGAAATGCTAGAAAGTATTTCCAAGCTTTCATATGCTTATTTTAATATTTACGCTGTTTGCCTAGCTAGGTATATTAAAAGAATATTGAGAAAACAGTAGATGTGCTAAAATCCTACAGTAACAGCTCATACATTATTGGTGTTTCGTTGTGAACAAAGTCATTTTTCAGTTGAGTCATAAAGCAGGCTAAAAACAAGTGTGGCACTGTTTGCTTCAAATGAGACTGTTGCCATGTGACCACCATTCATCTGACATCATTACTGACATAGCTTTCGTTAGTATGATATCTGATTAAGGCTCCCAGCCATGGTGGAGCCAGACTTAAGTAGTCTGAGCGAGGTGGCTGAGGAAAGTCAATGTGTCAATGTTACTATTGGGCAAGATTGTCTGCTCAAAGTTTCCTTTGGAGAAAAAGGATAGAAATGGTTGATGATCTTTCTAATGGGAATCTTCTGAAAATACTAGAAGATCTGGTAATAATTAAAGATGTGCTGAACTCCAATGAGAGATGTAATCAGTTCAGTGAAGTACAAAGATGCATGTCTGTGTGAGGAAACGTGAACATTACTAGGAATTAAAAAAAATAGAAAAAAGAAAAAAGCATGAGCAAAAGAACCACAATTGATTGCATATTTGCAGAAGTCAATTAATTATATCCCTGTCTTGTAGTGGATAAAAGCCTGGCTTGTGTATGTAAACAAACAATCAGACTTGTTCAGGTTTAAGTTTTTATTTTATAAAAAAATTTACAAGGCTTGATGGATTCTTGTTACTTGCGGAACAAGTACTTTTCAACAGGCACTGTAAGATAAACTTGCAGTATCCATCTGAGATGGAGTGAGCTCCGCTATTTCTACTTTGGCTTTTAAAACACACAATGATTAGTAGTCTACATAGTAATTTAGAAAACATTCTAACTAGCCTGCTAAAGGTAGAAAACTAAACTTAATTTACTTTATCTCTGTGCAATGGGATAACAAGACAATTCCTTCTGACAATTCTTTTTCTGAAGTCTGATATTAACCTCTGTTCCAGTTTTGGTTTTGGACAAGGGACTTCTGCTAATTTTGGTCACTTTTCCTTTTTTAAACTAGAATATCACAGGTTATTTTCAGTGTACACATGCTGTAATGTTTGATATATGTATTGTGCTTTGAACATACGAGACTAAGACCTTTAATTCCAAAATTAAACCCCATCCAGATCTGGAAGAATTAACTTCTCATATGGGATGCTAAATGTTAAAGTGATTTAGGAGCCCACTTCATACTGTAAAGGGTGACAGAGGAGCATAAACCCCAGTAACTTCCATTGGGAAGTATGATTCCCAGTGTCTAGATCCCTTTGGAAAAAGCATTTAAGTAATTAAAAATATAATATTGCTAACAAAGAGAGGAGTTAAGATTTGACGAGGGAAAGATTTGACACTCACAAAAGAGTAGGTTACATACAGTTTTAACAGGTATTTCTAGGTTAAGGAAATCTTTTATTCTGATGCTAAATTATGGTCTGACCCATAGTGTCTGAGTGCTAACTTTGTCTAGATGACCAGAAGTCAGCAGAGTAGGAGTTATACTGCATTTGCATGGCATTTTTTCTTGAAAGCACAGCTGCTGGCAATATCAAGTGATACAGGCCACTACAAATCCAAAAGCGAAAATCCCAAAGGATATGATTTCAAGCAAAATTGTTCAGATGAGTCCTTTGTTTTCTTGTGCAAATATACCTGAAGAACAGATTATATTTCAAAGAAATACTGAAATCTTCCTAGCATGGAGTAAGACCCAAATTAAGATGGCCTAAATTCTGTATGATTTGGCCTGTGGTCAACCAATGAGAAATACGAAGGTTTTATGTGGATTTAAGTTGGTGTAATTTGGACATCAGTCCTCTAATAAAATCAGTGAAATATGGATAGATTTAAACACTGAGTAGCAGTTTATTTTTGCAAGAAAGAATAGGAGTGTCTGTCCTATCTTCATATAATTTGTAAAAATTTAATAAAAGATGCTTGTTTCAGCTCAAAGGAATGATAAAATCACTTTGAAATTATTATAAAAATGCTGAGAACTAATCTGCTACAGCCTTTTAATTGTCTGTTCATATACATTTAGTTTTCTTTTCCTTTAATTAGATAAGGTCGCAAACTGATAGATTCATTTGACGTTACACTCAGTAACACATTACTTAGATGAAATCACACTTAAGAGTGCTGTGGACTGGACCTCAGTAGCTTAGCTGATAAGGCAGTGGTTTGTCATCTACAAGACAACAGTTCAAGACTCCTCTGATTTCTTAAGTTAAATTAATTTAGTTATGTCAGCTATGCTGCCATAAGATGATAATCCAAGCTGCATGGATGCCAGACATACTTTTACCTTCTTTGGCTCGCTTGAGACTGTCAGAAACACTGGGGGTAGATAGAAATCATTTCAGGTGTGATGAGGAAATTGGACTATTTGATTTTCACACATTATAAAATAGGTGTCAATATATATTGGTTCCCTTGATTTGACTGCTCTGGGATTTTTTTTCCTGTAAGACTCACTAAGACTCACAGTGCAGCACTTCAAGCCCACTTGAACTCTGGTTGTATCTAGGATCTATCTATTAAATTTATTTTAAAAAGCCCCATAACAATCAAACAAAATCCCCCTACCTTACTGCCTTCTCTTAGCAGAACTCTGGCATTAGTTACTGTGATGACCCAGCACAGGAACTGGTCACTTTTCATCTTTCTAGGATCATCAGCATCTTGAAAATCATTGTTCTGATGATACAGTCTCCACTGCAAAACTCTCTCTCCTAGGATGTCTATTTCCTCCATGAATTTCCTCTGTGGCAGTAAATCTTTTCAGGAGAGATATGAGAATAACTGAGCCTAAATGCTTACAGTGAAAACACAAACATTCTTGTGTAAAAGTGACTCACTCAGTGAGAGATAAAGAGACTGGAATTTTCCTAAGGAAATGTCTTATTAACTTATGTTTTGAGTCTGTATCTCTGTCAGAAAAAGCTGTCACTCCATCTGCTTCCTCAAAAACTTCCACTTCAGTCAAAATGCTGCAGAGAGCAGAGATGCAAAATATCTCCCAGTTTCGTCAATGTAGATAGAGAAAAAAAGTCTTGTATCAGTCCCATTGATAAAAACAGTTTCAGAATGAGGCATCAGATTATCCACTTATGAAAAAGTTATCACAAAGATTCAAACCACAACATGTATACTCACTGTAATACTAGCATTGTGTGCAGATTGCCACCATGTAGTAAGTATGATGCATAGTAACAGTATTTAGGAGACCATGTTGACAGAAATCAGCAAAAAAAAGAGAATTAAATAATTCTGATTATGTAATGAACTGCCTAGATTTACATGGTATTGCACAAAGATCTGGAAACACTGGTACCATTCAGTGGTATTAAACCTGGGAGTAATGAAGCTAAAATACTCGGCACTGGTGAGACTGCTCCTTGAATACTGTGCTCGGTTCTGGGCCCCTCACCACAAGAAGGATGTTGAGGCTCTGGAGTGAGTCCAGAGAAGAGCAACAAAGCTGGTGAGGGGGCTGGAGAACAGGCCTTATGACGAACGGCTGAGAGAGCTGGGGTTGTTTAACCTGGAGAAGAGGAGACTGAGGGGAGACCTTATTGCCTTCTATAACTACCTGAAAGGAAGTTGTGGAGAGGAGGGTGCTGGCGTCTTCTCCCAAGTGACAGGGGACAGGACAAAAGGAAATGGCCTCAAGCTCCTCCAGGGGAGGTTCAGGCTGAACATTAGGAAAAACTTTTTCACAGAAAGAGTCATTGGGCACTGGCAGAGGCTGCCCAGGGAGGTGGTCGAGTCACATTCCCTGGAGGTGTTTAAGGCACGAGTGGATGAGGTGCCGAGGGGCATGGTTTAGTGTTTGATAGGAATGGTTGGACTCAATGATCCAGTGGGTCTTTTCCAACCTGGTGGTTCTATGATTCTATGATTCTATTCTAACAACCCTACGTATTTTAATGCCAAGAGAAGCTGTCTGAGCCTGTTACAAAAGATTAAGATATTAGGGACCAAATAAAACTTTGGGAGTGGTGTTCACTGTAGTGATTTTGTCAGTTTAGTCTACTTCAAGCATGGCAACTGATAGCTCAGCTTGAAACGTAACTAATCTGAAAATGTGCCATTGTCACGTAACTACCAAGACATCATGATCACATATAATTGGAGTTCTCATTCACTATTAAAAATTGTGGTTAATTTTAGTCTTCTCATGGAAATTCTACATTGATATCTCAAATATACAACTTAGCTGGTAGCATCGCTTCAGTTTCTTGCAACATTCTCAGTGATGATTAAATGTCTCAGGAATGATTGTCGAAAATCCATCAGAACTTGTAAAACTTTTACATTTATCATAGAGCAAATAATCTGGTAAGCAGCCAAGCCTTCATTTTCCACCAAAGAATACTAAAAGGAACACGGTTCCTGGAATCTGATGCAAATGTGTTTTCCATGAACTGCTCTGTATCCATGCACAGTTCAGAAGATGACATCAGAGAAGTTATTTAATGAGTAAAATATTGTTGTTTCTCCCATCTTTCCACTAGAATCCCACATACCAAATTTTCCAAGGCACATATGCTTTTTTTAATGACTTGAAATATTTTCCTAATGATTAAATTCTGCTTAGCTGTAATAGGCTCTTCCAGATCTTTTAGACGCCAATGTAATGTATGCAACAAATGACAGACTATAAACATTACTTTTAGGGCACTAAAAGAAATGTTTGGAAAACTGAGTTGTCCATGCTTACATAGTGTAACAGATTGTGCAATAATAATTCCTAAAATTATATATTATGACTCAGGAAACCCATTTGACAATACAGTAGTGCTGGCCAGCTGTCCATGCTGGCCAGCTACTTGAAAGTTCAATGTCTAAATTATTCAGTTGCATTTCTGCAATGCTTCTGAGTCATGTAGACTACTTTTTGCCTTGAAATTCAGGCTGCTTGACATTTAAAAGCAACTTCCTCAAGATTTGTGTAATGGGGATCAATTGCTTTATATAATGTGAAAGTCATGCTTTCAGGTTGGTAGTGATTTCTATTTCCTAAACTTTTTCATGGTTCAATAACTTTTTGTGTGCAGCAGAAGGCTACATCTCAAAAGTTGCAGGAAATATCTGTGATTTGAAAATGGCCAGTTTGGCCAAAGATAAGTAAGATTGTGACAAGGTGCCATCTTCAGTGCAATTTCTGTGGTGATGCAATCAGACTCATTTTCTCAATTACAAAATCACTTATTAGCACACAATTTACCAGCCCAGACACATGTGGAATATAGCATGCATTACTGTCCCAGTCAGCATCTTCTGTGCTCTGTGGTGGTTCAGCTACAGTAGATACTGGGAAGTAGGCTACTGCTGCAAAATTAGGCATCGATGCTGACAAGGAACACAAATCTGTGTGGTAAGAAGGAATTTCATTTCCCTCATCCACTACCTTATTTAATAAGTTGAAGCACTTACTATGCAATCTCCTTATTGATTGTATTATTTTCCGTTGTTCCAAGAGTTGTGAAAAGAGCCAGTTATGACATGGAGGAGTGAAGGAGATCTCAGCATGGAGATTATTGGGCTGTGCATCACCTGCCATCCCTCCCAAAACAATTTGCGTCCTGTACATGTTTGTTCCTGCAGGGATTAGGAGAACCTTTCAGGACTTCACTGGACAGGAACAGCACAGATACTGCATGTTGATTCTGTAGCCAGAGCAACCGAACTTGCCTAGGCTCCTGGCCATTCACCACAGTTCACATCTGTTTGCCTTGTGCATACCCTTCACCAACTCTTCCTTTCAGTAATTCCTTTGTATATGCCAAGAATCCTGCAGATGAATGAAACCCCAATTCCTACCTTTGGCAGGAACAGCACATACTGTTCTCTTAGATATCTCCCTCTTTTCTTCTTACATGGTCAAGTTTCTAGTTCTTCTGACATCTTGACTCTGGATTCCCATTTTTAAACTTTCCGGTAAAATTCTTCCTGTTTTCCATTAAGTTTTCTTGTTCCCATCTAGGAGCATGGTTCTTGACTTTTACTCATGTTATCAAGCTCACTCTTTCATTAATTCCTCTTCATCCCACATCTGCCATTGCTCTGGTGCCTGCTGTTTCTGTCTTCACGCACTGGAGTTTTGGCTTCATAGGCTACTCTGGAAAGTTCTTTTTTTTGTAAACTCAGCCATTAACTGTCCACACATAAGATTAATTTGCTTCCTTTGAGGTATGTAGTCAGTAAAAAGGAGCAGTAGTAGAATTAAACAATCTGGAGAGCCTGACTGTTCCCTAAGAAATGTTTTCCTTGTGTTTCAATCTGGGTGAAAAATCAAGGAAAAATCAACAAAAAAATTTTTTGTTCTGGGAACTTTTTGACAATTATCAGCTGAAGCACTCCCAAGTTGTCATCTTATAAAATGAGCAACTGGGCCTGGTGCTGGATTTTGTTCTACCATGCCATTCAGAAGCTAGTGGCACAATAGAGATATATGTTTAAAAAATCTTGAATACTGTGGAAGTTTTATGAAAGTTGTATAGTTCTTTTATACGAACTTTTTAAAAAAATTCCTTCACTTGTAATGAAGTACTCCAAATCAAACTCCAAACCAGAATGTTTCATAGTTCGTTACTGGTATTTCAAAGTTGTTTGTTTAAATTTGGTACTTTGTATCTCCAAAGGGAAGAACTATGCATCTTGAGGTTTGAGAAAACTCAATAAAATCCAAAGTGAAAACCTGGACTTAGTTGTTTGCAGCATCACTGCTGTAGCTCTTTGGAATAGCTTGGCATTTTGGGGCAGTTTTCCCGTATTTCAGATGCACCAAGAATAAAGAGGTCTGCACAGGTTTATCCTCTACATTATTATGCTACTGTATAAATCCAACTGACACCTTGAATCTCAAAGAATGATGGAGCAGATCTGGAGAATATTAAAAGACAGGGGACAGGATGCACTCAAAGCAAGGAAAGACTTTTTTAGAAAGAAAGGAAAAGAAGTTTTGGGAAAGCAATAGAATGTGGGAGAAAGAACATGAAAGAGGTCAATAAAATTGTGACTAGCATGGAGAAGTTAAAAAAAGGTAACTTGTTTGTTTTTCTTTGAACATTGGAACTAAGTACCATTGAAGCAAATAGAAGGAGAAGTGATTCTTTGTGCAGTTGGCTAGTTCAGCTATGAAACTATTTGCCAAAGGATGGTGCAAATGTGCACAGTTTGTGGAGAGGTTTGGTGTGTTCATGGAAGAACAAATTGTTTGTCGTGACTATACGTACAGAAATGACTCCTGGTTAGGAAAATCCCTCTGCTAAAAAATAAGAAGATCTTGAAGCTTCCTTTGTTTTCATGATCATTTTTAGGCATGTCAATTTTGAGGACGAGGTAGTGTATGGACCATAAGTAGTGTTGTACCCAATACTATTTTCTTGTACTTGATCATTTCACAGAATTTTCTGTCCAGTGATTTTTGGTTGCTCTAACAATCATACATTTACTCATCAATTTTTAAAAAAGTATTGTATTTTGCAAATATTGTAATGTGGAGGCTGAAAGCAAGAAAAAAAGGGGAGCAACAACACTACTATTTGTATGGATTTATTATAATGCAGGAATCAATACTTCAGAAGACCTTGGTTTCAGCTAACTGTCCTTTCTTGGCTGCCACATTTCAACAGCTTAGTTGAAATCCTGTGCCTTATAAGCTCTCCTGAATGACACGTATTTAACATCCATTATTGAACTCATGCATTTGAGAACTCTTTGAATAGAGGCAAAGCTGAGACCATGCCTCAGAAATGCAGAATGCTGATTGTGAGTAAAAACCCAAGTTGAGGAATTTACAGATACAGCTGCCGAGAGGGTATTTCCTGTTTTAGTTCCCAAGACAGATTTGACAAGACTCATGAGCAGGACTTTGGTAAGGAAAATAGACTTTTCCTGCAGGATTTTAATCCCTGCAAGCCCTGGAAGCACTTGATCACTCAGAAAACTGGCCCTAGAACTTAGTGTGTACTTATTATCTATTTTACTGTTTTGTTCAATTTTGTTTTAATGAGTACTGTTAGATAATGTGAAATCTAGTAGTAATGTTGGATTTCTTTTTTAGCAATTTTAATTTTCATTTTGATTTCTAAATGTTGACTCTCTTGTCTTTATAAGATAGAGCTAAACTGTTTTTTCTGTGTACTCTTCCTTGACAATTTTGTTTAAGATGTAGATAAAATTTAGAAGAAAGTTACTAGAAAAACTTAACAGAATTTATTACAGAAAGGTATACTGAAATCAAGGAAGATACCTTTACTAGCAAATTTAATATCTACAGGTAACAAAACCAATTGTACTTATTTTTCCTCCACTAAAGGATCTTTAGGCTTTTAAGTGACTAGCCATTCTTCTTAATTTAATTTTTAATAGTAGACTAACATAGAACAGAAAACCAAAGGAATACAAGAGCTGTAGAAATCAGAATTAGCAACTTTATTTCTTGTAATACTTTTTCTTACTCCTGGAAAAAAGGAAATACCAGGCTGAACAGTTTTTTTTTTTCCTCTCTTACAACCTATTTTGAATTAGGATCGATGTGAGTGTGGAATCCAGGTGCCAGCACAAAGGTTTAGTTAACTATAGACTCCATTAATAATCTGCTCTGTGTGATTTGGCACAATCCAGAGTTCAGCCTGTGTGCAGATTAAGAAAGTGAAACTGGCAGAAATTTAGGTCAAGAGATGGCAAAAAGCGTGTGTAATTGTCTCCAGTGCTCATGAATGATTCTCAGAATGATACTGAGGAGAAATTTGCAATGACAAGGCCAGGCAAGTCCTCTTTGGATGAACAAAGTCTCAAAAGATCTGTAAGTTTTGGGACATGAAGGTTACAGGGACATTATTGGGCCACCTCAAGTCTATGTCATAAACTGTCCATAAAGAGCTCTTGTGTGAAGCAGACCTCGTATTTTCTCTACCTATGTGTTTTTCACCAGCACCCCATCAATTTACAGTGCAAGGTTAATAAAAATCCACACAAGTCTCAAGGTGTTTCGTTTAAACTTCTTTGCGGGTTGTGTAGATGGACAATAACACACAGCTGACTGAGCTTTCAGAATCCTAGTGGCCTGTGCTCTTTACCGCAGTATATTTTAACCTATATTGCGTATATCTAGCATGATTAAACTGTAGGGCTTAGGTTTTTAATGAAGTTTATCTGAAAAGAAGTTTTGCATGCAGCATAAATCCCTGGAATCTGCCACAAGAGGAAAACTTGAATCATCTTGGCCACACTGCCAACACATATAATCCATTTTATCACTACTTGATGAAGACTAACCTCCAAGTCTGGTTAAAGAGAAGATAAAACTTTTCTGTCTGATCTTCCTGGCCCTTGATTAATTTTTATTCAACTTTTAAAAAGGATATATATGACCTTTACTCTCATTTTGTCTTCTTAAACATCTTCTGGCTGTCCTCTGTTTCCGTGACATTTTACAACATTTCATTTGGGTTGAAAATTCATATTAATAACAAGGTTGAAAGAAGCAAAGATTTATACCCTGGAATTGCAGAAACTATTCATCAGGTTTAATTGCCATCAAGTCTACTTAAAAGACAGCTGATTTACCTATGTTGCACTACACAGTGAAGGAGTATTATATGGGAAATACCAGAAAGAGACAATTATTTTAGGAGGTGTACACTGATTTGTGGTTGAGCTAATTTCTAATTTAATGAGCTAAGTTCCCAAGTTTTCTTTTGGGGGTTTTGGCTTTTATTTTTAAATAACATTCTGAAAAAAAGCTCAGTGTTTCCTATAGCTTTTGTGACATTATAAAGGTGAAAATACCATGAGAAAAACAACAAATAAAACCATCAAGAAAACAAATAAAACCATCAAGAAAACAAATAACAAACTAGTAATTAAAAAAATATTCTTTTACAAGTCAGTTAGTTTAACCAAGGATTTCTGTAACCCTCAGAAGATTTTGTACATAAATGACAGAAAACCAGTCTGATGCTCTTCCAATGATGCTTTTTTTGTGCACCTCCCTCTGTTAAGATACAGATAGAAGAACTGAAAAATATTTGATCAGTTGTCTGTCAGCTCCACAGGGATCTATGATGTTTTATCTCTAATTCTAGTCCTTTGAAAGGTCAAATGATTTTTTTTTAAAGAAAAGGCAACTAAAGCAGAGTGTCAGGAAGTGAGATAAGAGAAATCCTTTTATGTTTGAAAATATAGCCTTATCTTAAAATTAACTTTTCATTTAAAAATAAAGAGCAGTTCTGAAAAGAGCAGTATTTTATTGTATAAAGGAAGCAAATAAAAATAGTGCATTTTTTTTCAGCAGAAGAACACAAGCATCTATAACTCTAACTCCATCACCTTTCATAAAAGCTGCGGTTTTCTGTGTGTGTGTGTATACACACACACATATTTTTTTTTTCCCATGAATGGCCTTAACTTTGTGGCAAAATGTAGTTAATTGAAGAGAACTTGACCTGTAATTCCAGGAAAGACTGCTACGGACAAGCCATCTTCTCACTGAATTCAGAAATTATCCTGTGGAAGAAGTTTTAAGAAATCAGAACCAATAACTGAATTTTTGTGACTGAAAAAAGTATCTAGGTGTTTTTATGAACAAGATTATCCATTTCTCACAACTGAGCATAACATCTTTATTCTACAAGAAATTTCACATTTTTTTTTTAGTCTTCTCAACAACACTATGAGACCCTGACCTTTAAAAAATCCACACTATGTTAGTAACCCAAACATTATGTTTCCGTACTGATATCTCCAGGGATAACAGAAAAAAAAAGTGAGTTAACAGCAGGATCAGTAGTGAAATACCTGAATCACCCGCACATTATTGAACTTACTCACCAACCTCACATTCTGATTAATCAGGAATTACCATCGCTGAACATGGTGTTGGCAACAAAATATAAAGCCATTTGATACTCACATGGTTGGGAATGTATTATAAATCTGAAATGCAGACCTAGGCAGCTGAAGGTTTTTCTACATGTTTTATAAACTGTTGAACACAGGCTTTCTCTAACTGAACTATTTTAAAGCAATTTAGCTAATTCAGTAAGCAAATCTTATCAGATAATTTTCTGGAAAACAAAGATTTCTTCACAATATTGAGAATATTGACTGGCTGCAGAATAATTCTTGGATGTTTCTGTGTATTAGTTCCTGAAACATCCTCCTTTTGTAAAAAAGTTGATAAAGAGTTCTTGCAGAGTAATCAGAAGTGCAACACTCAAGACAAGAAAAGATATTTCTGTTAACCTCCTGCACGAGTCATTAATAGTAATCTCCTTCGAGATTCTTGTGGAGATCTATCTAGGCTGCTTAATAGAAGTTTGATGCTTGGATAAACAATAAAGGAATTCATGTAGGCCAATTAACATATAAGCAGAAGCAATAAAAGTATCTTGCTAGCTGATGACTGACCAATGTGACTGCATCTCTGAGGTATCAGTGCCAGTGATTTGCTCATCATGACCTCAGGAACACGCAGTACATTGGTTGCTTTTGGGCATATATTCTCATCTGAAAGCAAAGAGGTTCTTGGGATTAAACTGTCTTTTTCACAGTCCTTCAGTCTTTTCTGATTTAGCTTTGTACATATAGGATGTTTCCTATTACACTCTCCCAGCCTTCATTACTTTGTGGCTTGTGTCATGAGCTAAATATGGTGTTTGGTGAACTCTAACTAGTTATTCTTCCATGATCTCATCCAATTGCCTTTCAAAATGAAACTTCTAGCACCGACAACAGTATCTGTTCTGTTGTTTAAGAATGTCATATATCACTAATATTTCCTTGGTTTTGTTTTGAGCCTCCCACCTGCTACGTGAGGGTAGTGAGGCACTGGAGCAGATTGCCAAAGAAGTCATGGACACCAGGTTGGATGAGGCTTTGAGCAACCTGATCTAGTGGAAGGTGTCCCTGCCCATAGCAGGTCATATGTATACAGGTAATATGGTAAATAAAGGTATAGCATTGAGATATTTGTGAACTGGTGTAGCAAACTAGAGGTTTTCCTACAATGTCACTTTAGGACTATCTGAAAAGTTATGAATATAGCCAAATATAGCAACATAGAACTGTGCGATTCCTACTTGCAGATTTATAATGTTTTCAGATAGTTTTCATCTAATCAATTTCGATGTCTAGTAGAAATGTTTGCATTTTTACTCATTCTCATCAAGCCAATTATAGTTCTCTATTATGATTCTGTTATGCATTTCTTCCAGTCTACAAAAATATTCTACAAATATTTGCTAGCATATTGCAATAAGTAATGCCGGCAATTAGCATCTTTTTGAGTGAAATTCTCATATACTTTTGAGAAATATATCTTCTCGTAGACAAGATTTTCTTTATTTACAGAAAAAATCAAAGAAATAATACTGAACTTATTTTAAGTTATTGAATGATTAACCACTGAACAGTAGTATCATGTGTTACCAACACAGAATCCTAAATAAGTAATGATTTGAGAGAATTATTTTGAGTCATTCCATTGGCAAGAAAAGAATTTTCTATTAACCTTGATAGCAAATGTCATCACCTTCTTTTGTTTCCTTTGGGGTAATATTTTGGGTTGTAGAAATAAGCTATACATATTTAAAGAATTGTGATTATCTCAATTCTATTCATCTTGTCAAATCTTTGTTATTGCCTGAAAAAAATCACTTACAATCTACCAAGAATTCTAAAGTGTTTACCACAGGAAACAAAAAGGAACATTTCTGCTTCAAACAACATTGAATATTCCAAATTGCCCAAGTGAAAGTTATGGTCTATCAAAAACTTAGCTGCTTCTCCGTTTTGGTTAATGTTTCACAGCAGAAAATTGAGGATTTTTAGTGAGCTTCTCCAAATTACAAATTTATTGCTTTCTGCCGAAAGAAAGAAAAAATTACTTGAATCATTGGTCTTGGTAGTAATACCCTATTTCTCATATTGAAATACATGGATGAGTTAAAGCCTTATTTCTATATCTCCTTTCTGGTTTTTGAATTAAACATATTTCATAAGATACATAGCTCAGAGCTTCCTTTTTTATTTAAAATAATGAAAGATTTTCCACCTAGTTCAGATCAAATTATTATCATCCAAAAGGTTTTAAATGAGGGACCAGGCAAATGATTTGGCTAAAATAAAACTGACTCGAAGCTTTATGCAAAATTGAGACAAAACTTTGTACATTTAAAATAATCTGCAAATTTAATGATAGTGTGGGAGGAAAAACAATATAATTTTTGTCATACTTACAACAAAGCTTGCAAAAGACTTTGTTCTATAAGGCCTACAACCTTATTTTGGGGGCTTGAGCTGGTTCAGATAAGCATCTAGACTTTTAGATGCTTATTTAATTGAACCTCTAAACCTTTTGAGGTTTGCCCATCTACAATTTAAAACTCGTCTCTGGAGGGAAGTTCTCCAGCTGTAAGATCTACAAAGGCACACCTGGCAAAACAACATCTGCCTGACAATGACTTAGTGAGCCTCAGTAAGGGCTGACATATGTGCACATACAATTGGACCTTATAGCAACAAAGCATTTTACATACTAGTGTACACTGGGGAGTACTGACTCCTGACAGAAAGATATGATGGCTTTTACACTTCAAATTACAGTGAAGCTTTATCCACAGATGGAGCATGTACAACATGTGCTGTTATACAGATGGTAGGTAAAGGAGGACATTTGCATAGCTGCCTCCTTCTAATTTCCAGTGTTAGTTTTGATACAGTTGCTGCGATTTGAGATCAACATTTTCAGTGGGAGTTAGTTCCAGCTGCTGATATGGTCCTGACCGGAAGCCTGTAAGCCTATATCGATGAAGAGGCTTCTGTTGACACTTCCAGATGGTGAAATATCATTCCCTCTTCTCCGTCACAGCATCTTTTTCATAAGGTATGGGGCACCTTTTGCTGTGTCTCGGTCAGTTAGGAAAGACAGACACTGAGTAAGTTAACAGGGTTACTTTGAGATTAGTCAGCTGGAGAGATCGCAGAGCCATTACTATGTGCCAAATGGCCATGCTTTGTAGATAGGGAAAGTAAATCTTACATACTCAGGTTCTTGAAAACTAACAAAGGAGCTTTAATTCTGAGAGGAAAAGGACTGATGCATAGCCTGCGTTCTTATGATGACATTTGTTTTAAGATTATAACAAAAATTCCAGGAAATATTCATATTTGGCTGCTTTCTGAGAGTAGGACACAGTACAGCTGAGGAATGGCATCTAAATGTGGGCTGGATAGAAGGAAATTTACCTCAGCCAGGCTGAGAAGCAGCTTCAGAACTACAAAACCACTCTGACTGAGGCAATCTTTCTTCTTTTTTTTCCAAGTAGTGTATTCATCTGGATACCCAGCCTCACTCTTAGTCCTTCTCTTTCTACACCTGCCTGAGGGCTTTATGCTTGTGTGATGAAGGGAGGGAGTTGTTCATTGAAGAGCTTTGCTTAGCTTTAGAGGACCAATACTTCCTTCAGAAGGGCAGGCCTGAACTGTTTTTAAGATGGCTTCAGAAGATTACCAGGGAGAAAAGTGGTCTGTGAGAGTTACTGAAGTCCTCTGCCTGCTTCTAATAGGCCCAATCTAAGTCCAGAACGTCCTTATCCATTTTTAACTTAACCTTTCACCCCCTCTTATTTTGGCTCTTACAGCTCATGGAAATGTTCTTTCATATCCAGACAATGAGAGGTAGTTGTGCCTTAGAGTAGGATTAACAACTAATTAAAAGAAAAGTTGTGTAGCCTAATGACAAGGGAAAATGAGCCAGAAATGTAAGTTTGCAGAGTCTGCAGCACAAGGGAGAGCAGGTCTGCTAGGAGGACATAACCAAAATAATTCCTGTGTTTCCAGGCTGGACTTGTTTTATGTTGTCTTTAAACAGTTTTACTTGGGACATGAAACTGTTCCTGTCTGCACTGCACAGTATGCAAAATCTAGGCTGCTTCCTTCAAACTGTACCCTGTGAAACCTTGTGTTGTGGCAATTTGTTGCTACTCAGCCCTCTTCTGCATTCTAGGCTTTCCCAAAAACGTAGGTCCATTGGTGGGACATAAGATGCAGTGTGGCCAGGTGTGATTTGGGTTAGCCTGTTGGACCACGCTGTCAGCAGAGCTGAGGGTCATCAAGGGGTACAATTGTTTTAGCAAAGCTCCTAATGCTGTGCATTACATTTTCTCCCCTCTTTTCTATACTCACTACTACATTTTTAGATGTTGAACATTCTGAAATCAGATTTCCTCTCTGGGAAATTGATATAACTATTGAACAAATGCATGCTAGGCTCTGCTTTCACATCTGGAATCAAATATCCTCTTGGGATATGACCTTAAAGAGCAAGGCGAAATCTTTTAATGAGAAATTGTGCAGTGTCTTGTAACAACAGCACTGACTTGTTGGGAGGTTTGTATAACACCTACCAAACTGAATTTCCATTAGGTTATGGTGTTTACACACTTCAGCACTGTACCTTTTATTTCATTTAACCAAAGTTCATTTAACTCTTTCTGTGCTGACAAATGTTCGGTTTCAATTAAAAATACTGGAAATAACTGAACAGCTTCAGATTAATATCTCAGGGTCAAAGAATGGGAGTAAATTTGACACAAGCACTGGGAAAAGATATAGCCAAAAGTAAAGCTTCACTGTTTCAACAGAAAGCTTCAAATCTCGCAGACTAGTCAGTTGAAATATTGGTCTATTCTTTCATAAACAATGAAGATTTCAATGACTGTCAACACAGCTTTTGAGGAAGGCTAATATTTGTTAAATCATCAGATTATGTCAGATAAAGGAAGGGATACCAATGAAAGTCAGGGGAAAAGTAAGGCAAATGAACTGAGATTGATTGTGTAATATATAGGCTTTACCCTGACTTTGTTCAACTCAGAGAAAGGAAAAGCCAGGGACTGGGAACTTCACATGTGGACTAGAGACTCTGAGTTTCGATATCATAGTAGGACAGGATAGATTAAGCAGGCCAAAAAGCACCGAGAAGTTGGGTAGAATGGTTACTGAATATGATGTAAAACATTACTAGAGACCTCAGTAACAGGCAGTTGCTGAGCAGGAAATATCTCATATCTTTGGGCATGGAATTTAATTACTGGAAGAACAGAATTATTGAAAACATAGGTGGAAAGAGCACCTTCCACACCTATCATTGTACTAGAAGCCTTGGCTGAAGAAGTCTTGAAGAAAACTTAAAGAAGTGTCTTCAAACAGTGATAGCACTGATACCACTGACACTATAAACGTTTGCTCTCACCAATTACAGGCTGGTATTAGCACATGGACTACACTACTGCTGACTTTGGTGGTCTCAATACTTTCACCAAAAGGGATCAAAAGAATTAAATGAATTGAGAAACTGCTGCATTTTGTCAAAGCTTGGAAGAAGCCAGATGAGCGTAGTCTCATATGTATTCATGAGACTGGAGAGTGAGAAATCTGAATTGGTTGGACATCAATTAAGCATATAGGAATGTATTTCTTATGCTCAACTATGCATTTAAATTTAAACATCAGTACAACATTTTAAAGAATTAATAGTAGAAAATCTAGCCTCCAGAATGTTTTAATTAAATTATTTTTAATAGTACTTACAAAGTTTATATTTTAAAATGTTTCTTCCATGTTGACTACAAGATGTTTTTCATAGATTTTTTATGGTAAGGTTGAGGTCTAATCCTATCTTTTACTTTTTTAAATGCTGTAAAATGACAGAACCCTAGTCTCTGTTTCAAGGACTTAAGGTGAGGTGCAGAAAAAAAATTCTATAATAGCTGTGCATAATATTCCCTCATTACCCCTCTGCCATTTCAGTCATTCTACATTCATTTTGGGATGCTATTGTAGCATCTCTGAAGCTATATTCCAGCTGTTTTCAGACTTCCCTATTTCTGGAAGCCTGCCCCTCCCTGAACTCCAACTACAAATGTCCACACAATAGAAATCCAGTCTTCCTCCAAGAGATCAGACCAAGACTAACCAAAGCTTACTCCAGAATGTCTCTATTACTTTTTCCCTCCCATTTAAGGACCTTTGGAATTACAAAGTCAGGCATGAATTCATTAACTCAAAGTAAATCACGAACACTTTTATGAGCCATCCCCAACAGAACTGTGTCCTAATTTCTTCTGAAAGTTGCTAAGGTCTTCAGAACAGGTATGTCCAAACTGCAAATCATAAGGGTGTAAAACCATGCAATAAAACACATTTTAATTTGTTACAAACAAACCCAAAAGAATTGAATAAATATTTTAGGCAACTTGCTTAATGATGATGAACAGTCCTGTCAATTTCAGACATCACCAACCATTCTTTGCTTCTTCATTGCTTCAGAATTGAAGTCCCATCTGTCCTTCCCAAACTCTTTCTTTTTTTGTTTAAAAATACCAAACTACTGTGATATCTAAATACTAAGGAAAGTATTCTCAAAATGTACAAAACTTACGCAGGGTATCTCAGGTTTTCTTTAAAAAGAAAAAAAAGAATAAACCTTCAAAGTCTTGTTGAGAATTTATATATTTGTGTACATATCAAATCAATGATACATAATTCTACTGGATTCTTATTTCCAATTGCTGTTCGCAAACTTATAACCTACTTCAATTATACAATATTTCATACTAAAATTACCATTATGTGTCTCATGAGAACATGCACTATATTGTTTAAATATGTACAGCAGCATAAGTGTGTAGACACCCACAATTTTTTTGCAAAATGAATTTCTAAAACCAAACTGTATTCACATAAATAAGTTACCCTATTTTAGCTTTTATTTTACTGAAGAAATTTGGATTTGCTGCAGGATTTTTTGCAGGCTGACTGCAAGAACACTGAATTTAACTAATAGATGCAAAACCCAAAAGGAAATATGGGATACTGAAAGCATTAATGTGTTACACACAAGATTTTAGGCTTGTCCACCTAGGCAACAGGGAGCAGTTTAGTGTATACATCTCATTTGTGGACTATACCTTCCACAATAACTTCTAAACTTCCTTTTGTTCTAAACTTTTTTTTGTGGTGCAAGTTGTTTGACTCTTGTTTGTGTAAGTTGTTTTTTCTGATTCTGTTCAAAAAAAATGACTGTTCTCCATCTAAAAGGAAGATCTTTCAAAATCAGTCAAGATAATCATTGGATGGTATTGGGATGACACATAGGGATAGTCACAAGAGTTTAAAAAAGTTATTACCAGTCTTGTCACCATTATGCAAGGATAAAGTCTTTGTAGCCCTCATTATGCAAGGCACAGGGAATCAATTAATTTCTCCATAATCATGATACTAAAAAGAATAGTAAATACAGCATATTAGCATGTGTCATGCCATCCCTAAGGTGAAAAGACAAGAGTAGAACCAAAACATGACATGGATAAGGGAATTATTTTTCTACACCATTAACAGTGTTCTTCATTTTCCAAGAAGATATGGTAGCCAGGAGTTCACAAAGATACTTTTTTCTTAAGAAATTTTTTGGCTATGTAGAACATCCTGTGCAGTCAGGGCTAAAACAACAAGAGTTCAGGATAAGCTGCAGCTATCTGGCTGCAGATATTGAGCTTACTGCTGAATAATGGCACAGATAAAAATGCCCTTTTCTTCTGTCTTATTATATTGCAATCTTTCTATAAAAAAAAAAGAAGACCTCTTTTTCAAGAACATCAGTACTGGCCTTTCAGAGGAAAGCATTGCAGAACTAGCTGGTCTAGAGGACAAATACTTCACAGTATGAAAAACGGCTTTGTGTAGAAAGAGGGAATACTATATAAGGAAAATCTAGGATAAGGAATAATGCTACTGCAAAGATCAGTAAAGTCACCATAATACTCAATTTTCACTTTACTACTTTTTTGGCCAAAATTAATCTCCATTTAAAGAACTTGATGAATGATAAGTACAGCAAGTAATAGACAGGCAGATAGACATAATATATGACTGATTGTGGTTACTTGAGGAAAAATGTCTGTGCTTTGATTTAAGTCTTATTTGCTGTGACAGTGGTTTTCTCCATTTGCATGACAACAGCAAAGACAACAGTACCTAAAATCTTTTTTTAAAACCTTTGCATGAATTTTTCTTGGTTTGCACCAGATAGACAATATCAGAGAGTCATAGTTATTTTCCATGTAGATAATCCAGGATTTGAAAAAGTGTGGGAATACTGACCTATTGTTGAATGATTTATGTTAATAGCTCATGCAAAAGGATGAACTGAATCAAATGATACCAACAGGATAAGAACTCTCTTAATAGGTCTAGGAAATCAATGTCTAATTTATATGAAAATAAAAGGAAATGGAAGATATGACTTGGAGAGGATGATGGTGAGTTGTGTTAAGAGATCTCATCTTGCTTAACCTACTCAGCTTTCTCACCTTTATCCTGGAATTTGGTAGTGCATAGCCCAGCCTGTGTGCGAAAGCAAAGTCTATATACCTTGGAGTAAGAGAACTTCTTGATTTGTCTCCCAGGTTGGCCCTTATAAAAGACAGTTTCTGTGAGGTCATAAAATCCTTGGGATATGGGGCTTTAAAATGATTGCCAAAGTTATGGTTGGGTCAGTCAAAATAAAGAATCTACACTAAGCCTGTTCTTGGAGACTGGAGAAAACTGCCATCCTGCCATGCCTCCTAATGGTTTTAGGTAGACCGTCTTGAAAGAAGATGACATAGAACACAGAATCATGTATTGCTTCTGTTGGCAAGGAGTCTTTGGTGCATATTTTTCCTAAATCCAGCCCTTAGGTAACAGAAAATCGTAGAATGTGTTTAATTTTGGACGCATTCCATATTTACTTGCAATAACTGCCCTGGGAGACTCATTAATGCTTTAAAGCTTCCTATTAAATAGAAACCTCACAGTGTTTTCTTTTCAATAAAATAAACTGAAAGGTGAAAATATTTTCTGTTTGTGTTTTGATTATGAATGCCTGTCTCAAAAAATTACTCTTAATTTCTTGAATTATTTTAGTTTTATGTCCTTTCACAGGCATGTAAATGAATAATGAAAAAAGTGTAATAAAAGCAAACAATAATTGTTCATATTGACCTGAGGCATTTAATGAAATAGAAGAGAGTCTAAAGAAACAGATTTCCTATAGCAGTACTTTCTTAAGTATACTAGGGTAATTAGCTTTAAGAGGAGATAATTTCAGTTCACTGAGGTTGTTCTTTTAAGTCTTTCTGGGAAATTTGGATTTTCCATCAACAGTAGTTTTAACATGTCACACTGGAGCCAGAGTGAATTAAAGTGAAGAGCTATGCAGTCTAAACAAACAGTTCTTCCCATTATCAGAAGCTTGACAACATAACAGCATAAACTATAGTCACATGACCACACATAATGCAGGAACAATTAAAAAAATAACAAAACATCAGTGCAATCCACAAGCAATATCTGATGGGTTTTACTGAGCTAACATTTTAAGTTGCCTAATTTTCCAATTTAAAGTGTTGCTTTAACGTGTTGCTTTCCTACCAATTTTAAGAAAATAAACGAGAAATATTCCCTCTGTTCTGCAATCTTCTAGTCTTTCTTCTGATTAAATGGTTATGTAGTGTTCCACATGAAAGGAACTGACTAAATCCTAAAAACCACCAATGAGTCATAGAAAAACTTCAGTTCTTATTCCATTTTGAAGGATAGTTAGTACATATACAACATATTTCTTTATGTGTAGAGATCTTTTAGTACTTATTTTACATACTGAAAATTTCTACTTCAGTCTAAGATTTATGTGTCCATATTACTTTTGTATAGACTGTTTTCCTTGTCCCTAGTAATTTTTACCCAAAGACACATCACCGGTTCTGTATTTTACCCCCCTTCTGTTTCAGATATGCCCCATATTAATTGACATATTAATGCTCTTTTCTCATTTTCTCCAAGAATTTTGTTAAACCGTGTCTCTGCTTCATCCACGCATCTCTTCTACAACCATTCTTTTATTTCCCCTCATGACACTAAAAAAGAACTAAACAAGAACTTAAAATGTCCAATTACTTCATGATTTGAGGATCTTCTACTCTTTGGCACGGTTATTGTTGTTATAGGATGTTCTCATTGTGTGCAATTGTAGACGGAGAATTCAAGCACAAAGAGATTAAGAGCTCTGACTTATGCTCAGCAAACAAAATTCTGATGCTGTTTTGGGCATTATCACCTTTTCTTGCTCCCTGCAGGTGTGTGCTTCAACCTTTCTGCAAGATGCTCATGCTCCTCTAGGAAGCTTACATTTGACTTCTTTAGTTCACAGCCTTCAATGGCAGCTTCAGAAAAAATCTGGAAGGTGCACTGGAAAGCTCAGTGCAGGCATCTGGCAGCACAACACAGCTCATACCCCTGCTCTTTCTCTGGCTGCATGGTGGCTGAAGACTTGGTTGCAGGGATATGGCCATCATGACATGATGAGCAATGGGATGAGTCCACCTCAGCAAAAGGTGATGAACAGCGGCAGGAGGACACGTTTCACAACATCCATAATAAACCTGCAGCTACTGACCTGTAGCCTCTGCTCCTGATATCCCTTTGAGTAGCCACCATGCTTTATTCCTTCCACTTTGCTTTGGTTAGCCTTTTCAGCAGTGGCTTCATCTCAACATCAGCTGCAACAGGAATGACAAAAACCCTTTCCCCTTTTATTTTTCAAAAGTGTGTAACTGCAGACCTTTCCTCATTTAAAATGGTCTTTCCTTACACCTCTGACCAAGTGTAAGTCAAATGGTAAAGTTGATGACAATGCCTCTCATGCATCATCCTTCTTTTTGCACCTAGAGATAGGCACTTGATAAATGCAGTGCCTCAAGGAGTTCTCTGGATGGTAAGCAAAAGAAGAAGTTTTCTCTACCTGAGTAGTGTTTAAAGATGACCCTGTAGCACATAAAGTGGGCATATGGTTCTCAACGTGAAGTCATCCAGCCTGATGATGCACATAGAAAGGATATTAAATATCTTCATGTATCACTTTGTCCTCTCTGACCTTCAGTATCAAGGATATTGTTTTCATAGATGTTGTTTTTTGATGACATATGCATGGTCAACTACAGCTCTGGAAATTGTCTTCAGAATTTGGACCAAAGGCTACAGAAAAATTACTGGGAACTATGTAGAGCAAGAGAAATCACAGAATATGAAGTTCTAGTTCAGGATGTGGATACTGTTCTCAGAATTGACATGTCTGGCACAGAGCCTAAAAGCATTGAGTCCTAGGACTTTTCAAAGTACCAGCACTAGAGAGGCAGAATTTAGTTTTCCATTAATCTATTTTTTATTAATTGTTTTTCATATATAAATATTAAGGATATTTTTCAGAGTTTTTCTGATTTGGATTCCTTTTATTTATCCCACTGCCTCAGTGAACTACCTTCAAGAAATTATTATTTACATTCTTTAATGAAAAACACCATTTAGGAAGGGTATATCAGAAGACTCACATAATGCCCAATAAACAGTAGTTTATTCATGTTATTTTCCTTCTCTATAAAAAAGCATTGTAAGAAACACTAAGCCAGAAGTTGTTTATTGTTATGGTTCCGTGCCAATCATGACAGCCATTTTAAAAAGAAGCAATTAAAATATTAAAATCCTAAGTGAATTAGGTGCCTACATCCTATTTTAGAATTACCTGAGTATTGGGAGCAAACATTTTACCTGGGCTCCTAAAATCAAGACCAAATGCCTTTCTAAATACCATGCTGCAATTCAACCATATTTTTATTGGATGTGATACAGGAATTACAGGGTGAAATTCCATGGTTTCTGTTATGTAAGAAATCAGGCTACATGATGTTGCAATCACTTATGTCACTAAGATCACTGAATAACTGATAATGTCATTCCATCTTATTTGCTCAAATTTCACTTTCTTGGTTCCTATGGTGTCATAATCCCACTCGATCTCCAGCAACTGAAGAAGATTCCAGGGAAAACTTTGCAGACAAAAAATGTATTTTTAATGTAATATACAGGAACCCCCCCCAAACCTTCAAAGAGCCTCCCTGTGGAATTTCCATTGTGTTTCGTCTGTTTATTTCACTTCAGGAACAAACTGAAGAGAATGCATATCTCTGGTTTTGCATTCACTTTAATGCTGTTATCACCAGGCAACAAATTGAAGAATTTATGCTGGCTTCTTATCTCAAGCATCTGCATTACCAGCAAAATTGTGATACAGATAAAAAGAAATAGAATCTATTTCTGAAATAGGACTTCTCATTGATTCCTAAATGATAGTGCCTACTGGAAAAGAGAGACTTTCCTCATATCTTTGAGTTCCTCTCTGATGGGACACACCAATTTTCTCTTAAGCTTTGAGAATTTATTTTCTTTTAATTTATAAACATTCTAAAAGCATAGTATTTAAAAGTGTCTCAGCGGTGTTAAAAATCTTGTAGAACTCTAATGCCATTAAAGCCTCTGTATGTTTGAACCACGTTTAACTATAAAATGAATTTTAAACAACTTTTCTCTTTTTTTCTAGGCAAGATCATTTGAATGGAAGAAAATTGGAGATCAGTCCTATCTGATGTAACACTCAATAACCTAAAAAAGCCCATCACCCTATCGAAAAACAACTCATAGCAATCAGTGTCAGTGGGAAATTGAACAAAACGATAGATATACTTTGACCTCATGATTGTTTTTCTTCGGGTCTGAGAAGTCATTAGAAAACTCTAGTACCCTCTGCTGGCCAAGCAATAAATCTGTAGCGCCGGAGGAGCGGGGACGTTCCCATGGACGTTGACATGAAAGCGAGTGAGCAGCTTGTAAGTAGAACCCACTTTGACTTGCGTCCTGTTAAAAGAGGAAAAAAACCCAGAAAACCAAACAACCCCCAAAACGGCATATGAGAAAGTGCTAGGCAGGAAAAAGTTTCAGTCTACTAGGAGAAGTGCTATAATAAAGAACATCTCTAACTGACATATTTAATGCCATAGATTTGAAAGGATTTTAAAAATATTAAACCCTCTCCAAAGGACATTAGCTTTTCCAAGTATATTGTAAAAGTGCTATAAAATGACTGCAATCATACTTGTGCCATTCCTCTTCTCATTCAGATTGGGACTCACCACTGCTAAACAGAGGGAATGCGGCATATCTAATACACCACTTCAACATAAAAAAAAATGCATATACGTATTTCTTTGAAGTGCAGCACTACCTTCTGTTGCAGGGGTACATGAGCTCACTTTTAAGCAGAATTCAGTGACGTTACTACTCAGTTTTGTCCATTTAATGTAATGTGTATTTTGTACCTTGCAGTTCACGAGGTTAAAGAGGTAAATGGTTTCATGTATACCACAGACCCCTGCTGAAAAGAGGACAATAATGAGGAACCAGTCACTTTTGCAGAGGTGGAAAGTAACTAGTTAGAATAGTTAATCTTTTGAGACCCTGGCATTAAGTGGATTCTTCTCATTCAGCTGAAGGCACAACAGCTGGATTCTGTCATTCCTGACTGGGGCAGTCTTGTTAGTGTAGGATGACCTCTGGAGCACTAACACAGATAATACTGGCACCTCTCTCTGCTCTAATCAACTACCAGTCTGAGCAATTCTACAGGAGATGGGGGCATTAAGGCCATGTTATTCTAAACAAAATTCAGTGATGGTAGCAGTGTATTGTGACAGCAAAAGACAGATCCTACCTTTCCCACCGAAGGTTTTTAGTGCTAAATTTGGGGAATGGTCTGTTAAAACAACAGAGCTCCATATTTTCTCCCTTTTTTTTAAGTCATGTTTTGTAAAACTAGACTGTTTATGTCAAGTAAGTCTAAGCTAAAACTCTCACAGTTTAACTGCCATATATAAAACTGTTCATTGCAACCACACATAGTTAATGTGCTCTCTCTTCATCTCTTTCCATATATATTGGAGCTGGCAGCAAAACAAAAATTTCTGGGCATTTAGCTGGAATGTGAATGACTCAGGTTCAAGTTACTCTTCTGTCCTATCCTGTTCTGGAGCAGAGCACTGAATGAAGATCTCCAAGATCTGAACAGACTACCCTTGTGGCTGGATCAGGTGCTGTTTTGGTGATGGAACTCCTGTGTTTTGACCATTTTCAAAGAAGCTTCATTGTAAATGACCACTTCTTATGATGTACATCAACTTTCAGTGAAAATAATACCTGTTGTAAAGTTTTTGATTATGGCTAATATAGCTAGCTATAGATTTAAAAAAAACCAAACCAGCTTCAAGTAGTTAAACAAATAACAGCAAAAATAAGTTAGCTAACTTAATCAAAAGGGATTAATTTACCACACAAGCATTTGGTGTGTCTCTGCATCATATTATGCTGCAGAGTACAGGCATACCTTTAATAATGCATTGGTGCACAACATACAAAAGCATGACATGCTAATTTTATAAGTAGCAAAATTCTGTTTATCCTTGCCTTTTATAAATGCTTTATTAGAAAACAACCAATATCCACAGCGTCAACTAATTTTGGCTTGCAAATGTAAAACGTGCATAGATTGAGTGGTTTTTTTGTGTGCTTGGCCTTCTGCAGCAGTCATAAATGC
Organism: Phaenicophaeus curvirostris; assembly: GCF_032191515.1. Taxonomy (NCBI): domain Eukaryota; kingdom Metazoa; phylum Chordata; class Aves; order Cuculiformes; family Cuculidae; genus Phaenicophaeus; species Phaenicophaeus curvirostris. Next base: position 34,686,405 of record NC_091395.1, on the reverse strand, counting down.
TCTTAAGATCCTGGGGATATCAGAGTGTTGCTACAGTGCCTTGTGCCAGGATGACATGGAGACATTGGCTTCAGCTGTGTTTTGAGAATGGCTTCAGTTGTGTTTGAGAATGTCCATCTCTGAAATTCAGATCCTACTGTTGAAATCACAACAGAAATAAATGTATATGAGGTAAGAGTGCTTAAAATTACTTTATTCTCAGTGGAGAGAAAGGGAGTGTCATTTATACCCCCAAATAAATATTTAAATGCAAGCATCTAGAGGTAGTTGAGAAATCTCACCTTCGATTTACCTATCAAATAAGAAAAGCACAATGATAATTTGTGAAAAACTGGGGGCATTTACTTGTCCACGGTCCTTCCTGTCAAAGATGGGGATAACACCCAGTGTTCCAGGGCAGTCTTGCTTAATTGGAGTAAGCGTTGTGTTCCACTCTGTTGGCAATTTTAATATGACAATGTCAGTTTTATTTGCTGTACAGCTGTGATTCTTTGTTGAGAGGCAAATACATTGCTCAGAGTCTGAAGTGAAAGTATATTGTCTGTGCAATTGAAGACTATGCCATAATGAACACAGCCGTGGGTGTTAGATGCAGTGTTTCTTTGATGTGTGTGGAATGTTGTAGGAAAAGCGGGAATGTTTTGTAATTTCTTAAGCTTTTAAAAGAGCATGGAATTTGAAAGCCTGATCCTTATGAAATGAATCAATACTACAGGACTCATTTACTAATGTGACATAATTCCTCAAACTAATGACAGCATAGGAAGTGTAGTTGTCATCCTGTTTTGTGGATCACTGGAGCAGACTTTTGAAAGCTTTAGTTTTCATAGATTTTGGTAGAAAGAAAAAGGATTTGTAGGGTCATGAGCTCATCTGCTTTTCCATTGAAACATTTTTTTCTTTTTTGGGGTGGGAGCGGAGCAAATAAAGTGTGATTTTAACACAACTTTCAGCACGTAGAAGGATATAAATGTTAACAAAACCTATGAGGTTTCTATTTCAATTAAAAAAAATAAAGAGAAGAAAAACTCAGCATCATAGAAATGACCACTAACGGGTTACTTTGGACACTTACTTGGCCTTCAGTTTCATGCGCCTGTTTTCTTGATATAGACTGGGAATGTAACCTTGATCTCCCACACCCTATATGAGTTTCCTTGTTGCAAATAAGTTATTATTCTCCCCATAATTTCTTTCTAAAAAATGTTTAAAGTGCAAATGAAAATAAAATACCCTTCAAAACCATCACAATTTTCACAGCTTTCCCACTCTGCTGACCAGAAACATCATGTTTCAATCGCAGGTGCCCTAGGGCATGTGTGTTGATGATTGTGGATTTTTTGCCACCGTTGACCCTCATTTTACCCACCTCTCTTTACCCGTGATTGCCTCTACTGTTTCTATTTCTTCTCCCACCAACTCCCTCAAAGCGGTTTCTTCTTTCTATTGTTCCCTCAAGCCCCTGCAATGCTTTTTCCTGATTGAATGCTGTCAGCAGGGGGAGCATCAACAGACTCTCCCACAGGAGCTACTGGGTCTTATTGGGAAGTCAGAAATTTGGCCATTTTATATATACCAGACAGTTCTGTGCTGGAAACTCCTGACTCATATGTAAAAGTTAGAGAGCTCTTTATATTTAAATGGAAAGGGAAAGACTCCGACCTATGTACACATTAAGAGTTCCCATGAAAAAAAAAACAACAAACAAACGTAAGAACCGGAGGATTGTGCTTGAGGTCTTTTCTCAATTTATTTTAATGTGTTTATTTTAGATAGCAAATTTCTTGTTTGCTGACTCTCTTGCTAGCTCTTTGCTGGTGAATTTCAAGGCTGATAAATTATGTTGAGATTGACAAAATAATTAAACCAATATTGAATATGCTGGCATTGAAAGAAAATAACGAGGGTAGTTTGCTGGACATGCTGTATCCCTGGCTGATTTTTTCCTTTGCTGAGTCATTGTTTTGAGCCATTGTTTTCTGGTAAATGTTGGTTACTCCTCCATTTATGTTTGTGAAAATTTCAGGTAAGCCGAGCTGTTGCAAGCATCAGTATGTTATCTCCATATACCTAAAGGAAAAAGGTGCACCCTGTATTCTATCTTGAGAATCCAGTATTATTGTACATAACACAATATATGAATACTTCTATAAAAGTATCTTACAATTTTTTAACATACAAAATGAAGAATGCTACCAACCTAGATAAATGTGCAAAAAATCCAAATAAAATTCACCATAAGGTTGTTACAAGGAAATATACTTTTGACCACCTCATATGCAATGAGGTTGGGACGAAAACATAAGTTTATTAGTAAATTTACTCTGACTATTCAGAAGAATGAAACACTACAGACAAATAAACCTTTAAAAATAAACTAACAAAAAGCGAGGTTTAGGAATCTGAAGTTTTTTGAAATTATGCTACATGGCTACATAAGCTTGTGCTAGGACTTGCCCTTCTGAGGGCTGAAGTGAGCAATCTGTCATTCACTTCATGCACATAGCTATTTATGAGTCATAGACAAAATATTCCTATGACAGAATTCTTTGGAGAGTCTGATGAGCTTGGAACCTTCTGCATGCATTTAAATCATAGCAGTTATACAGAGGAAAATATGGTGCTGGCATATATAGTGATCATGGTGGTACACATTTTTATTATTCCTTAATGGTTAGAGTACTCTTCTACATTTAATTTTTCCTTCAGCTTGTGCAATTTCTAGTGCTCCTGCCCACTAAAAGGCCCTGCTTCAGCTGAGGAAACATAATGATGTGCTTTTCTGTGACCAATAGTGAATGTTCAGGAACAAGACAGGACAGATCAGAAGAGGACTGTGCCCAAACCAGGGAGATGAAGGTCTGGCATTTTGCCTTGTCTTCTAAAATTGCTTTTCTATTTCATTTTTATGTGAAATGTGTCACTGCAATGTATATTTGCAGGTATGGACCCCAGCCAGTATTTTCTAAATGCTTTTACTGAATCCTCCTTTGCCCCCGTTTCAATAAATACTAAGACACATACTTGGTATTAAACATAACAGCAAAATTGTTACCAGTGGAACATTAATTATGTAAAACTGGAATTGTGTTGTCCTACTTCATGTGATTAGACCTACATATTTTTGCTATCCCACATCTGTGATATGAGTCTTGATGCTTAAGGAGTCAATATGGATGGATTTGGATCTTCTATGATCCAAAGGACAGCATTTGGGACTTAGAAATAGTGCCAGCCTTGCTGCTTCTCAAGAAGAGATGGGAAGGTCCTCCTTCTTCCTTGCAATTTTTTCTGGTGCTATGCAGCTAGAACCAGACAAAGTTTCCAGAGCTCTGGCACTGACAATGCAGGTTGTGGGACTGTTTCAGTACAAGAAGGTGTTGGCTGATTGTAGAACTCGTCTTTGCCTATATTTACATCCCGCCTTAAGTGCTTCTTGTACCACTTCATCTGAACATGCCACAATTTTAAAAAATATAATTATCCATTTAATTTTATAAATGTAGAAGTACTTTTCTTTCTTTCTGAGCAGAAGCACAGAAGGACAGAGTGGTATAGTGTCACATAGTAAAACTCTGGTAATGCAAGACCTTGAATCCATCTCTTCTAAGCCCTAAAGACGACTTCTAGTGAGTTGATCCTCTTTCTTCTCTGTATGTCTTTGTAGTTTTGCTAGAATATTTTATAAAGATGCAATTATATTTTTCTCCTGGGCTATTCTTCTACAACCTATTTGTACCTCTGATTCTGCAAGCTGAGTAGGTATATTTTTTTTAACCAGTAAGCCAATTGGTATATATAGTATTCCTATGTTTAAAAATGCCTTTGAAGACTCATCCAAAGCTCACTGAAGCCAATGACATCTTTGTTTAATTTCAGCACAATATGTATCAGGATATGGATGAAAAAAGAAACTGTGGTCCTGCTTCTGCATTGAGAACTAAAGCTGGCATGCTTGAAGGTGTAGGACATAATTTACTTGTAGAAGTAATGAAAGCATTTGGGATCATGAAGACTTCACAAAAACGGTTCAGTTTCACACTTTCTGAAGTGTACACTACAGTCTGAAGCAGTACCCATCTGAACAAAGATTTAACACATAGATGTCTTCTCTGAGGAGGTTTTTTGAGCAAATTTCCTTCTCTTTCGAATTCAGTAAGATTGTAGAGGAAATTTATCTCACTGTTTAAAACAAATCTAGGAAAGCATTGTAATCTGCAAGAACATTGTAACAAGTGAAAGTAACTGCCTGTGTTTTGCTTTACACAGCAATGTTTTTATTGGGCCAATGGCTACTATTAATTTGAAAAACATTGTTTTCAAGTTTAACAAACCTACAGCAATCTGAAATTCTGTTAAGCCGATATTGTTAAACATGTTCTGAAGTCTCCTGGACAGATTTGCTGCTAATTGAGGCAATATTGTTTCTTATTAGTTAAAGAAATGATTGAATGGAATGTCTTCATGGGTCAATTTTTAGACTTTCTTAAAAAATAAAAATGGAGAACCCTCTCCACACTTTAAAGCAATAGTAGCCTGAAAAAAAAATGATATGTCAATGTGTTATTGTCAAAAGAAATCCTTATTTTCTAAAAAGAACTTACAGAAATGGCTACTTCCTTAAAATTATTTTTCTAATCTGGGAAAATACGTTATTTCTAACAAAAAAAAATATTAAATAAAAAGTATGCTAGTCCCCATTTCAACTTCAACACAATCTTTTGGGCTGCTAATTTCAAAATGTCTTCATTTTGGACTTCTATTTACCGTAAGTTATAACACAAGAAATTAACTTTGACACAAACTGTTTTAATTTAATCTTAAAACTTTTTCTAGGTAAGGGAATAAAATGTGCACCGCTCTGGAGAGTGAATACAAGATGGGGAATATTGAAGTATGCTCATTAAACTCACAAACGTTTCAGCTGCTGGCAGTAGTTCATTCCTGATAAATGCAAGATGACTCCATTGCACTGGGAGTGCACTAATGCTTTGAGACTGCAAAACCAGCTTTGAACTCCAGAACATTTGAATGTGAGTGGAACATTTGCTGATGAGATGTGATCAGACAGAACTGTTATTTTTCCTTCGAGCCTCCAGTACCATCTGAAGCCAGTATTGTTTTTGTAGACTTACCTCTGGTTGAACAACTCCGCTTTCACTGTAAATTTGTGTATGAAGAAAGCAGAAGTTGTTACAAGGAGAAAGAAAATGCATTTCTGGTAACTCAAACACTTTGTGCCTTCAAGCACAAACCCCCAAATTTCAGCCTCTTTCTTGGTCATTAATCTTTTTGGACATCTTCAGTTTTCTCAATTATCCATCCATCTCAGCAATCAGTCTATTGTTACTGAGGAAATACCCTTCAAGAAGAGTATTAGGAAGTCCATTTCAGTGATTATTTTATAAGGAATAATGACCACTTTGTTTCATTTGTGGCTTTCTGGTTCTAATCAGACATTTATTTTTCACATTCACCAAACTAGGCTGTACAGCATATGTTAAGGGAACTGTGTGTGTACCATATGGCTAAGAAGGATAAATGCTTTATGAAATAGAGAGAGTGAAAGGGGAAGAGTAAGGTAATATAATAGATAATGAATTCAGCTACATTATATGATTTTATCATTATGAGGCTGCAAAGATGAAGAAATAATGTGGAGCACACATGGATTTTAAACGCTGGTGACTGAGTTTGAGTTTTAGTATCCTAAGCTGTAATTTCTTTTCCCTCATCCTGATGAGATGACTCTGTAGTCATGAAATAATAAAGATAGAAGGCTTCATTCTTGTGTATGGTTGTACTGTCTAACTCCAGCTTCAGCACACCGAGTTCAGATATATGAAACTGGAATCACCACTGAGACAGGTTGGCACCGGGGTGGGTTTTCTGTGTTGCAGAAGAGTACTCTGGTAATTTATAAGTACCAAGGCTTACATTAAAAAATTCAGGATCCAAAATAAATTTGAAGATTTCCTTTAAAACCTGGCTGGATATCAGAAAGTAAATTTTCTCATTGCTCTAATCATCTGATATTGAATTTTGAAGTCAGGAAGCATATCGAGCTCTAATCACTGGAATGAAGGGCTGAAATAAAAATGTTTTGATTTCCTAACCAAGAACCACAATTTTTAGGAACAGTTATGGAAAAAAAAATTGTTTGTTGGATGATAGAATGAAACATAGATGGGAAATTTCAAGCCATAATTTAGCAAAACTTTTTACCTGATATTAGACCTACCTTGCTATTATTTGGAGATTGGCTGATTCTGTGGTTGAAATCCCGCAGTGAAATCTCAGCCTTGGTATTAATAGTGGAATCTGCATTTGGCTGGGCAATTTTTGGAATTGCTAAGAATGTAAATCTGAAGAAATTATTAGAATGTAAACAGGTGCAGAGCTATCTACTTTAATTCTAACACAGCCTCATCTTAATGCTGCATTTCACAGGAGTACTTTGAAAGTTAAATACACTGAAAGATTATACCTCTGCCTTTAGGTTGTGTATTACACAGTCATGATTGTACACAACATACTGTCTGTAACCTTACTTATGTAGATTATAAATTATGATTGTTAAGGGTACAGGCTATTTAATACCAATATTTTAAAACTGTGCTCATTAGGTTCCTAGTCTGCATCTCTCCCCTGAGAAGCATATTATCATGGCTGGCAATATCAATAATTTTAATTAAAGTAAGTAATAGGCCCCTGCCCTGATTTTATGATTTAAAGGAAATTACTGAGAACTCTTGGGTCTTAACATATAATTTAAGATCAGCTAAACACACACAAGACTTTTATTAATGGAGAATCAGAAGTAAGAGGTGTATAAATCCATATTAGTTTTTCTTTCCAACTTTTGTTTTCAGGTATACCTGGTAGATTTATTGCTTGACTGTACTTCAGTAGTCTGACTCCCTGTGGTGATTTCCAAAAGTCTGCAGGCAGGAATATACCCCTACTGCTGCAAAAGATTATGACATCATGGATGTTAAAAAGAGAATGAATGATGTGGTTAGCCATGCATTCAATATATTACTAGAGAGGGGGTTATATGGAAACATGGCCTTTCTGTCAGGTAGAATGAATGAGATATATAATTTGTTTTGTCCTTCTCTTAAAGGAACAAGGGAAAGGAGATAATCTGTCTTAATAAGGGCATGCTTAGAGTATCAACCAACTAGAAGTAATATATTTTTAAACATCCATATGTGATCCCCTTATTAAATTAGGATATTGAGCTAAATTTAAAGTATCAATATATAAATCAGTCAGTCAGTTAAATTAGCCTGTTTTATACTGATAAATGGGAGTTAATCAAGCAATTACTTCTTTCTGAACCATAAGGCTCTGGTTTCCAAGTCAGTTGTATGAGTTATGGATTACTGACATAATTTACAGGTTTTCATTTATGTGACTTATATTCTTGATTGCTGAAGAATTAGTCGTTTATTGTATTAAAGGCAAAACAAAACAGCATTTGCGTAACATTAAGGTTGGGGCAAAACAAGAAACCTCTCTGACTTCTCAATTTATGGTGACACAGTGTTCCTTAGTCTAGCTGCTGTTGTTCATAACATACAGAGAGTTAAGGACAGAATTGTTGCCTTAATATACAAGGTCATGACTTTTCAATGTGTGTGTCATGACCTATGTTCTATACCTGTAGAGTTTTGCCTTTTTTTCTCTCATTTTTGTAAGCACACACCAGTAGCACTCAGTTCTGCACCTATGTTGGCCCTTTGCTATGAAAGAGGTGATATTAAAACTTGTCAGTGTATTGCCACATGACCTTCACATTTTCTATTTTTATGAGACTCAGCTTTGCAGAGGTTGGTGTCATTAAGGGGTTGGAAATGATTACAATGTGAGCAAGGTCAAGCTTATATAGGGTGTGCCATAAATAAATTTTAATTTTAATTTTTCACACACATTTCTCCTTTTAATGCTTACTGCCTGGTATTTATCTTATTATTCTGCTCAGACAGAAATTCCCGGCCTTTTGGACCACACAAGACTTGAAGAGCTGAACAAACTGACTGAAGTCAGGAAGAATTTTACTAAAGACCAATTAGTTATTTACAAAGCAGTTCTAAAATTCAGGAGAGAGGTAGTGGTTTGCAGATTAAGCTTTTTACTATCCTCTACTGTGTTACTGATTAGCAACACAGGGACATCAATAGTAACAGCCATTATGAAAGAAAGTAATAAAAACATTTCAGGAAGGCTTCATGCATACTGAAGGTGTCTGTAGTTCAGTTCTTTCAATGTTTCAAAAACCAAAACCAAAACAAAAAAAAAAAACCCAATCCCTAAGAGAACATTCTGGTTGAAAATGTCACATTTCTCATGAAAAACATATTTGGATGGGAAGCAATAAACAGCAAGGTGGGAAATCAAACCTCATTACATAGAACCTGAGACATCCCAGATTAAAGTAAGGAACGAATAAGAATATAGACAAAAAAGTCCAATCTGAAATAAAGGAACTGACAGCCCATTTAAGCAGAATTCTTGGGAAGGGGGCAAACCAACTAGATTTATGTGGCCAAGAGTAGGATTGCCCTGAGATCTGCACCAAATGTTAGATTCTACTTCACATAGACTAACAGAATTAACAGAAGTCTCGTGAAAGAGTAACTTTAGTTTCCTTATTTGCTTCGTTATGTTTACTTTGCAGGCAATTCAGAGACTGGATTTAGCACTAAGCAGGGGATGCCATTTGAGAGATTGGTTTTCACATCCCCAGTACATCTTCATTCAAATATGAACAGCTAATAGATAGGCAAGACTCTTAGAATCTGTCTTTCCAAACGGCATGACCAATTCTGTTGTGAAATATGGAGCCAGCGAACTTAGACACTCTCTATAAAGGAATTATTTTGACTAATAAAAGAAACTTTTCTGTGACAAAAAGTTATTTTTTCCCCAGTGAAATGCCTTAAATTCCTCTGAAATACTTACCCCCAAATTATTATACATAAGTATATGCACAGTGTATTAAATATTATAAAGCTTATGGAGTCCGAGCTTCAAATGTTAATGAGGCAAACAATAACTTGTGACAGAGTTAGTCAGGTGGTGATTTCTCTGGCACGTATTTGATATTAAGTATAGTTTTCAGATGTCGAACTGTATAAAAAGGCTCCTAAAGAAATATTATAATGAGGTTTATGTAATTTTACTGAAATTTACTCTCAAGCCTTAGATAATCAGATAATATCTGTTATGTCAAACAGCTTTGACCAGAGCAATTTGGCCTTTACTACTGGCATTAATATTATCACAAGACAATCAACAGTTATGTTAACATTACCTATCATCTGAACCTCATGCCTGGCTAACAGAAAAGTAAATGGCTTTAAATGAAGCATAAACTAAAAAACACTATTGAATAGAATGTATACCTAATGAAGTACTAGAGTGTCTTAATAAACTTAATTAAAAAGTCCAATGTTTGATAGACCTAACAGAAACTGGTTAAACACACTAAACTATCTCAGTGTTGACACAGGAGCAATCTAACTGCTTCCATTTACACACCTTTCTTTTTTGGTCCCAGCAAAGAAGAAATTATTAATCATTTAAAAGAAATGGAATTTTGGCAGAACTTAATTTTTCCCTCAGTCACCTATAATTTTCTGGGATTTTAGATAACATAACTTCCCTTAATATACCTTCCAGGTGCTAAAGAAAAGCTATTTGTTTACAGTATGCAGAGCAATGCCAGATCTGGCTGGTCTGGAGACAAGATTTCCCAGACTTTTGATCTGCAGGCTCTGGTTTCCAGAACGTTGAGATCCATGTTAAAAAAGGAAGCTGGTGTACAGAGTCTGTTCATCCCATCGCCACAATTATAAAACAGAACCAAAAAAAGAATAAAGGCTGAGAAGAGATGATTAGACATATAGAATACAACAGTATGAGTGAGCAAAAGGACAATCAACTGTATAAAGGAGGTATTAAAAAATCAAGAAATATTTAGAAAAGGTGAACATGCAATGTTTATTTATTTTTCTTCACACCAATATTCAGTCCATGAAAACAGTGACACAGAAGGCTTTTTTTTCCTCTCCGTGTAACTAAATGGTTGTCACAGAATACTATGTTATGGAGTTGTTAGCTGCTGAATGCTACAGAAAAGTACTCAAGTATGTGGATTCAAAAAATACTAAACCATTTATTGGAAAATAGATCCAACAGTGGCTTTAAAGATGCAGGAAACTCCTCAGTGACTGCTAAAAGTTGAGAGACTGTATCAGATTGTTCTGTACTTGTTATTATATCTGTACGTGACCACTGTTGAGAGTGGGATACTGCAATACACTGACCATCGTGTTGACTTTGAACAGCTCTTAATACTGTCAGGGTCCATGACTCTTTTGGCATGCTTAATTGTTAAAAGGAAAGGAAAAATTCTGATCAGTTGTGACTAATTTTTGCCTCATCCCCTAAACTGCTCTCCAGACTATGTCTCCCTTACTCTGCTGGGGCTTCCTTCCTATTCCCCATTTCCTCCTTGTCTCATACAGTCCTTTTGGCATTCTCAGTATGAGGACATTGCAGAAGGAAAGAACTTAATTTCTGTGCATTAAATATTGATATTCTCTATGACCATGTCTATACTCTATAGACAGTAATTTTTCTTTCAGCTTGACTGTTGAGCATGAGGCTTGAACTAGATGATTGAGTCTTACCCTTTTCAAATCCTGAAACCTTTGTTTGAACACATTCTGAGCTCTCTTTTTACAAGAATAAAGGAGTATCCTACTAAGTAAATGGCAAATGGAATACACATAATGTCCCAGTTAACCATTTACCACTGTAGTATTTGAAACCACCAGCATAATATTTGATAGATATATATAAGTAAAAGAAGTACTAACAGAGAACTAATGTAAAAATACGTTGCCTTGGATAGTATTTCCTTCCATGCTAGGAGTGTGGTATTTATACAATTAAAATAGATCATAGGATGAAAGCACAGCTTGTGATGATACTAAGAACATGGTTATTTTTAGGAGCTGTATATGGTATAGCTTAACTTGATCCTGAAGACAAGCTACATTTTTTCAAAACTGTATGAGGGTGGTGGTGTGTCTAAACCAGAAAAAATACCTCAGAAGAGGAAAAAAACATCAACTCTGTGATTGTGACTCTGACTTCTAATGAAAAGGCTGAGTTGATTCTGAATCTCCAGGTCACAACACCAGTCAGGTAGAGGTCTCAGATCCTTTTTGTTATATGTGTACTTACGCACGTGGGTCTGACACAAAAAACCTGACACTAACCCTATAGCTTGGAAACAGAGTGGGAAAGGAGAGACAAAGAGGTGGTAACAGAACATGTTCTAGCCTATGACAGAGAAACAAGGTTCAGCTTGATCACTTCACTCAGTACGTGTGAATGCATGTTCAAATATAGTTTTCTTACTCTTGATCAGAAAAATGTCAGTTTGTGTCAGTACACAAAACTCTGTGAAGCAGTTTTTAGCTAAAACATCACCCTATTCACCAGACCTGGCTCCCTGTGATTTCTGCCTTTTCCCAAAGATCAAGTCAGTGCTCAATGGAACCTATCTTCTGGTGCTAGAAGATATGAAAAAAAAACCAACCAAAAAACCAATGGAGATCCTCAACAGCCTTTTAGAAAAGAATCTGTGGAATCATTTTGTACATTGGTAACATCATATGTAGCTGCGTGTCAACTCAGAAGGGAACTGTTTTGAAGGTGATCATAGTTAATTTTCTTGATTTGCTAAATAGAATGAGTTACAGGCACAATGTTTTTTTGTGTCAGACTTCATACACAGAATGTGAGAGAGACAGAGAAAGAGAGAGGATTCAGCTGCTATGCTCACCTCCTCGACCAGATAAGTGTTAAATTTTCACATCTGACTGTTCTGAGTTAGTTTAATTGTTTACGTTCACCATTTTTTTTTGCTGTTTAGCATAGAGTACAATGGTTCTAGATGACCACATGATCATGATGGTTAATATAAGCAGAAATCAAAATGGTTTTGGCTTTCAAAAAAGAGAAAATTTGATCAATTTCAGGCTGTGAGTACTTAACATTCTCCAGAATGTTGCAGATGGATTGAATGGAAGGCTGATTTTAATAACTGGTGCCAACTCTGAAGCCACAATGCAATACTTACAAATTATTTTGAGATGGTCAGACCAATAGATTAGCATCATTTGAGATAGACTAGTATGATAACGGGTACAAACAATCACAGAATCACAGAATAACCAGGTTGGAAGAGACCCACCGGATCATTGAGTCCAACCGTTCCTATCAAACACTAAACCATATCCCTCAGCACCTCATCCACCTGTGCCTTAAACACCTCCAGGGAAGGTGAATCAACCACCTCCCTGGGCAGCCTGTGCCAGTGCCCAATGACCCTTTCTGTAAAGAATTTTTTCCTAATGTCTAGCCTAAACCTCCCCTGGCGGAGCTTGAGGCCATTCCCTCTTGTCCTGTCCCCTGTCACTTGGAAGAAGAGGCCAGCACCCTCCTCTCTACAACGTCCTTTCAGGTAGTTGTAGAGAGCAATGAGGTCACCCCTCAGCCTCCTCTTCTCCAGGCTAAACAACCCCAGCTCTCTCAGCCGCTCCTCATAAGGCCTGTTCTCCAGCCCCCTCACCAGCTTTGTTACTCTTCTCTGGACTCGTTCCAGAGCCTCAATGCATCACACATCCCTGCTATTCTTCTTCCTCTGATATGTCTGACATCACAGATATTCAGCTGCTGATCTTGGTGAATTTGACGTAATATTTTTTGGTTAAAAGAAGGCAAACTTGATTTTCAAAAGAATATTATGCTAAGAGAATAAGAACTTTATTACCTTGTACATGTTAAATGACCCAACCAGAGGAGGGGTTTTGTTTTTTCTTTAGTTTTTACTTGTCTCCGAGGATATATTCTTAGTCTTCATGCACAAAACTGCAAAAACTGCAGAAAAAAATCTTACACTGCAAAGACACACCGGAGAACCACCTTATACACTCATTCTTTGTTTGGATTAAATAAAGACATTTTGTCATGGCAAAACCAATATAAGTCATTTTGGTTGATTTCATTCACTTCTCTCTCCCTGGAGAAATTTGGGTGCCGTTTTTTGGCTCTGCCGTGTCGTTGCCCTCTGGGGAGCTCATTGGCTGGTGCAGGCAGATGCCCTTCCCTCTGGAGGCAGTGCTTTTGAGCACATGACTGTACAGGCGATGCAGGTGCTGGGGAGGTGCAGGAGTCCAGAGGGTTTTTACTTCTGCATGCTGATGGTGGACCCTCAGGTCCCATTCTCATCACCTTTATTGGATCTCCTCTCTAGGGAAGATTTATATTCTCTTGACATGGAAAAGTTAAACGAGAGGAAAAAAGATTTTTACACAGTCCTGTAAAAGTCATGTTTTGCTGGCAAACAGCAGCAAACTTGATAGGCTTTCTTCATTAGAGCCTTGCCATTTAAGCCATCAGCGTCATTTTGTGAGGACATCAAACATGTGTACACCAGATGCCTGCAATGCAGAGCAGTACTGAGGACCTGACTCAACTTAACAATAATCTGCGGACAGCGGGTGTGAACCTGAGCTGGACCAACACCTCATCAGACTGCATGGCTAATTGATTTCAAAATTAGACTTGGTATTTCTGAACAATAATCTTGAAAGGCAGCAATAAAATACATCAGAATCCTTTGAGCTAGCCAAGCTTTCATCCAAATGGCTTATTACAAAGAGCTGGCACACCTGAACTTTGGCATAGACAAATAAATCCCAAAACAGTAAATGGAAACCACATTTGGTACTGGAGGTTTGTCAAGAGAAGTTTGTAGTCATCAGGAAACAAGATTTTGGATTTTTTTCTTTAGTGGCAGGAAATCATTCACTAGATGTATTTTACTCCAAATGCTGTGATTTATGCAATGAAAATATAGGTAATGTTGAGCAGAATACGCTTTTTAATTTTTTTTTAACATTTCCCAATCTTCAGAAGCGCTAAAAGCACAGGGGTTACAGTTATCCCAACAGTGATAACTTAATTGCATCTGTCGGCCTCCCTCTTTGAACTTTGAACTGTTGGTTTGTAGCATTGTGGACCAAAAGGATTTAGATCTGACTTTTGTGTGGCTACAATAAATTATACCCAAGTATCTGAGCAATGCCTGGAATCTTATCTTGAAGGCAGGATGAGGCACCTCACTTAAGGCATGCTAAAAGTTTGGAATAAAAATCTTTCCGGGAACTAACAATTCAGACCAGGTAGAAAAAATTGCTTTTTCCTTCACATTACATTGAAATATAAGCAACTAAAGAATAAATAAACTCATTAATTTCCTGACATATTTCCAGAAAAAAATGGTTCCTTGGAACTGCTTAAAAATAGGACTAAACACATCTGTGAAGTCAGAGACTGATCTGTAAAGAACCTGAAATCCATTTGGACTGCTTGGCTCTTTCCATTGTTTGTAAATAGTTGTATGCATTTGAATTTGATGGATAAAGATTTAAAAATTCATAGCAATTGCAGCTTTCATCATTAGTTGATCCAAGTTACGTGTTACCTGTGGCTTAATTACTAGCTTTGTGCTTAAAATTAGTGGTTAAGTTTTATCATTCTGACAGTCTCAGCTTGAGTTTAAGATAACTGAGATAGTTCTGTTCACAGTTCTGAATAATTCTGATCTGTACCTTTTATATTCATGTTAGTATGGCATCAAACATACCTCAAAATGTGAGTCTTGATTGTGTGTATTACATTTGCACGAAGTACATACATAAGTACAACTAAGTTGCATAAGTACATAAGTTGCATAAGTACAACTACAGAATTATACATTGTGCTGCAAATAGATATAAGCAACCTTTTAGCTACACGTCTGATGGATGTAGTAAGCTCAGCTTTAGACACTTTAAAATATTGTTTTTTTCTTTCAATTTATGTCTAATTACAATTTCCAGGCACGGTCTGATTCTCATCTCACTTACAATGTGAGTTTCCAGATGTATCCCTGGATTTTCACTGAGTTATTTGTACGAACAAAATTGGTCTGTGATATGCCAACTTTCCGATTATACAGGGCCCAATTCAGTTATACATGTCTAAAACCAGTCTGATTCTATTAGCTGCCAATCTGTAGTGCTGTGAGAGGATAATCAGACTTTAAAGATTCATCTTGCTCTTTTGAAAAATTTTGCTACCCACACTGCTACATGTCTTGATCTTGCCAATATATTATTGTTTCTCTAACAGGCTAGGCATGTGAGAGCACCTTTTAGTCATATTATATTTTAGCCCTGATTAATTTTATAAATGTTCTTCAGTTGCACAGGTTTGGGGTGTGTAAGACGGCTCACATTGTGACCCATTAATTAACTGTAAAGGTTGCTTTTCACAGTATTTCAGTCCAGTAGAAGGTGCCAAAATACTGGAGTTGTTTTTTTATAAAATACCATACATCATGGGCAGCTTTTGGTACAATAAGTCAAGTTTCGCACATTCATATTGACATATTGACTTCATATCCAATTACCTAGCTGCTAGTGCTCATCTACTTGTTTGTCATAAGAATAAAGTATAAATTAACTTAAATGTGCAATATGCAAATAAAGTCTAATGGGACAAGTTCAGACCTCTCACATCTGCTCAATCTGACTGATTTCTGCAAGGTTTGCATAGAAACAAACAAGTGCAGATTTGCCTCTAGAGTTTTGCACTGCTCATAATAACACTTTCCTTTGCTTGTGTATTATAAAATCAAGGACTTGTTATGTAAAATTGTATAAGAAACTAGTATATGCTTCTTTGTGTTG
Source organism: Phaenicophaeus curvirostris (assembly GCF_032191515.1). Lineage (NCBI taxonomy): Eukaryota > Metazoa > Chordata > Aves > Cuculiformes > Cuculidae > Phaenicophaeus > Phaenicophaeus curvirostris. The sequence goes on along the minus strand of NC_091395.1, from coordinate 34,670,587 downwards.
TCCTCCTACTTCTGCATGTTTTCATATGCAAATCAAAAGAATGCTTTAAAGTGACACAAACAGCATAACAAAAATCTGCCTACAAAGCCCATGCCAGCTGGTACTCTTACATGTTTTAGATTAGAGTCCAGAGAGTACTAAGGCTGGACCACCGCAGGAGAAACAGCTTGGGGACACTGTGAATGTTCCCATGCACAGTATTAGACAAACACCTGGGTCAAATTAATCTAGGCTTAACCACTGTGAAAATTCACAGGGTTTAATAGCCCTTCTTACCTGTGAAGGGGTGGTCTAGTTACAAGACTTCTGTACAGAGTCGGATGCAGAGGGGCCGATTTCAGATTTTTGTGTGTTAATGTTAAAGGTCAAAATCTATAGTAAGTGGCAAACAGGTGGGAATTAACATACATCAAGCAGGAAAGTACAGCAAAGGTATGAAATCCTCTTTCTTTTCATTAATTTTTGAGTTACAAAAATCTAGTTGGATGTTACTGTAAGAGTTTTCAGAAGAAATCTATTCTTACTACAAGGAAAACTAATAAAGTGATAATGATACATGTGTGATGTCTGTACTTCTGTGTAGTCATTTTAAAAACTTTTCTCCTACTTATATTTTAGACTATGCCACACAAAAACCCTTTATTATAAGAAGGTTCTCTATTTTCTCAAAGTTTGGTCACTCAATATCATACTTTGATGTTGAAGCAGGATTGTGCTGCACTTACAGCTTCTTCAACTAGGACAGAGGAGAACCAATAGAGAGGTGATATTGACCCACTAAGTTATAAAATAAAAGCTTGACTGAATCACATAGTTTTAAGAATATGCTTCAAATACATCAATAGTCCCATTAGTTGTCATGCATAAAGAAAGGTAATCAGCAGGTTTCCTAGCTCTAATGCTGCAGTTAAAATAGCTTTGGATTAGGGTTTGTTTGTTTGCTTTATCCATGCATTAGTCTTTGATAGCAATGCTACAAACAAGACTGCGCTTGTCTTCTATATGGAGATGGATGGAATGACTGCCTCCAAAGTAAGGCCAGGAATTCAACAAGATAACATGAAGGAAATCAGAAAGTAACTGGAATTTTTACAGGGCTTCTTCTACACTTTTAGTATCTCCTAAGGTTATTGAACTGCTGACTGGAGCAGCTCCCTCACTTACTTACATTACTGAAAGATCAGTAAGTACCTTGGCATTCTCAGTTGGGTCCCCCAACTACGTAAAGGACTTTAACACGGGCCACCTCACCAACAGTAAGCTCTGCTGTGGTGTAGTGTTACCATTTTATCTGTAGTGATAAGGTAACAATTTTGTTGCTGTAGGAAGACTGTTACCATATCATTATAGCTAAAGCAAAAGTCTTGCCAGTAAATTTTAATTCCTATTAAATATTATCTTTAATCTGACATTTGCATACATATTTGTTTGTCAGTATACCAGACAAAAGATTCGGGTTTTGTTTTTGGTTTTAAATGAGCTGACCATCAACCTACCAATAAAAAAAAGAAAAAAGTAGACATGAGGCAGAGAGACAGAGAAAAGGAAGCAATTCCAACAAAACAGTAATTTGAACAAACTATTAAGTGGGAGGGTAGGCACAAGAGGATAGAAAAAAGTGTTATGCTTTGGAATAATAAAGATTTGAGGACTATAAATTCTTATAATTTAACATAACTCAAACCCCAACTTGAACATTCAAACCTGTAATTGCAAATAGAAATATGTGATATGTTACATAATGATTAATAAATATATTTTTTCCAGAAACTGACTTCTACAGGACCCTGCCATAATTCCTGTAGTACATGAAATTTAAGAGGAAGGAAAACTATATGATTCTCAGGCAAGGAAAAAGAGAACACTCAGGAAGTTGTACAACTAATAAGCACTGTAGACGAATTATTTACACCATGGCAGTCAATTGAGGTGATGTGGTGGCCCTTTTGGAAGATAATGGAATACCTCTGGAAATACATAGCTAGAAACATCAGCCTGTTGGTCTTTTGATTGATTTCTAGGGGTTGACTCTCATAAAGTTACAAATAAAAATCCCAAAGGAAAAGGATGAGGCAGATGTGACTACAGTTGAGAAGAAAAGAGTTTGTACTACTCTAAATAACACTAGAGGTATGTGATATATAGGTATACCACATGAATAAAAGGTTATATTGAGCTGGGTCTCTTTTATTTTCCCCCAGATGTTGCTTTGCTAAATAATATCAGCAGTCTCAGAATACATAATACACAAGGCAGATAGTTAAAGGCAATGATGATACAACACTAGTCTTTCTGGTATTTCTCCAGCGTGTCAGTTTGGCTCTGCTAGCCCTGAATTCATTCTGACAGGAGTCTAATAGACACTAAGGAAAGTGAAAACTGCATCTCTCCCCATTGTCAGCTATATATAAGTGTCATAGTGTGGCCAGACCTCTCAAAACAATGTCAGCAACCTGCTGATCTAAAGAAAAGAATCCATCTTGCAGAAAGACAGTATATTAACCAGTGTGCAAATGAATTTAATGTGGATCAAAAGGGCCAAATTGTCATTCAGACATTTCAAATGTAATAGTTTATGTTCTACCAAATATTCCCAGCTATAATAAAATGTCTGATACAGCTTCACTAACTGAAGGAAAATGTGCTTATTTACACCAGCTGAAAACACTGATGGCAGTGATAAAACTGGACAAAGAAAGACAATATTTTTTGGAAGTGGAGTAATCTAAAAAAAGACAATAATAAGGGCATCAAGTTATCTGATGTGTAGTAAGAGGACAATAACATCAAGATTAAACAACATGCTGATTTCTATGCCTAATTCTAAGCATATTAAGTTCAGAATTGGTTTAAATTTTCTAGTTAGCACTTTATCTCTCTTGCTGTAGAAATAAATCCATGCCATTTTTCTCCTTTTATAGCCTAATTTTTCCTTCTTTGTCTAGCATTATCAAACCATGCCACAAATTCAATTATGCTGTTGTGATGCCAAAACATGTGGTCCTGGCACAATGTATCATACAGCATATCTAGGTAAGTGAATTAAAAGAGCGTCTGAGCAGGTATCTGGTGTGTGTCACAGTTAGTTCTTCCATGATAAACTATGTTCTCCTTCTCATTCATTTGTCAATCATAGTAACTAAAGATTATTATTTGCTGTATGTACGTGACACCAGCAATTTGCAAAGTCTGTTGGCAAGAAAATTAGGTTAGAATGACAGAGTGAGAAATTAAGCAGAAGTCTGATGTAATTAGCTACAACAATCAGTGCTCTAATTTCTGATTTATTGTTTCCTGTTTTCCTGCTGCTTTCAGTCCATGCATACTGTATGTGCTTCATATAGGTCAAACAATTGCCTTATCAGTCCTGGCAAACCAAGAGGTCAGAGTTAACAATATTTATTTAAACATGCAGGATGCTTCCCACTGCAATTAGGAAATAACTATTACTAATAGGTCTTTGGTGCTATTTCCTCATTTATAGAACTTTGTAAAGAAATAAAGGCGATGGGGAATTCACATTTTGGACCCGTTCATAGATGTTTCTTGCAAAGAGATTTATTTGACTAGTAGCACTTTGTTTTGTTAAACTCGCCACAGTGAAATCCACCAAATGACAATCTGACAATGAGATATTAATGTGAAATATTTGTATTTGTGTGTATCAGTTTAATAACAATAGACATGTGGCATATTTTGCATTATGTAATGCCAGACCTTAATAAAAAAGACTGTCCAAATCTTAGTCTTTCTGAAATCAATGAAAGTTTTGCTCCTGACTGTGATGGTATTTTGACTTGGCCCTATAAATTTGTTCTAGCTGTCTTTTCCCCTTTGTACAGAGTTCAAGGTCTTTGGATGAGCAACCCGTTTTAGTATTCCAGGACTGTGTATAATTTACTCTTACACAGTTCTTGCAATTCCAGTAGGAATTCAAATGACTGCTTGTTTTTATTTGAAATCTGCACAGTAAATTTTGCATCTCACAAGAAATATAAATTCTAGATGTGTTCAACCCTTCAGGTAACAGACACGCTTTCATAAAAAGTGAAGCTAGGAGACCCCCTCAGAGGTCATCTAGTCTGGCCTCCAAAGTATTCCTAAAAATAAAGTAGAACTAAAACATTTCTGACTGAAGCTGGCCTAGTCTGTTCTTTTAAAACTCCAGAAATGAGGGTCCCAGAATCTCCTCTCGTAATCTGTTCCACTGTCTATGCCAGTACCCTTATGGAGAGATAATAGAAGGAAAATTCCAACCTAACTACCCTTACTGCAAATTAAATACATTACTTATTTTTCTTCCTATAGTAGACACAGAGAGGAGTTGAATGGATTTTTTCTTTGCAACAGTTTTTCACACAGCTATGTCATGTCTCTTCGTCTTCTAAAAAACAACCCATTGTAGCTGTTGGTCCTTTAAATTCACATTTTCTTGACCTCTGATAAGTTTTTTATTCTATGCTGAACCTTGTTGAATCTTGATAGAGTAAGTGCAAAACTGAAATTTTACTTCCCATTATGATATTTGCTTTATTGAAACCATAAGACACTTTTGACTTATGTGATACCCTACAACATCCAAATCCTTTCCTGCAGGACTACTATATAGGCATGTCATTCCTCATGCAGTATTCGTGAAGCTGATTGTCCCTACTTAAATGTTTTATTTCTCTTGATTGAATTGATTTCTTCTTATTATAGCATTCTTACTCCTATTTGTCTTGCTTAATTTGAATTCTAACATTGTATTCGAAAATGTTTATGCTCCTCTAGGCTTGGTATCATATAAGTGTTTAATAAACCTTCTGCCTGTTGTACCAGTCAAGGCATTAATGAAATGGCTGCACAGTACCAGACTCAAGACAGATCTCAGTAGAAAAGTAGATGATACAGACTTCCAACATACTGTTTTCCTATCTCTTCTGCAATCTTATTACAGTAGTGTCAGGTAGAAAAATTACTTTCCTGTTTGTTTGTTTATTCCTTTGAATAAGGTTAATATGTATGCAAACTACTGTTTTAAGGAAGTGAAGATACGGTACATCTACTACCCTGTCTCAACTTCTGAGGCTAGTTTTCCATTACAGAAAGGAGTTAGATTGCTTCAAAATACTGTTCTAGGTACATTAATTTTTGGCTATTACTTATAATTAGTTACTCTTTTAAGTGCCTAGATACTATTTTGCTTATTTTTCAGTGCTCTGAAGTCAGACTGGCTCTTCTATGGTTCCTTGGCTGTCCTTTTTCCTCCTTTTGGGAGTAAGCACCACATTTGTCTTTTCTGGTGCCCCAGAATCTTGATCTCTACATATTCTAAAATTTCTAATGGTCCTAGGACTACTTCACCATTTCCTTAAACATCTACTAGATATTGTTCAGGCACAACTTATGAAACTCATGGCAGCCTGAGGTTTTACCCTGTTGTTACCAATGTTTGTCATGGAACCCATGTAGTCTCAAATAACTACTTCTGGTGAAACATGAATCCAAAGAGTGTTAAACATTTTACTCATCTTGGCATATCTAGCATGGTTAAGAGAATTGTTGGCTTTTCATCCATATCAATGACCAGGTTAATTAATTGCTTATAAAATTTAGCTACTAGGTGAAAAGCCACCTGCTCAGAATGATTGGGTGAGTTCTGAAGCCAACTGTCCTAAGCACAGGGCAGTACTGGAAAGGAGGAGTCATTACTGCATCATATGACAGCAGCAGATTCAGGATGCTAGTAATATGAAGAAGCTAATATTCTATGGGCTTAATTTATATCATGGGACATCTGCTGCCTATAGAGTTGTGTGACATTGCTTTACCAAAGGGTGCATCAGAACGGAAGGAAAAGGATTAATGGAAGGGGAAGAGCATAAATGAGAAAACTAGCAGAATTCTGAATTGCTAACATTATTTTCAGGAAATATGGAAGGAATAATACTTAAGCCAAAGAATATGTCACACTAAGTATTTTTGAAAAACAAAAAAAACTTGGACTAGGGCTTTTAGAAAGTAAAGTTTTAACTTTTACAAGGGGAATCTATGGATGGAAGGAAGATGGTGGAAAACTTCACAGATTAGGCATTAATGATCTATTTGAAGAAGTTTTTATAAACAAACTTTAATTCTCCTCTGTTTTCAGTTTTTCAGCTATTTGTAGTTTGAATGAAGTAATTCAGTAAGAATGTGTGATATTTGAGATTTTTATCAGCCTCTTACTTCTTTTTATTGGCTTCGCAGATACTAACCATCTCTACTACTACTATTGGTAGGTTACTCTGTGTTTCTCTGTAGACTCCTGCGTTGATTAAAACCTGAACTCTCAGTGTGAAGTTTATTTCTCCAGCTGAAGGAAAATTATCATCAGTTTAGACTTTCTAAGTATTGTTCTCTGTAATGTAAAAAAAATACATTTCAAAGCATTACTTCCATTTTTTTAAATAATTATTCTGATACATACTACCTAGGCTGGTTTACAAGGTTGGAAATGAAGGGTTTTTTTTTCTCAAAGTTTTGTAAAATGGATGAACACATAGGCTGAGAAACAATTTATAAGCTAACATTACCCAGACAGAATTTTTCTTTTGGCTGGTTAATACTCCCTTAGGGTTTGGCCTTGTTCCTATTGCTATCAATGGGAAATCTCCCATTAGGTTAGAAGTGTGTGGAATCAGGTCTTTAAAAAAATTGTATTGAAACATGACATGGTTATAAATGCTAGTAAAACCATGAAAAGGGATCTTTTAATAGTCCTAAGAATTCAGGGCTGATCTACACCAACACATACTTTCCGAAAGAGGGTAATAAATTGAAAAGCTGCAAAATCCTCTCCCATTCCCCAGCCTTCTGAAGTTTAAGAGAAGTATGGAACACTTTTAAGGAAACTTGTGCATTCAGGATGGATAGCTGTCCATGAAGCATATATGTTTGTTTAAACTACAACACATGCTTAGGTGTTTTCTGCAGATATATTGAATGCTGGGGTCTGGGTGCCCATCCTTTTCCCTGGGGTGAGATGTGAGTACTGGCAATGGCCTGACCTCAGACTGGAACATGACCTGAGCATGCACCAAGAAACCAACACTAGCAAACAGAGACCTGTCAACTCTTCCAGTCTGTATACTGAAGAAGGCAGGACTTCAGAGCACAACAAACTTGCTGTTTAGACACAGGCATATAACAGCAATCTAAAGCAGTGCATTACCTTCTTTTTGTCTGTTCTAAAATGCACTGCCTGCTGGCATTTCTGGTTGCTCCTGAAATTTCTGCTTGTTTCTGATGTACTTTAAATGCTTATGAATTTGGAAACTTTACTTATTAGTATTATTTATTTCTTTTGCACATCAAAGCACCTCATAAACAGGAAGAGCTTAATTCATCATTGTTCACATGTTGAAGTTTGGGTAAACAGGGACAGCACAACTAGAATTTAGTTGTCAAATGGGTGTGTGTGTGTGTGTGAAGACACTGTAGGAAAATATCACTGTGCTGCTTTGCTGGTTGTCATTCTAGGATATAGGAAAATATCTTAAAGGTTCCTGGGATCACAGAATAAACCACTGTAAGCGACAAAATAAAACTAAAGAATTTTTATGTTATGTAACTGACAGTTCTTTATAAATTAACGTGTCAACCAAATGTTCAAATAACAGCAATCATTACAGCTTCTCAGGGCTAATTTACAGCACCTTATAATAGATAAAGATAGCTGTAGGATATCCTAAAGATAAAAGACGCACTGATATAAAAAGTGCTTTCAACGTATCAGCCTCTTCAAATGTAGGGAAATGTTTTCTGTAAAAAGACTAGCTTTTTTGCCAGTAAGTGTTGCTAAGCTGAAAATCCTGTCACACTGAGTAAGAGCTCATTAAAAAGAGAAATATAGGAATGGATAATATCAAATTATAAATTCTGTGTGACATTCCTGTGATATTTGTCACTTTTTAAAAAATGTCAGCAGTTATGTAGAATGAAAACTGTAAACCTATGTAATCACTTCTGCTTAAGGTTCCTGTAGGTCTAATAGAGTCAGGATTTCTTCTACAGACGTGCATGGAGCAGAGCACTGGGGAAGAGCGGAGGAGCTCCAAATGAGCAGCAAACATGTTGCTTTCCACATCCAGCCCAGATAGGAAGTTCTTTGGTCCATCTTGAAGAACCTCAAAGCTACAAAAGCATTTATTTGACATTATGAACTAAACTCAAGAATATCTCAAATCATAAGCAGCATTAACCACATTCAGAGGGTCATTGTCATCAGATATTATAAATTTAAAGGACAAAGATCCACAAAAACTAATGTCAATTGTGTCCTAATACTCAGCTGACCAAATACGTAGCATTTTTACTGCCAAGTACTAAAAGTGCTAAGAATTAATATTGTGGCTTCTGGTTTTAAAAAATGAGCTCTTATGACCTGCTGACTCCACTGTATTTTTGCCCAGCGTAGCAGGTGTGTCTCCCTTATGCCAACTTCAGCCTCTGAGGTTCCCTGGCACAACAGATATGAAACCCTGCAAGAGGAACCTAATCTCTGTGAGGATGATTGGTCTCACAGCCAAGAAATGTTCCATGGGTCAAGACACCCTCAGCCATCTATCAAAATGACCTCTTTCAAGAAGAAAAGATGAGTTATAGTCATAGGAGATTCACTTCTGAAGGGAACTCATGGCTGATCTGCAGATCTGACCCATTACATAGGGAAGTCTGCTGCCTACCTGAGTCCTCAGTAAAATATGTGGAAAGAAAACTTCCAACCCTGGTCAGGCCCATGGATTATTATCCTCTACTGATTTTCCAATTGGGTTATAATGAAATCCATACAAGAAATCTGAGGGTAGGTAAAAGGAACTTCAGGTCCTTGGGACATATGGTGAAGGGATCAGGTCACAGGTAGTGTTCTTATCCGTCATTTCAACTACGGAGAATAACAAGGGGAGGAATAGGAAGAGCCAAGAAATAAATACCTGACTCTGAACCTGGTATGAGAAGCTTGGGTTCTTCGGGTTCTTTGATCATTGGTTGGCCTACACTGCACCAGGCTTTCTGTCCAAGGATGGGGTATACTTGTCCCCAAGGGGTAGGAGGATAATTATCAAGAAGCTAGCAAGACTTGTTAATAGAGCTTTAAACTAGATGTGAAGGTAGAGGGGCATAAAAATATGCTTGACAGAAAAAAGCCTAGGAATGGCACTCCAGTCTGGGAATGGTGTGCTGGAGAACACCTTTGGTCTGCCACCTCAGAGGAAGTGGGAGACAGCACTTCAAATGGCAACATAGATGTAAAGATTACTGAGCGGTTAGAAAATTCAGTGAGTAGTCTCTTAGGAACTGAGACTTTTCCCCTTAGGTGTGTAGTGGGATAACCAGCCCAACTGAAGTGCATCTACACTAACGCATGCAACGTGGGCAATGAACAAGAGGAACTAGAAGTAATTGTAAGGCAAGAAGACTATGATATAATTGTCATCACAGAAACATGGTGAGGTGACTCGCAAAACTGAGGTGCTGCTATGGCTGGCTATAAACCCTTCAGGTGGGATAGGCGAGGAATGAGAGGCAGTGAGATAGCCGTGTATGTCAGAGAGTGTTTTGATACCCTAGAGCCTAATGATGGTAATGATAGAGTTGAGTGCTTATGAGTAAAAATCAGCAGAGCACCTAACAAAGCAGATATTGTGGTGGCAGTCTGCTATAGACCACCCAGCCAGGATGAAGAGGCTGAAGAGTTACTCTACAAGTGACTGAGAGAAGTCTCACGATCACTAGCCCTTGTCCTTGTGGGGACTTCAACTTGCCAGGTGTCGGCTGGAAGCATATAATACAGCAGAGAGGAAGCAGTCTAGAAAGTTCCTGGAGTGTGTGGAAGACAGTTTCCTCACACAACTGATGAGTGAGACAAGTAGTGAAGGTGCCCTGCTGGACCTGCTCTTTGTGAACAGAGAAGGTCTTGTGGGAGATGTGGCAGCTGGAGGAAGCCTGGGGCATAGTGAACACGAGATCATAGAATTCTCAGTTCTAGGAGAAGTAAGGAAGGGGATCAGCAGAACGGCCATCTTGGACTTCTGGAGGGCAGACTTTGGACTGTTTAGAAGGCTGGTCAATAAAGTTCCCTGGAAGAGAGTTCTTAAGGGCAAAGGAGCCCAAGAAATCTGGATGCTCTTTAAGAAGAAAATCCTGGCAGTGCAAGAGCAGGCTGGGCCTGTATGCCGGAAAATTAGCCAGTGGGGGAGAAAACCAGCTTGATTGCAGAGAGATCTGGGTGGATCTCAGAAAAAAGAGTAAAGTGTATGAGCTTTGGAAGAAGTGGCAGACATCTAGGGAGGGCTAGAGGGATGAGGTGAGATCATATAGAGAGAAAATCTGAAGACCTAAAGCCCATCTAGAACTTAGATTGGCCAATTCTGTGGAAGACAATAGAAAATCTTTCTACAAATATATCAACAACAAAGGGAGGGCCAAGGAGAACCTCTATCCTTTACTGGATGCAGGGGAGACATTAGTGAAAAATTACGAGGATAAGGCTGAGGTACTTAATGTCTTCTTTGCCTCAGTCTTTAATAGTAAGGCAAGATGTTCTCTGGGTACTTGGCCTCATGAGCCAGAAGACAGGGAGGGAGAGCAGAACAAGGCTCCCATGTTCCATGAGGAAATGGTTAAAGATCTGCTCAGCGAATTAGACATTCACAAATCTATGTGGCCAGATTGGATCCACCCAAGGGTATTAAGGGAGTTGGCGGAAATGCTTGCCAAACCCTTTTCCTTCATCTACCAGCAGTCCTGGCTGACTGGGGAAGCTCCATTGGACTGAAGGCTGGCAGACGTTACATCCATTTGCAAGAAGGGCAGGAGGGAGGATCTGGGAAACTACAGGCCTATCAGTCTGACCTCAGTGCCAGAGAAGGTCATGGAACAGGCTGTCTGAGTGCTATCACACAGCACATGCATGGCAGCCAGGTGATCAAGCCCAGTCAGCATGGTTTTATGGAAGGCAGGTACTGCCAAACTAACCTGATCACCTTCTGTAGCAAGGTGACACACTTAATGGATGAGGGAAAGGCTGTGGATGTAGTGTACGTGGACTTTAGTAAAGCCTTTGACACAGTTTCTCACAGTATTCTACTTGAAAAACTGTCTTCCACTGGCCTGGACAGGCGCACCCTCTGCTGAGTAAAAAACTGGCTGGATGGCTGGGCCCAAAGACTGGTGGTAAATGGAATTGGAAGCCAGTCAGAAGTGGTGTCCCCCGGGCTCGGTGCTGGGTCCAATACTGTTCAATATCTTTATCAGTGGCCTGGATGAGGGGATTGAATGTACCTTTAGTAAGTTTTCAGATGACACTAAGCTGGGAAGAAGTGTTGATCTGCTTGAGGCTAGGGAGGCTCTCCAAAGGGATCTGAACATGCTGGATCAATGGGCTGAGGCCAATGGGATGAGGTTTAACAAGGCCAAGTGCAGAGTCCTGCACCTGGGACACAACAACCCTGTGCAGTGCTACAGGCTTGGGCAAGAGTAGCTGGAAAGCTTCCTGGCAGAGAAATACTTGGGGATGTTGGTTGACAGCTGACTGAACATGAGCCAGCAGTGTGCCCAGGTGACCAAGAAGGTCAATGGCATCTTGGCTTGTATCAGACACAATGTGGCAAGCGGAATCAGGGAAGTGATTCTGCCCCTGTATTCTGCACCTGGTGAGGCAGCACCTTGAATACTGTGTTCAGTTTGGGGCTCCTCACAACAAAATAAACATTGTGAGGTGCTGGAGTGTGTCCAGCGAAAAACAACGAAGCTGGTGAAGGGGCTGGAGAGCAAGGCTTATGAGGAGCTGCTGAAGGAACTGTGATTGTTTAGTCTAGAGATGAGGAGGCTGAGGGGAGACCTTATCACTATCTACAGCTACCTGAAAGGATTTATGTAGAGATGTCGGTGTTGGTCTTTCCTCCCAAGTGATCAGTGATAGGATGAGAGGGAGTGGCCCCAAGCTGTGCCGTGGAGGTTCAGATTGAACATTAGGAAAAGCTTCTTCACTGAAAGGGTTATCAAGCACTGGAACAGGCTGCCCAGAGAGGTGATTGAGTCGCAGTCCCTGGAGGTCTTTAAAAGACGGGTAGATGAAGTGCCTAGGGATATGATTCAGTAGTGGACAGGTAAGGTTGGACTGGATGATCTTGAAGGTCTTTTCTAACCTAGTGATTTTATGATTCTATGATTCTCTTAAGTTGAAGCTAAGCACATGCTACAATGCTCTGATGAATTAGTAATATTTTTTAAGAAATAAGTAATTATTTCAGCAAAATTAATAATTTCTATATTTCCATTAACAGCCAATTATTTGATGCAAAAATAAATCTAATGCAACATTTTGAATTCAGCACTTATATTAAAAGTTTGTGGCCAATGATCATTGCACAGATTACTAATAATAGATAACAGTTTAATTTTCTGCAATTTCAAGAAAGTGTCAACCCAACAGTACTATGATCTGGAGCCATCCTAATATTTATGTTCACCAAATTCTTAGTGGACTAGTTCTGGGGGACTTTTTTCTTCCAAAAGTGGCTTAATCTTGCTTATTTTCTTCAAAATATTAACACTAATTTTCTTTGCAGTTAATTTAGGGATAGAAAATATAACTTAGGCTCAGACCCCTTGTTTGATAATTTAATACTGATATTACTTACATTATTAGTTTTACTGGTAAATCAAGGAGCAAGTTGCCGGAATCCAGCTGTGACCCCAGGGCAGGAACTTTGTGCCGGCTGTCACCTTCTGACAGTTTGGGCTGTTAATTACCTCCAACAGTCGGAACACAAGCACCTCTCTGTCTGCCAGCTGGCAGCCTGCGCCTCACACTGGCAGCCTGAGAAGATTTAAAACCTGTAACGAAAGGCTGCAATGTAAACAGTTTATTGTATTATACACAATGGCAGCAGAAGACCCACATCAGGAATCAAAGGTAGTCTCTACGCTCATGAGCAGTTAGACTGGAAAGAACGCAAGCCCCTTCTCGCCTCTCTCTGTCAGTCAGCAGACAAAACTTGAAGGCCAAAGTGAAACAGTATGAGCCAAAGCTTCTCAGACTCTTAATACTGCGATCTCAGTGTCTGAATTGTTGTGGTATCATTAAGCTGTACCGATTACTTTAACATGTGAAAATAACACAGCAAGACTTTAATTTCTTGGTGTCAGTCACCAGCCAAGAGGAACTGCAAAAATCATCTTTGAGGTTTTCTTCTCAGAATACAAGTGCAGACTTCATGAGTGTATTGTCAGATCCTCGTGAGTCCTTAAAGTGGCACAAATGTCCCTTGGAGCTTTAGCTGATATATACCAAGGAGAGAGCTCATGATTACAGTTCCGAGGGAGCGATGTTGCTGTGCTGTATATACAAGGTCTGATACAAAAAAACCCCAGAGAATGTGCCAGTAACTCTTTTTTAAAACAAATTAAAATCTCAGCTGTGATCACCTTCAAACTAGTTCCATTCTGAGTTGACATACAGCTGCATATGATGCTGCCAATGTCCAAAACAATTACACAGATCATTTTCTGAAAGGCTGTTGAGGATCTCCATCGTTTTTCTTCCATATCATCTAGCAACAAAAGATGGGTTCCATTAAGCACCGACTTGATATTTGGGAGAAGGTAAAAATCACAGGGAGCCAGGTCTGGTGCATGGGGTGGGTGCTGAAGCACAGTGATATTATTAGCTAAAAACTGATTTACAGAGAAAGTATTGTGGGCTGGTGCACACTGACATTTTCTGACTGGGGTAAGTAAATGTCTGTATTTGAACACACATCCACAAGTACTGAATGAAGAGATGGAGTCAAGGCTTTTCTCACTGTGATATGCTAGAACATGTCTATAACCATCTCTTTGTCTCTTTCCTCTCAGTCTTGGTTCCCAAGCTATAGCATTAGTCTTTTTTTTTTGTGTGTGTCAGACCTCATAAAATGTGAACTGCTCAAAAAGTGTGAGAACAAGGTTCCTTGTTAAAAATTCATGAAAGAATTTCAATATGGCCATAACTGCTCAGAGCATGCAGCTAAACAAGTGCAGGACCCAGACAATGGGACTTGCCCAAGAAGTGGCTTGCATTTCAGCTTCTGGTAGACGTTATTTAATGTCTTTTCTTGCCTATCATTTAAGTCTAGAAGACTAAGCCAACCTAAGCAAGGGTCAAAGAAGATACCCAAACCCTCTTGTCAGCTTCAGTTGAGCAATTAGAGTACTTGCCAAGAGGCAGAGCTGTATTGCCATACATCCCAAGCCTGACAAGGTTCAAGCCCCTGTCTCTTTTGGCTGGAGAGCAGTCTGATAATTTCCAGGCGAGCTTGGGTCACCGGAAACCTAGAATTGCAAAACTGATGAAATCAAACAGAGCAAGAAGGTGCATAAATATGGACCAGGATGAGATGGTCTTCCTTGGCAGGGAAGTGTTCTGGATTTCACCCTTATTCTCTGTAATGCTCAAGTATTTTATGTACTAGCTTCTTGGTGCAATAGACAGCATTTCTGCAACAGAAATTTGTGGAGTTTTACAGTGTTGAGTTAAAACCAAAATCACAAGTTATCTCACAACTTCCAGTCATGTGTATGTAAATTTGAATCAAATACACCTGGGTAAGGAATATTCCCTATTATTAGGTGTGCACATCCGATTTAAGAGTGTTCAGATATCTGTTACCTCTACATAATACTTAGGTAAAGAATATTAATACTGTTAGTAACCAAATATTTCTGGAGTCTTTAAATTATATCATTAGAGCAGCTGAAATAATTCTTTAACTGTAAGAAGCAAGTGGAACAGTAAACTTTGCATTTCAGGATAGGAAATAGGTGAAAATGATATTTATAATAAAATTATTATTGCGTAAATGTTTTATGTGATCCTTATAGAACATCCTTTCTCTTTCTGTCTCTGTCTTACTAGGTTTTTACTAAGAGTCAAAATAATCTTTTCATACATTAGTATAAATATTATTTCACATATGGAAATGAAATTTCATGTCAGTGATGCATTTTCCATAGATGTCACAGAATTGTTTATTATATTTATCCTAAGAAATACTGCAGTTCATATCCTCTGAAATGACGCCTAGAGAAAAGGAGCAACTCTTGACTTAAAGAAAAAAGTCCTAGGGAATTCTACAGTAGAAATGAGACTGAGTTCCCTCATGTAGGTAGTCCCCAGAATTTTCAACTATTTCACCTAGCTCACATCACTTTTAGATGGACTTCAATGCAGAGTATGCTTTTAAACATATTTCAGAACAGATATGGAAACTGCTCTACCTCTTCCATCCCTTGCTGATAAAGGGACATTGGAACCAGAATAAAGCTGTTCAGGAGGAGTGGGGGCTGAATTACTAGCTTTGTAAAAATTAACAATAGCAGCTCAAATACCAACGGCCCTATCTGCTGACTTCTAAGTGAATCTAAGCCTCCCAGGCCAGAGGTGTCCACATTATTTTTGAAAAGCAAACACCTGGGAATAGCCTTTATATCACTATGGAGCATACAGTTTCACTCCTATACTTGCAGTCTGGGTATTCCAAACAGCTGTTTCAAAGCTACAAGCTTAATGAGGCCTAATCTCACAAAATCCATTTAAACTACATGGCTCCTGAGGTAGGATGTACCAAACTGTAGTCTTGGCTACAGTGGAGCTTCCTGGTATTTATACCAGTACAAGCAGAAACAGTTTGGTCCAGTGTTTTCAATATATAACACTGGAAAGTTTTCTAAAATATATACGTACTCTGGAATTTGAAATTTAGTGTACAAGGAAGGCAAAAGTAACTTTGCATCCGTTCTTTATATGATTTATATGTATGAAGCATTGCTTATAAATTCATCGTACATTACTATTGGAAGATGCTTTGCAAATTATTCCCAGGAATGCCATCAATTGCCAATACAAAGAAAGCCTGTCTTCAACACTAGCTGAGCTAAAGCAATATTAATTTTGTTGCATTCTCCATTCTAAAGCCAGGGCAAAGCTTTTTACTGTTCCCATTCCAGCAGACAATTCCTCTCTCACATGGTTAACTACTTCACTGCTGGTGCAACAATCACATCTGCCCCATGTTCCCGTATCACATAGAAACTCCCTTGAAGCCAGGGAAATGTCAGCAGGACATACCTGGTATCTATCACCAGCAGTCAAGTTATCAGATAAGTGACTGGAGAGAAGCCATTTTAAAGTAATTTTACAAAATTGTCTACAGTTTTCACAGATCAGAAGCACTCTGATAGTATTGCATTTTTTTCATTTGAATAAACTTCTATTTTATTTGGCAGTCAACACAGCAAGCATAGAAGTACATCAGTGTTGTTGGGTTTTGTCATAATTTAGCATATTGTTTAACATACTTTTTAGAAAGGATTTTTTTTTTAGCAAATCAATTTTCTTCTAGAAAATGTACTTGTAATTATAATTAAAAGACAATTTCTTTTGCTTGAAGATTTTTGCATTCCTCTCTCCTTTCCAAAATATATTTAATTTGATTTCTGCTGAAATGTTTCCGCTGGAAAATCTCTGTGTTCACTCAGCTGTTTCATTATTTGATTGGAAATATTAGAAATATTTTATTCTTACATTTTTTTTCCTTGTTTTTCCTAAAATAACGAGATATCAAGGTCTATTTCCTAGATACATTGCTGGGTTTTTAAGGCGTTCTAATACTTGAACTCTTTCAAATGCTTAAAATTTCTAGTTGTGCATTTGTATTCACATAATTTATTTCTTGTTTGAGGTCTTTTTTAAATGATGACAACTCCTCATCTCCATCCCTTCTTCTTACCCTGTATTCCTATCAGCTGTATCTTTGCACAGACATTATGTATCTATTGCTATATTTCTGTTTCACAGCAATCATTTCATGTGGCTAATTTTGTGCATATGAGTGGTCCCACCTAATTCAACTGCTCTGCTGAAGTTTGTCACAGCATTGCTAATGACACAGAACCATTAGCACAGGGAGCACACATGCTCCTTGGCACCCATTGTCCAAAGCCGATCATAATCTCTTGAGTGACGTCCTCGCAATGTGGGTGATCCTGGTGATCAAGACAAAATTCTGCACTTGGGATTGGAGGAGACTTAGCTTGCAGTGGAGGCATCCCTTCATTTCCCTTCTTTTGTGATTTCCAGTACCATAGAGCAGAGGGAAGCAAAGAAGAGAGAGGTCCAGGAGGAAGAGGCATTGCTCAAACTTTCTTTGATCTGCTCCAGGTGAAGCATTTCTGACCCAGGCAGAGCAGATCAAAGAAAGAAGCCAGAATACAGAGCACTTGAGTATTTCATGACTGTAGAAAATACAGACACAAAAGTGCCCCTTTTTTATTTTGAAAATGTGCTCACCTTACGTATAACCTGTCATGGCAGTTATTACTAAAACCAGATGATCAAAAACTATTGATTATTTTACATATCTCTGTCAGGAAGGCACTGGCTATATCATGTCTCAGATAAAAAAACTGTGACTGGTATATGTAAAACATAATAAAACCAGCAGAAACAAATGCGAACAAATAGCACATTTATTTTATTTCTAAAAATATCTTTGCTTAGAGAGATTCTAATTTCAAATCTTCAGTAATCCACTGAACAGTAGAAGATTTTGATCATTAGTAAACCCTATCTCTCTTAATAATTCAGAGGCAGCAAACAGGCTGACGTACTACCATCTCCTTCAATCTGCAGTACTGAGTAGTCTTTAAATGAGTAGAGCAGTATGACTGAATAAGGCCTAAATCTTAGTTGCAGCATATATGCTGTACCAAGCTAAGTGCAGCATGCTTTATAGCTGTAATATATTATATAATGTTGTGCCCCAAAGGGGCCTCTAACAAGGGCTTATCCTCGTGATTAACTTCCTGCACTGTGAACAGTCCCACTGATCTCCATTGACTCTTTGTGCACCTTGTAAGGATTTCTCACAGCGCTTGCACATCATGGGTGGGACACACCTTCTGCACCAGTCACAGGAACAACCTCTTTGCTGAAAAGTCACAACAGCCTTGCTTGTGTGGTATGCTGGTTATTTTTTCACGCCTGGAGCTGCTGAGCAACATCACTGAGTGCTGATTCCCCTCTGAGTCAGAGAGAAGTGTGCCATCTACTGAGGCATTCACATCTTCTGCAACACGCTGGCTTTTCTCAAAAACCTCTTACCTATGTGCCAAGCTGGAAAGCTTGTAAGACCAGAGTAAACCCAAGAATTTGGTGAAACTCATTAAAAGGAGCATTACAGGAAGAGCTGCATTTGTTCAAATTGCTACGTTATTCCATCTGCTGTGTGCTAAGTAAAAGTGAACAGCTTTATGATAAACAGGGATCTGATGCAAAAGAACATTTTGACAAATATGCTTTAAAATAACAAAATTCACTATAAAACCCTACCATTTACACCATGATAAGATGGGATGAATTGAATAGTTATCATTCAAACATTTCAGTTTTTAACCCTGAATTTACTTTGTGGGTTTCTATGCATTCTGGAGTTTCTTTTAGGCCTTTCTTAAAATCCATTTCACGCTGATGGTTATATGACGAATTATTTTTCATGCCATGCAGAAAACCTCCAATCCATTATTCTGAAAATAAATTACTGAAATATTTCTGCTAATATTTTTGTTTTATACTAGAAAATCTATCTCTGTGACATATTGTATAATAAGGGTCACAATTAAACATGTTTTCCTGTTGCAAGAACAATTTTGAAAGTTGTCTTTGAGTACTATGGTCAGTATGTTTGTTTCAAAAGCCAGATCTGTAGTTTGCAGAACAGACTTATTTCATTATCTGTTGATATCTGTCTTCTTTAATGAGAAAAGGGCACTAAAGACACTGGAGAGACAGAGCAAATACCTTTATATGTGACTGTGAGTAGATCACAGGCTGTGTGTAAGCCAAACACATGCCTTCTGTTCATAATCCACAGGGGAGTGTACTAATCATGTGTTATTAACTGCAGCTCTATGTATCCAAACATTTGACTAGGTAAAATTATTGGAGATGTCAAGGGAAAAGATGTATTTGCTGTTCTTACTTTCACCTCATCTTAGAATATAAAACCCTGTAAATAAAAGCTAATCTTGGCAAAGCATGCAGAAAAAGTCAAAATCAAGTTGTCAATGTTATAAACAGTCCAATACGGAAGACAGGTTTTTTAGTTACAAAATAATATTCAAGTCAGCTGTAAAAAAAATAGGCTGAGAGCTAAATGTACTGGTTTTAAAACAACAAGTATGAAAATTTCTTGTTCTCAGGATCCCATACAACTGAGCTATGATAAAGTTCAAAAGGAACTCTTGATAGTTTTTTTTCCTAAGCATTTTTCATCAGCTTACTCTGATCTAAAAATTTATTGCAGTCTGATAGATAGCAAAACCAGAGAGGAGCATTGGCCAGCAGCTGTATCAGCTTTGAGGGCTTGTTTTTCTTTTATCAGTGAATGACAATTGTGATTGGAAAAGGTTAAAGCTTATGCTGTTTGTGTTTTTGTCATTCTTACCACCAACTTATGAAACCAATCTAGGTTTTCAAACACAGATCTAAATGCTGTGACTATGTTTGGTATCAAGAACTATTTATGGCCAAACAAACATTTCTCTGATATTTTTGGACATATTTTACAATCAACAGGTTAAGTTAACAGGAGTTATGAGTTATATCTGAACGCCGTTTATAAACAAGAGTCAAATTTATGCTTATAGTATACAGGCAAGTTTGAATAACACTGTCAATGCATCTACTGTCAATACAGCCTCTCTCCTTCATTTTACTATTACTAGTAGGATTCTTTTTTCAAGGTATCTAAATCTCTAACCAGGTATGTGTGGACTGATTTAAGCTTCCAGATAAAACAGAGTGCTGCAGTTATTCCAGAAGTTACCTGCTAGTAAAAGTATGTTTTTTCTTGATCTTCCTGGTGTATTGCTATTCTTTTAACGCAGGTAAAGAGTGTTAAAAATATTTAAAACAAAATTCATGTTCCTGAATAAGTGCCTGGAGAATACCAATTTAAATTAGAAGCAGTATGGCTTGAGTGTTTCTTTGTGTTTGATATCATTGTCTATGATTTTGCAATAAGTAATTGACTACTCTTCTGAAAGAGCATAGAAGAAATGGCAGTTGAGAACATCTGTTAAAATTTTTACATGGATTCTGCTTCATTTCTAGCTTATTTTTATATTAGTGTAGCTTACAGCATTTCTGAGATCCCTGAGGCCCTGTTGTGACAGTCACCAAACAGAATGCAACCAAAGGCAGCACTTATTTAACATACATTATAATGATTTGTTGGGGTTCTTTTTAATGCTGCTTGTACCAAAATTGTGAGGAGTTATCACATATTTAATTCAGTCTGTCTGGAATACCTCTAGAGAAAGATGTTCAAAATGCCATAGTATGGCCATTACCAAATGATATTTTTAATAAATTTCTTTGAAGTTGTGAATAAGTAGGAAATAAGAAAATATTGTCCTCACTTTTCCTAGTTAAACATGAACAAAATATGTATGCAAACTTTGTTGCCTATTACATATATAGGGGACTATGAATCAACCTAAGTATTTTAATTACAGCTTTTATATGTGATTGGTTTTGGCTTTGGGCACAGAATCAAGGCACTCCACACTTTACTTTTTGTACATTTAAGAAAAGAGAGAGATAGCAACAGCGTACTTGCCTGCCTCCACTTTTAAGGGATAATCAGTTAATGCTGCTACAACACTTTGAAGATAGGCCTTTCAGAACTTGTATATGATTGGGCATTTATAGAGGTAATAAAACATCCATACTTACCTAGGATAAGATACGCGGGATTGAAAATATTCAGGCTTGCTGCTATAACTAACTGCCTGAGATTAGAAGGAAAATCTTTCCTTCAGGCAGGTTATTACTTAGGGTATTACTTTTGGTGGTTATGACGTAGCTTACATGTTTCTTTGAAGCATCACACTGTTGGCTGGAGCAGGATACTACACTAAAAACCTCTCTCACAACAAGAACAGCAGGTCTGTGTTTCTGGGATCTCCATGGCTGGTGCAGATGAAGCCTTTTTCTTCTATGTGTCTCAGTAAGATGCACAACATACCTGGCTACGGCAACACCATATGGCTAAGATATGTCTCACCTTGCCAAGCTCTTATATTTTTCAGGTTTTGACATTCGTTAAATGAAATTTTAAAGCTTGTGGTTCTAAATTATTTCAGTAGACATAATTCAGATAAGAAAAGCCTTACTAATTAAAAACTACTAAAGCAAACTTGGCCCCTTTGACTCAACTAGAGAGTAATTAAATCACAGAATCACAGAATCACTAGGTTGGAAAACACCTCTTGGATCATCGAGTCCAACCATTCCTATCAAACACTTAACCATGCCCCTTAGCGCCTCGTCCACCCGTGCCTTAAACACCTCCAGGGAAGGTGAATCAACCACCTCCCTGGGCAGCCTCTGCCAGTGCCCAATACCCTTTCTGTGAAAATTTTTTTTCTGATATCCAGCCTGAACCTCCCCTGGTGGAGCTTGAGGCCATTCCCTCTTGTCCTGTCCACTGTCACTTGGGAGAAGAGGCCAGCTCCCTCCTTTCTACAAGTTCCTTTAAGGTAGTTGTAGAGAGCAATGAGGTCATCCCTCAGCCTTTTCTTCTCCAGGCTAAACAACCCCAGCTCCCTCAGCCACATCTTGTAAGACTCATTCTCCAGCCCATTCACCAGCTTCATTGCTCTTCTCTGGACATGCTCCAGAGCCTCAACATCCTTCTTGTGGTGAGGGGCCCAGAACTGAACACAGTATTTGAGATGTGGTCTTGAATGAAATGAACAATTGTGAAGATAGATTTGGAGTTGGATCATTTCTGGTTCTGACAGAACCAGAACAGCACACCTGAGTATCCTTCTGGAATAACCCAGCTCCTCTCTAGCCTACTCATTTCCAGGGGTGCATTAAACCCCAGCAGGCTGGCAGAGAAGAATTTAGGTCACCTTATGAAACCAACTTCAATGCCTGTGAGCTTATCATTTGCTGCTGTAGTGCTGGCGTAGGCAAGGTAGAATCTGTTCTAAAGTGGTTTGCTAAGATGTACTGAAATAGTAAAATTGCTGCCAGAATTATGTGCTTTGTTGGATAATTTTGAGCAAGAGCGAAAATAAAGCAATGGATATGGGCTTACTAGTAACAAATAAGATCATTCCTCCTTGAGAAAATGCTGTTTGCAGCTTTGCCCTTGAATTGTTAAATGCACACAATTACATGCAGAACATGTGTGGTGTGCATGTGTGCATTTGTGCATTCAGGCCTGATAATTTTTTAAAACTTGCTTATCAGACAGCATGTCTCACAATTTTTAGTCAGTCCACGGTTTCTGCTTTACTCCCTTATTATATTCTTCAGGTTCACTTGTTATTTCTCCCTCTTCTCCCTGTTTTTCCTTTTTGTAACATACTTTTTGTATTTAAATATATATATACGGAGAGAGAGAATGCAAAATAATCACTTACAAGAAATCTTGAAGCTGTTTTTCCTACCCTAAACAGCAAGAGATTTACATTTATAAATAGGGAGCCAGAGGCTGCGAGGCAGAACACGACAGCACATGAAGTTGCGCAGATAGATTTTTCAGTTCTTTTATCTAGTAAACATCCTAATGATCGACATCAAAGGCTGAAGAAAGAAGCTGTTCTTCTCTTTTGTGCCAAATTGAGAAAGAGTGGGCTCTTTTACATCTCATATGGGAGATATGAGGAGCCTTTGAATGGATCATTGCTTTTTATGAGTAGTAATGAGGTGAGAAGTATTCTAGTGTGTGGCACAGGCCTTCATTAAAAGTGTGAAACAGAACGGCTTATGGTTAAAAGGAGTAATTTGTTGTAACATACTTGCTAAACTGTGCTGTAACCATGCCAGGTCACTGGACTACATTTTCCATAGGATTCCTGAATGCATTTGTGTGAAGTTATTCTGCCTATACCAAACCCAGGGTTTTTTCCAATGGCTCGTGCTAACTAGTTGACAGCACTCATTCCTTCACTGGCCATTTCTCTAAGCACTGTATTTTAAGAGGTGTGGAAGTGCCCAGATTCTGTTGCTCAAGCCAATGTTTCCTCAAAAGAATAAGAATCAGCAAAACATGAAATAAGTGTGATCTGAAGGTCTTACTAACATGATGATAAAACAGCAAAACCATTCGAACACTCTCTGTCCTCAGTCTGCCAGCATTTTACCAGAGATGTCCATGCAAACCAAAGGCAACTAAGCTGCTATACGCTACTGGTTTTTACAGTTGCACGTTTGAGCAGCCTGACTTCCTAAAGAACTGCTCAGCCACTCCTCACATTGTAGCTGACGGCAAGTAATAGTAATTGTCACTGGAAAATCAGCTACTTGTGTTCTGGTGCTGCTAAGGAGCATGATAATTTTGCAGCAGCGCACACAATGCACAAATTCATTTCCCTGTTCTTATTCCTGTTGTGCTTGATGAAAGAAGGCTTAAACTATATGTGCAGTACAAATGTTTTTCAGAGGACAGAAAGAGGTATGGTTACTGGGAATGATGCTCATGAACTGTGAAGGACTGGAATAAATTACACTGGCAAAGGAATAGTTTTTCCAACACAGGTTATATGCACAATGAGTCCTTTTCTCAGCAAAACACTCATGGCATCCAGATCTGACCTCTAGGCATTAAAACCACGCAGTCTGCTGAGGATTATACGTCCAGTCGGCAGCAAAATAAGGAAGAGAATGCAGACTACAGCCTACCCCTGCTCCAGTCACCCTACCATACTGCTGCTCTGCTCTTTAGAGACATGTTTAGACATTAATCTGTTCCCAGTACTGACAGAAAAACTGCCTTCATTCCTTGACATGCAAAAAATAAGCAGTTTTGAGTTTTAGCTCTATCCAATGTTGGGGTAACAACTGATCAGGAGACTCTAGAAAGCCGCTTTAAAGGGAAGTGCTTATTGATCTAAATAAAAAAGCAGAAATTATCAACTTCAAATGATGTCTTTTCTTGAAAAATAAGTGAGGGAAAAGCAAAATAGGCAATATGGATGTTTTTATTATTGTTTGTCCTCATTTTAGAACAAACAGTAACATCTAAAAAGAATAAAAATCTTACCAAAATATTTTAATTAACTCAAGTCAAGCTTTTGTTTGGGATGCTTATTTATAAAAATTTATGAGATCTCAACTTTTTGTGCTGAGTCAGATCAGGAAAATGTTTGAAATCTCAAAACCATCTCATTCCTATATTTGAACTAGGGGAAGGGACAGAACTCTGTGTATGTGTGTCTCTGTGTGCGTAAGTGTGTGTTTGGTGGCAATTAAAATATGAGAGATGTGCTTAGAGCCATATGCTTTCTCAGAAGCTGATAAAAGTTGCATGTGTATAACTGATAAAGAATCTGTCCCATAATGTTAAGGCAGTTGAGTTAAGTAGAGTTGTTTTTTTTTAAAATTAGATTACTGTTTCTTCCTGTACACATCAGGACAAGTTAGTCTACTTTAATCTATTTGAATGATGAAAAAATAGGTAATTTTGTGAAGAACACATGAAATCCAATCTTATTATCATTTGTCTTCTGAGCACCAGTCGCTTAGAAACCTGAGAAATAGATGGATTAATTTCTCCACATATTTTCCAGGTATATTGTGAAATATGAAGGACTTCAAGGTTTTACATTCATCAGTAAGTGCTATGTTCATTCCTCATAATTGTATTTACAAAGTTTTCTCTTAAAATTTTAGTGACAATGATTTAAATTGCTTATTTCAATGATGTGAAAAAACCAGAATAAAGCAGAGAAATAGTCTGCTTTTCCTAAACAACCACTCCCTCAAAAATATATGTATACAAGTGTATGTGTATATGTAAGTATAGTGTATATATATTATTGTATATATGTAAATATATTACTATAAATATATATGTGTATATATTATTATATAATGTATATACATTACACTGTTTGAACAAGCAACAAAATATAATGCCATATTTTCCTCTATATTAGATTGTTTTTCCTAGTTTTTCAGGCAGAGAAGCTAAGTGACAGTACAAATATTGGGTCGCACATCAATAGACATCTGGATACTGCAAGAGTCTAGCCATCAACTTTATTTTCTCCCTGAGTACAAGAGAGGAAACTTGCCTGGGTTCTTACAGCAATTGGGTAAACTCAGGTTGTTGTGAAGGTTTCAAAAGATGCCTCTGACAAATGTTGGCTACTTGCTTATTGGGAAGATCTAAATGTCCTGATATTGAAAAGTGAATTTACAGGGTGAATAACAAGATGAGTACGCCTTCCAGCCAGATTTATCAGAATGCTTATATCCATACACTCCAAAGTTATGATATTAATACAAATTGTCAGTTTTCATGTGTTACAAATCACAGTTTTTAACATATATTTTGCCACTAATGCATTCTGTATGGTTTAAATAGTGTTTGAAGTGAGACCTCTATTTTTTATTGATATTTTGGAATTTAGGTCTTAAAAGCCAGGTTTTGCAAACCCTGTAGAGTCTGAACTGCAACTAAAATTAAAATGCATTTTAAACCCAAACTGACTTGAATATAATGTTATGATACTGCCAGTGTTGTCTGACCTTTGCCTTTCTCCCAATTCAGCTGCAGACTGACTTTGGAACCATTTGCTTGAAATAGTTTATTTCATCAATAATTCATTAATTGATAATTGCTTAAAAGGGGAAGAAAATAAAGATGAGCAAACTGAAATAACTGGAGGCTATTTAGGAAACAGGAACTCCATAAATATGGCTACCAGAAATCAGAATCCTGACGACAACTTGCAGCTCTGCAGTCAAGTTTACCCATGGAAGACATGAAGATCTAGAAAATGTTGGTGCCAATACTGCCCTATCTTCCATACAGTATTTCAATGTATTTTAGTTACACAGAAACTAAGGTTTTTAATTTTCCAAAAGACTCTTGGATTCTGTTGAAATGACTGTAAACACTGCTATTTATGCCTTCTTTATTAGAAATTACTAAAGAAGTGGGAATACAAGCATTGTAAAGAGAGTGAGTCTTGTCCCGTGCCTCAGTTTCATTACAGTGTGTGTGCAGTTTGCGGCAGATTTCCATATCTGAGATTTGGAAAGCTGAAATTACTTGATCATATTCAAACCCCTTATTGACAGACAGAATCTGAAAGGGATATGGTTGCATATATATAGTTGCTTTGTACAATAATGCCATAAAATCCTCCAAACATTTCTTGACTAATCCTGAGTCAAGTTATCTTCAATCATTTGTCTGTATATTTCTTGCTTCATGGGTTCTACAAGTCATGATAAAAAAAGCAATATCAGAAGGGAAACAAAATTTCAGTCAGTCTAGTTTCCATGCTGCTTTTCAGAATCTGTGTCCAGGTCCCTGTATCTCTAATCCATCCACAAAGCATCATACAGAAGAGGAGTATATGTGTCCACTATGTTTTCCTCAGACAGTTGCATTACAACCAAAATCCTGCTGCATCCTTCCTGTTACATGAGTCTTACGCATGACCCACAATCAACTGAGTATTTGGGAAGAAATTGTAGCAGGCCGGTATACATGTCCTCTTCATTCCTCTAATTATGTACAAGGCTGGATTTCTAATTTATGTTGGGTTTTGCCTAGTACAAGTTTCTCAAGAAGACAATTGCATTCTTTAAGGTGACTAATCACATACTTCTGTTGAAAGATTTATTTATTTGCCTTCTTCCCATGTCTCTTGCTTTCACACAGGGCAAATCTTCAGCTGGCAGGCCAGGCTCTATTTAGGCTTTCCAGGGCTGCTTTTGGGGTTTTGGACCACAATGCTGTACCATAAATCCTGCAGGGAGCAGCAGTATTGCTTTGCATTGACATCCAGTTATTGCCAGGATCTTTGATTTACTTACCAGAAATTTCCTTGCCTGAGTATGTGCTGAAAAGTCCAGTTTGAAGATATAATCAATTTAATAGATTTTGGATGAGAAGTTCAGTTTCTTGTCCATGTCCTCCATGCAGGCGTACAGAGCAGATCTCATCCAATTTAAGAGCCATGTGGGTATAGAGCTGTATGCACTCCAGTGATCCCCTGTCACTAGATGTCGTGCACTTATGAACCTTAAAGACCTGCTGAGACAGTGAGGGAAAAGGATAAGGAGATTAGAGTAAGAATTAGTACATTAGTTGTTTCAGCCATTAATAGGTTATGTCTATCCTGGTACTAAACCCTTTTTTTTTGGCACTTATAAAAGATTCCTTGGCATAAAGAAATTCTTTTTGTCACTTCTGGAAAAACTGAAAATCTGTCCTCTGGAATAGAATGCTTCTCTATTAAATTTAGGATTAAACCTAAGCCTGTTGGCTGAGCTCTCAGAGGTGCCAGAGCCTGGAGTTGGGCAGACAACCAGCAATCTCCTCTAACCCGCCCAGGGCAAGAAACCTCAGCTATCTGAATGGAAGCTGCAGCTTAGTTTTCTGTGCCTAAAGATGAATCTAAAGCAAACCCACTTTTGACTTTGCATATGGATAGTGCTGAAATTTCACCAGTGTGTTACTCCTCTAATTAGAATACCCAAAGTGTGGAGTGCACGAGAAACATGAGTCGTGGAACTAATTAAATGTGTGAAATGGAATCATAGCTACAAGAAATTAAAATAATTCCAAACCCAATAACTTTACAAAACTATTGTTCACAAGAAAAATGTGACAAACAGTGAAAGGGAAAATTATAAATTGTCTGGGGTGAGTGGGGGGTGAGATATTTTTGTAACATCTTATACCACTGCACTTACCTGACAGAGCACAGCCATATGAACTGTTGCATTGACACAGATGAGCAGGAGATAAATTGGAGATTGGGTTGAGACAGTAAGTAGGTGAAACAAGAAAACAGTAGGAATGTCTTCATCTCTTTTTTTGTTGTCAAATTAATAATTAGAGACTAAATCTTTGCTTTATGGAGGTTTCACTTTCTGTCCTGTGTTTATGCACATCTCAAAATATCAAAACAAAGGAAGATTTCCTGGTAGGGACAGTTGGACTGACTGTGCCCTAGAGCAATGGGGAACAGTGGCAACACAGTGCACAATACTGAAATCCATGAAGTACAATATAACAATCTGACTGTCTGAAAGTGAAGTACGTGGGCCACTGCTTAAACTGCAATTTCCCATAAAGACTATACTGCTTTAATGCATTTGCTACCATCTTTTAAAATGCCTAGAGGAAAACAATTTTTATAGAAATGACAGTTAAGCCTGACCCTCCTTCTTTAAGCTCCTATTTGTGCCTTGGAGATCCAGCACATATGGTACAGTATGTTACGACCAGCTGCCAATTGGGCTCCCTGCTACCATGGCTATTAAGATCAGCTGAATCAAATGAGGACAGCTCAGGCTTTAAATCCAAGTGATATGTGCCCTCTACTGACTGCACACAGCTCCCTTTGCTACTGGTGAGGGTAAAATGAGTTTATCCAGAAAGAATAGGCTCCTAGCCAGTTTTGCTATCATTTATAACATTTCTAATATTATTATCCAGATGTGTGTTAGGATCTACACATCTGAAAGTGCAAGGTACATTCCTTGAGTACTTTGAAAAAAAAGTATATACACTTTTTTGTTTATATATAACATCTAATACATATTGAATTCATCCTTAAGTTTCTATCTTGGACTTTTTAGTATATTTAGATAAAAATCATGTGTAAAATTAAAAAAACTGGAAATTACAATATTTTATAATATATTAGAAGATTAGAAATCCTAGCCCTTCTGTACTGTGGGAACATACTTCAGACAGTATTGCATTAATCTTGTTGATACTGGCATATAGAAATAGACTACAACTTTTAGCCAGTTGAGTGGGTATGAGACAAAGCTTATGAGAATCCAACAGCTCTGTCTAATAAAAAAACGCCTGCTAATCTGCATGCAATCTTGACAGTGGCTGCATACTGTATCTGGTTTTTTTAGACTATTCTTTTGTGAACATCCTGCCAACAGAGTGAACCTAGCACACAACTAAATCTTGACTATCAAAGTCAACAAAAAATCTCCCATTGTTCCCAAATGTCTGCATTAATAAATTGTGTAAAGAAAACATTTGTAGATACATCACTGGTTCTGAAGGCTTATGGAACTATTGCTGATTAAGGAGTCTTTTTACTTAGCATTTGTCTTTCACATTTATTTTTCAAACTGTTTCCGTAACAGGCCAAAGTGACTGAAGTTTCCTGACCCTCTGCCAATCACAATATAACCTTCAAAGGAAAGAGATAACCTCCCACTGAAGTTAGCAACAAAGAAATGTTCTTCAGAAGAAAATCCAGTAAAATTCAAATAGGGAGTGTAAAAACTGGAACTTTTTTGAGAGCCAAATACTGAGATTAATTTAACTCTTTAGTTGCTTAGCCCTTTAGTGAAGGGGATCATTTAAATCTGAATTCCATCCACCCAGCTGTGCTGCAGTGAGCATAAGCAGGGTAAGAGAAGACCTTCTGTGGCAGAAACTTTGAAAGGCAGTGAGAAGCTAGACTGCTTGATGTTTATCAAAGGGGAAGAGCTGAGATAAGCAGGACTTGAATCCTTGTTTGCATTAGAACTGAGTGAGCAGTGAAGCTTTGGTCCCTTGAGGTATTCTCACACACTGATATTTATTTTCATCCCAAATCATAATGAAGTCTGGAACATTATGCTTTGTGGGGGCTTTTGTCTTTCTTTTTTTGAATGAACAATTCCAAATGAGATTTCGAAATGATGGATTATTTTGACTGCAATTTCTTATCAGGTTACATCTCCTCATAAGCACGGTAATCCAGACCTCCTGTGCCCAAACTCTTTTCGTGGCCAGGTTTTCTGGCTAGACGACATTTCTCTTCAGCCATCAGATGTATCATATGCTAAGTAAAGAGAAAGCTTAATCAGCTACAGCTCTCTAAGACTTCAGAGCCAGTGATGGATCCACAAATGTTTTGTTTACACAGTTTATTAATGCAGAGAATAATAGAAAGTGTTGCAGGAACTGCTACTCCTGTGATGACATCTATGACAATGGTACATCTCCATTTATAACTCTGAGACAAAGGTGGTAACCTCCCCTGATATAAGCAACCAAACCAGTGTTCTTTAGAAGGAAATTCAATATCTTTTTAATGGTCTACACAAGTTTCACAGAAAGGGCAATTTCCACTGAGCACATTTTTTATCTGTGTCTTCTTCCTAGATGAATAGCAAAATCATGCTCTGTAACTGATGAGAAATTCACCTCATTTCAAGTGCTATAGTCAATAGTGTTTAAAAAATCATCAGTAGATGCTTTGTCTTTTTTCAGCATTTATTTTCACCTTTTCTGTGAGTAGCATTTATGTAAGTTCCCAGAAACTCCACCTTTGGGGCTTAAAATTGAAACTATCTTTTCTTCATGTTGGTTAATTATTTTCTGTTATATTTTGTTTAAATGCTGAAGGGAAACGACTCAGAATTAGGCTGTGGATGGCCCTTGCACAAAGCACAGGCAATTATACCTTTTTTGCTTTTGAGTAACCTCCAGAAGCATGTTTGTTCATTTGGAATATGTGTTTGCAAATATTGCTCACATCCTCATTATCTTCTTTGAATGGAGGAAGATTAATTAGTCATCCCTGTTAAATGCCACAATAATCCTTCATTGTTTTAACCAGCATCAGCCTTGATTTACAGATGTGAAACCAAAGAAGAAACTGCTGTCCTGCTTGCCTAAAGTTTGTCATGGTCCTTCTCACAAATAAAACGACTTTTTTCTTTGTGCGGGTCCAGTGCTTGCTGAAGTCTGGAGAAGGAAGAATGGGGAGAAACTACAATAAGTAAGAGTTCAAAATTTAGCCGATTGTGATCCTAGAATCATTATCACGTGGATAATTATTTTTCTCACTGGAAGTTAGTCATATTTCATTTTGCACACAAGAAATGCAGATTCATTTACTTTTTCTAACAAACTTCCTCAAGGAATGAATTAACTTAAATTTACTAGTGTTGTTGTAGGAAGATTGCCTCATCCTCTAACAGAAGCTAACAAGGCAGATTTAGGCTAAGGCAACAAGTACAGTGTTATGATATATGTTTAAAATTTAATATCATCCTTGAGTTGTTTTCCTTGTTCAGCTTTCACAAAGGCCACCTAAAGTTCTGGTTTGGTATTAAAAACAAGGGAATATGAAAGGAGAAAAGAGGAAGAAATCTCAGCTTGTATCTTTAAAGCTCTGGAATGGTGTAAAGTATTACAGTGGTTTCACGTTTTCATGGGATCAAGGCAACAACAGTAAGCTCGTAAAACAGATACCACTAATTATGCAGTGGAGAAGTCATAAAGTCACTGGTGGAAGTATGTTTTATATTCATGAACACATCATTAAAACTTTAAGACGCACTATCAAATTCTACATTTTAATACTACACCCAACAGCATTAAACCCTCCCAACAAGAAAATCAAATTGTTTAATGGTAGTGTTTGTCACACAGGTTTTATATGTCTGCCATTGAAACAGCTGTGGAATTTTCTGTTGCTGGACAGCTTTTATCACTGGACAATTAAAAATAATTTTTATCCAAACAGTTTATTGAAAAATTAAATACAACAAAAAGAAAAGAAAATCAGCAAAAAGTTAGGAATATTTAATGGCAGGAATACTTAAATTTACCCAATCACGTAAAAATCTTTTTATAGCATTGTCAATTTGTTTTCACTTCTCTTATATTTTCTTTTTTAATTAAGAAGTAATTTTAAAGTAAAAGGATAATGATTCGGGCAGGCTACAACCCAGCATGAAAATGTTAGGTATTTTAAAGGAATCTTTAAATTAAACATGGCTTTAATGTAGTCATTTAAATCAAGGGAAAATTTCATAGGATGTGTTTCAGGCTCAGCTGCTCAGCTAAATTTCTTGGAAGACCAAAAAGTGTCCTGAGTGACTTTCATTGCTGCCATGAATTGATTGAGATCACTGTGAAAATACACATGAATTCTAAGGGTCCAAATCTTTCAATATGAAAAAAGGAACAACAGATGGCAAGGGAGTTGTTTTCTTTTTGAGACATCGACTGCACAATTGATGCTTTCAAAGCTGATTCTTGTACTCTACAACCAAAACTCCTGTTTGTGGATTTGGACTAACAGACACAAAGAGTTGTGCAGTTGTAGATTCACACAGTTCCTCCCATACCTCCAGTGTGGACGGTGCAGTCTTACTGCTCCATTCCCTTTCACTACAGAGTCAACTGTGTTCCTTCTGACATTTGGGACTTTTTATGATAACTACCCCTGCAGAAAGAATGGGCAGTCAAGCAAATTAAGAGTTATTCTTATTTACCAGTTCTAGTAACTAAAACCTCAAATTGAAGTACATTGAAGAGTTAACAACCAGTTTTGGTTAAAACCTCACAAAAGAACTAAGCTGGTTTATCTCTAGTTACTTACTATATGGTAAGGTACCAACTAATACCATGGTTAAACATTTATCTGACAAAAAGTCAAGTCACAGCATCAATTATTAGCATAAATTTGTTAAAGTGAATTCTGTTAGGAGTCAGTAAAGACTTCTGCCTAAAAAATCAATGGCTCAATGTGGTCAGCAATTAGGTCTTTTCTGATTCTTTCTTTGTCCAGAGTCAATATTTCGCCTATGCTACCTGCCAGCATCTTTTTAATGAGAAGCACACATCTAAAACCTCTCACAGATTTCAAAATTTAGGAGTAAATATTTCTAAATTAAAACCTTATGCTAAGCATTGCAGATTTGTTGATGCAGATGTTATTTTTGGCTCATTTTCTTTAACTGATTCATAACCAATATATTTCAGCCTACGTTTCCACATTTATTATTATTCTGTATACCACATATATAGGAATAGGTGTTAATGGAGTAATATCTCAGGATATTTTAGTCAGTTTTCTACTTAAGAGCAAAATAATCTCTAAAATTCTGTGAATAAGGTGTATGCTCAGGACACTCTAAAGGGCAAAAGTGAGGAAAAAACCCGAAAAAAGGGAGATAAAGATTACGTAAATACAGACTGGGACAAAAGCAACCAGTTTTCATGAAATTCTACACTCTACATCTCTCACACGATGTTCACACAATCCTTTGGCATTTAATTCTCAATTGCACTGCATAGTTCTGTAAACACAATAGTCATGTCATTTTTTTGGGGTTTTTTTTGTTGATGGTGGTCCCACACTGCGTTTAATTACTTAAGATTCATGATAATATCTTTTTTTTTTTTCTGTTTAAATTAATGTGCATTATCCATAGTGTCATTCTTCTCTGGAAGAAACTGAAGTCTCTGTGAGAGTTCTGCATACCCTGCTAATTCTCAATTTATTCAGAATTAGTTAATTCTCAGGTTATGAGGGGCCTTATTTTCAGCCTCATTATGTTGGCCAATGGTTTATTAATGAATGGATCATGCAGTTTTTCCCTAAATTTGTCTAATTAACTGTATTCCTTCAAATGCTGGCTATTCTTGGGATCTTGAAATCACATTATCTCAGAAGAACTTGTTCATCATTTTTGGTCATGCATGGAAAAACTAACATTTTTTGGTGTTCAAACATTAGGATCAACACATGTTAACTTTAAGAGTAGTACAGTGACAGAACATTGACAGAGTGGCAGTACAGTGACAGAAGGCTTAAAGCACAGACATGCCATCTGTGCCACTTAGAATGGTCTGTTATGGTAGTTTCCTTAGAGACCAAAATTGCCAGGTCTTTCTTAGTTCAAGCATAAAAAATTTTCTTCTTTCAGCTGTATTTAAATAAGCTGAACAAGTTTTGACCGTGTGTGATTATACAGTTCTCATTGTGAGGAACCACTCTGTAAATAAATATTTTTAGTTTGCATACCATGTAGGGTTGAAATGGGACTAATTTTTAGCCCAATGCTTAGTTAAAGAATTTAATACTAAACAATTGTGAAAATAGGCAAAGGGGTTTTTTTTAACAAGACAAGAAATGTGAAATTTGCGAATGAGAATCTTCTTAGCCACAGACATGAAAACAAAATAATAGACTAAAATCAACTAATTATATGTGAGCTTGCACAACCGGTCTGAACATAGGTTTAAATAATGTCTGCACACTAAGGATCCAATTCACTAAACATCTAGTAAATTTTATACTACTAAGACAAGTAAGCCCACAGCTGCTGCAGAACTGATCAAGGCAGTAAACAGCAAATTTGGCTTTTGCAGGATCAGGTATTTTGGCAGAATTGCATAAGGTTTGCAGGTTTCCCATCTTTATGCCACTAAACATTATCGTTTGAGGTCTTTCTGTTATATCACAGATCTATGTAAGATACTTTCCTATCCTTGATACTAGAACTGTGACTTTGAAACTTTTCAAAATTTCTTTAATTACTAGCAAACTATAAAGTAAGAAGACTAAGTTGTTCTGGCTTTCTTACATCTTTTGAAATTATTTTCTCAAAATTGTGGGTGTCTTGTGGAGTGTCATAATTTTTTTGAAAAGAAACAAAACTAAAACCTGCAGGTCATTCATTTTTATTGCCTTCTGGAACAAAACAGAAACATGCAAGTGATGGAAAATGTAAGACCCAAATTTTTCACTGAATTGTTACAAAAGTCCTGATATTTTACTGAGAAAATATTCAGGAAAAAATAATCTTTTAAAGACATGTTTACAGACTGCCTTTCCATAAGCAGAAGGATATTTAGACATTAAATATTTAAAACAGATAATTTCCTTTACCAATTCTGAAAATGACACCATGCTAGAGACAGTAGCTAATCAGTCAGCAACTAAATCTAGACATAACTTCTGAGAGATACTCCATTAAATGTAATATTAAATATATTGAACAAAATAAAACTCTGTAATCGGGATTAATTGCTACCTTCATCAATTCTACCAAGGTCAAAGATGAAGTAAGCTTGGAGACTTATCTGATCTTTCATTGCAATTCTGCTGCCACTGAAATCTTTAGCTTTCATATTCACAGTTGTGGGTTTCACATAAGATTGCCACGAAGTATGTTTTGGTACTATATGGCTTTATCCGTGCCTCACTTTACCTAGCTGTGAAATAGTCAGACCTTAACAGAACAGCTCTTTTGAAAAGCAATGTGAAAATCATATTAACATGCAAATTCTTCCATGTTGTGATTTTTTTTAGTTACAGAATAGAAACTAAAGATGAAAAATCAACCAAATTAAAAAGGAAAAATAATAGAGCAAGATTAATAATTTTATTTTTTTATAGGAAGAAATGGCTTTAAGTTAATATGGCTAACTGAAAAATCAATAGAAGAGCTATTAATCTATGGAAAAGTGGTTTATGATTTCAACATTTCATGGAAATGTCCCTAAACAAAATATTTTAAGCCAAAAACTTGTCTGGTTTTGGTTATTTGGGAGGGAGGAGATTGAGGAAGAATTAAAATTTTACAATATGTGTATAGAAGTGCACTTCTGCACTTGGTTATGTATATTTAAGACATATCTCCCTCCTGGCATGATTTGCAAGACAATAATGGAGTAATGTTGAGAAACCCATGCTATTGCTCTATACTTGCATTCCCAGAATTGTCAATCTGGCAGCCCTCACAGTACAACATTTACATAATTTTTAAATTATAGGCAATTATACAAAACCCTTCTCCATCAAAGGATCTGTTTCCTTCCCCACCCTCCCCCTGAAGTCAACAGCCAAGTATCCTTTCCTAGCAGTGGAAACAACAGTGTCTTCATTATATTTGTAGAAGAGCACTGTATGCTTAAAATCATTAACTTTTTGCTTTTGCCTAATACTAGGGTATTTGAGAATACATGTTAGTAAGGGGGATGCTACAAACAGTAGCTATGGAGTCTTTAATGGTAAGCACTATTCAGCGAGAGTGTATATAGTAACTATTTACAAAATACTAAGAAATAAATAGATAATGATGGATTTGGGGTTTGTAAAACTGCAGACTCCTTTGACTTGAGATTAGAAGAGGCTTACTAGGAAAATTAGTGATAGTTTTGATTTGGGATTTTTTTTGTGAGGCAAAATCAATGTTTTCTTAAGTGAAGGTAAATTACAATAGTCAAACAAGGAAAATGTTACCCTAGTGCCTTCTTTCTGTTACAATCAACTGTTCAGCTATATGAGAATCACATTCTCTTCAACTGTTAGTGTGAAACAACACAGGATTGCTCTTATCTGTCACTGGCACTGTGAATTTTTTAACCAAATTGTAGACAGATGGATAGACAGATGCAAATATGTATGACTTACTGCTCCTTTCATTTCAGGCAACAATGTAGGCATATGTGCGCATGTGTATATAATATACAGTGTTTATGGGTAGTCCACATATGCACACATGTGACTGGTGTTTGGCATGTTGCTCTGAGATAAACAAGTGAGAAGGAGAATTTGATTGTTTTTTCTATATTTTATATAATGATTCACAAAAGTGTTTAGTTATAAAAAGCTAATATCAGATGTTTTTTCTTTTGCTAAAGCAGCTGTTCATATGAAAAAGCAAAACAAACAAATCCAACAGCTTTTCTTTGATTTTACTGCAGGATACATGCTCACTTGCTCTTCTTGTGATGAATAAGTAATGCCCACAGTGCCGCGTAATGGTGGACCTTGCCCCTTTTTGTAGTTAACCAGTCAAAAAGGCTACATCTGCTTATTCTCAGACATTAATACAGCTAAAGGAATAAGACATCAGAGGCCTGTGAATGAGAAGGTCTTTTTAAATTTGCAAAGCATTTGCTCCCGAATCCACCTCAGCCAGTTTGGGGAAAGCTCTTTTGGCACCAAGTCATCCTTCAGGGAACAACTGATAATGATCACTAAAGACATACTATGGGCTCCTGCCTTACTCACTTCAAAGGCCTTCTTTCTTAATCAACATTAAATCATCATTTTGCCTTGGATACAGAGACAGCTGTACACAATCTATTTGTTTTAAAACAGATTAGGAATGTTTTTTCTGCCAGAGTATAAGCTGCACGATAAATGTACTTTAAAGACATAGGTAGGAAAAACATCGCTCCTTTCGTTAGCTAGATCTTGATACTAGCTGAGAACACACAACAGACTGAATCCTTCTTCAGTTGTTTGGCAGTCTGCAAGTGCACTCAGGATATATGACAGGTTAAAAAAAAAAAAATCAAGTGTCTGTTAGCTGTGTATTCTGGTAAGTTATCTGTGAACAGTGATAGTCATAGTTTGTAGTGTAAGATCTTTTAGATCTTCTGCTTTCTTCCTTTTTTTTTAACGTCCATTACATCCACTGACAGTCTCACAAGGTGACAACAAAGTCCTTTTATTACCCTATTAAAAGTTCATAGTCAGATAGTTGTTAAATAATTAAGTAAAGGCCCTAAATTACAGGGGAAAAAAGATCCCTCCTTTAGATCCATACTGGAGATATTTTAATGTAGTTGCTAAGTATCTCTCTACAAGCTGGTTTTCTTGCAGTATACAAATGGATTGACATGCGTGCTCTTTAAAATAAAAGCCTAGAAATAAAATATATCTCCAAAATAGGACAGTATGTATCAGAAAGCAGTGGTTCCAGAAAAAGATTTGGGAGTTAAAATGAGTATGCAAATGAAAATATTCCCAGTCAACATTGTGGTGAATTGACCTAGTCAGTTTTTTACATGTAGTGAGAATATTGGCAATGGATGATGTATTGAGTCTTATTTTCCACTTTTTAATAAGATAAAAGATACTGAAAAATTAAAATGGACATATAAAAATATTACAAAGAATATGTCTCACAATGAGAAACTTAGAATGTTCAATCTGTATTATTTTTCAAAAAACAAAAGAAGGTTGACAAGCAACTTGATACTAGTTCCTTCATGGAAAGGAAACAGTGTTTGTAAACCTTTACCTAATAGAGAAATACAAAATGAGTTTAAGACAGTAGAAGACAAAGTGAGAAAAATTCAAATATAAAATGAGGTCCAGCTTCTAAGTGGGACCAGTAGAAACATTTATCAAATGAGCTGGTCCCTTCTGCACTTGTTCCCTCTCTTGCTGCCCTTAAGCCAAACCCAACCAGCCTTATAGGGGGTTGTATCTTAACCAAGAACTAGCTGCTTGAATTCAAATTGCGCTTCATTCAGAATGAGCTGACCAAAAGTAGTGCCTTCTGAAAAAGGGTGATGTAGCTATATAGGGTGATTTAACAGTCCAATTAGAGCGCAAGATTTCTTTTCACCTCCTTAGCTGAAGTACAGAAGCCATTGCATGCCTAGAATTTTCATGTGCCACCTTAACCATGCGCACAAACCATAGGCCCATGGATGTGAATTGACATGGGTGTCACCAGTTACACAAACAGTACACATACAAGAGATTAGGACTGTTATGTCTGTATAGAGTGACAGTCATATCCACCTATTAAAAGATTATCATTCATTTCTAAAAACACCCACTAATATTAGGGCCTTTTCTAAATCCAAGAAAAGAAATTAGTAAAAATGAAAATTCAGATTTTTTTTCATGCTTTTATGATAAATCACAGTTCTGTCTTAACCACTTAATCAATCTTTAAATATTCATTTCAAAGTGAAGAATGTATGTTCTTGAAATCCTTATAACAAAATTTTACTCTAAATTTTTTTTACTCTAAAGGAAGTTTAAGTGATTAATATGTCTCTCTGTTAAATATACTTTATCTGGACTATATTGTGATAAAGATAATAGAAGATGAGCCAGTTTGCCAGAAAACTAGAACCCCCTGTAGCGAGGCAGATACCACCACTGACTTCAGTTTTCACACTGTGTTTGTCACGTGGTGGATAGATAGTGAATGACAAATGCAGCTTAAATTCATCATGTAGGTGCTGTCATAAAGAACATTAGACTTCCAAGAGGCTACTACCAGGCATATGAATAAAGGTAGAAGAAAAGATTACTAAATTCAGTTTTAGTAAGCAAACAGTACAGTGAAATCGCTAAGCAAAGGCAGATCAAGATGTCAATGGAGTGAAAACTGGGTAGATTTTTGACAAAAAAGGAATAAAGATTGAGGGGAGAAAATGCTGGTACTACTGAGAAGAAGAAACTACACACATGCGGAAAATCTATATCCTCCTAGCTAGAAAAACCCTTCATTCATTCAAACAGTGCAGAAGTATTATTTTGA
Organism: Phaenicophaeus curvirostris; assembly: GCF_032191515.1. NCBI lineage: Eukaryota > Metazoa > Chordata > Aves > Cuculiformes > Cuculidae > Phaenicophaeus > Phaenicophaeus curvirostris. The sequence goes on along the minus strand of NC_091395.1, from coordinate 34,631,427 downwards.
GTAAAGGGAGGGCCGTTACTTGTCCTCTCATAGAACCTGTTTCTCGGTGGATGAGATTGCACCAGATGATCTAGCTAGCAAGCAGGATGCAATGAAGGAAAAACTATATAAAACGAATCGTATGTGTTTGAAAAACAACAGAATGCAAATCAAGGCAACATAAATTAAAGAGAGAGGGAAAGAAAGTTACTCCAGGGGTTTTATCCCCCTCCCCCCACAGGATACAAGCTATTTCCTTTGACTTTGCAATAGTAATTTCAGAATGCTACTTCTGGCACTGTCTGAGCTGTATGTACTTTCAGCATTTGGCAAGAACACATTTAGAAGATAGAGGTTGTTCTTTTGCTTGGGAAAGGGAATTAGACTTCTTGCACCGTGACAGTAAATAATACATTTCTCCACTGAGGTCACCACTGCACAGAAAACAGTAAATTTGGCATTTTCTAATTTTTCCCTCCTTGACTTTGAAACCCAAATAACTTTCTTCTCTTCATTGAGTAATTGTCCACATGGAGGCCTTTATTTTTATTGTACATGTGCTCATGGCTAGCTTCAGGCACAAGGAGCACGTACAGTCCAAAAAGGGACTACATGTGGGTAACACATTTCAAAGAAGTACAGTTCCTGAGAGGTCAATAACTCCTTACTAAAACACGGTATTGGGAAAATTAAGGTGGCATTTTCTGACCATTGCCAATGTTAATTGCTTGTCTTTAATAATATGCAGTGGATAGACCTGATTGTGATTTCTCAACAAATATTCAGTACTAAGTAATTCTACAAAGTATTTTAAGACATTTAATAATTTGATACGACTGAAGAATTGTGTCCTTTTTCAAAATATATCAATCTGACTATGAGCTTAAAAATAATTTCCAATAATGTACACCAGCATATTCTAGTTCTAAGATATCTATACCCTGTGTTATATAAAAATGCTAAACAGCATGATCAACAGTAATGGCAAGGAGAAAGGCTATGGCTTTAATTTCTGAAAGCAGTTATAGGGCATAGGAATAGCCATATTGGATTTGATCAGAGCACCACTCTTCAGTGGTGACCAGTAGCAGATGTTATGGGAATATAAGAAAGACACGGCAACCCCTCCTTTTCTATGCAATCAGACATTGCAAGTTTACACCACCAGACTTTCCTGCAGAGGGATAGATATGCAAGGTAATAATTGGCAGATATCTTTACCTGTTTATTGACAGAATTCGCTCTTTTCCAGAATTCTGCTTCATGCTGTGAAAGATTGCACTCCCTTGACAGAAGACAAAAAGAGGTTTTATATCTTGCTGATATTCACTGAGCAAATATCATCCTCTTCAGAGGAGCTATGAAATGCTGGATGCCAAGATCAAGCATAAAACCCTAAGCGTAAATCTGAGTTTGTTTCTATCATATCTAATGAAACTGCTGAGATCACTGGGTGTCTGCCATCTTTCACTGTCAGTATATAAAACTCACAGACCTAGTCAGATAACTGAAGCTTATTGAACTAACAAATTGTATCTTTGATTTTCAGTTTTATCTAGTATTAAAGGGAAAAGTAAAACTCAACTTAAGCAAAATAAAACACTTAAATGTGTGCATTTTTAATCACTGAATAGTGGCATTTTTTTCTTAGGGGAGGAGGCACTTGTGATAGTTATATTGGCAAATTGGAAACACATTTATAGTAGTTTATGTATTTCAGGACTTGCTTTGTCAGTAGCTATAATCTTGAAAAATTGGTAAGCTTCAAAGAATTCAGACTGTTATTTCCATTTTCAAGTAGTGACCAATTGCTGCAAACTTGTAGTATGATAAAGCCTGGGAACTCAAATATACACCTGCCAGATACAAAGAAGAAAAAGGGAGGAATTTAAATTATGCCTAAACTGTACCTAGTCTAGATCTTTGCTAGAAAACTAAGCAGTACCTAGTTTGCTCCTTTACAGACCTTATGAAGAAAACCTGAGCCTGCAGGTTTGTTCATATGAAGCTATCCTGAAAATTATAAAGGGAAGGTCAGAGGCATGAACTGCAGTGGTGTTGCTTGGATTCATCAATATATCCAGGTACTAGCCTAGAAAGAATGTCAGGTCTTGTGTAGAATTTGTACAGTGAAGTCAGTTGGTGATAATGATGTCCTTTGGTTTACATGCCTCCCTAGATAAGAAAGGGTTAAGCATGAGTTAAGGATGCATGTGAAAATATATGGGTGAAGTAAGAAAAAAATTCTCTTCTAGTTTGAGCCACTCCATCTGTTCCCTTAATTCGGTGGCAGACCTTGACTGGACCCTGGGATCTGCTAGTCCCACATTTCATACAACTTCTCTCTGTAAATTAAGTTGTTGGCCTGTGTTGCTGAGTGTTTAGGAAGGTGAATGATGACCTTGGTTTGAGTATGTTTGTATAGAAACATGTCACTGCAGGATGATATCTTTCCTCCAGGGACATAGGGCCCAATACTAACCATTTGTTAAGAAAATACCAAAGCTAAACATATCCAGTGTATGAAAGGATTCAACACCCTTGCCAAGTGTAACTTTCACTCATCTTTGAAACATCAATTTACACTATATTTTAAAGGTTATTTTTAGCACTTGTCTTTTAAACTGTTTCCCATCTGATGTTAACATCTTGTAACTTTAAAACAAATATGAGTTATTTTTATTATTAAAATGGGAATTTTATATATTGTAGTGTGGCAATATTTTTAATATATATTTTTAAAAGGTAATTTAAAATACAATTTTCAAGAATGAGGACATGTAATTCCAGAGAAGACTCACAATCCCTTCAAATTCTATATTTCTTTACTTAGCAAAGATTAATATTAAAATTTTGAGGATACAGTTCTTCGTTGCATATTCCCTGTGGTATTTTGAAATTAATTAATTTTGAAACCAGATAAGGTGTAAAGTCTTGTTCAGTAGTCATCCTTAGTTCATGAAATCTGCAAGAAAATATGAACAGATTAATTCAGATTGGAACCAGATTTTTTGAACGACATTCTTCAAGCAAAGCAGTCTTAAAACTGAATTCTTCACTGTAGACATAGATCTGAACTTTAGGCACTTGAGTCTGAAATTTCTGGCCTTGTTTAATATCTTTGTTCAGGATTGATTAACGTACAGTAAGGATGTTTTTCCACACAGACAGCCTATATATGTTACCTTTCCAAAGTTCAGCCTATGCTTACTTGGTATATCTTTAAATAATCGATCATACTTCCCTAAACTTTTCAAATATTTCAGCCTATTTTACATTGTGAAACAGTTGTGAAATCACTGATTACGTGCTAGAACTGCTCCCAAGTATGAGGAGTAGCTGGTGTGGGGGAAACAGGAAAGAATGAAATCTTAACACCATCACAGTCAATGGGAGCTTTGCGATTGACTTCCACGTAGCCTGGGTTTTACCCAGGGAGCCACTTTTGGCCTTAAGTGGAGTAAATCGAGCGTGACTGCACCAAGGACTGTAAGGGTGAATAATTTAAAATTGCTATGAGGAGGGAAATTAGAACAAAACCAGTCAGAACTATGAAAACCTGATCAAAGAAAAATATCAATATTAGAAGATGGTGTGTTTTACCACTTTCTCCCCTGCAAAACTTTCTCTAAGAATGTGTTTCCAGAAAGACAGTCTATCATCACAATTGAACCTTTCCTAAGGAATATGTCATAGAAAGTAAATTACAAGAATGCTGTATATGTGATTATTTTTCTTTCCCACAATGAATGGGTAGTGAAGTTACCTAAAACTGTTCATAAATGGTTTCTAAATGCCTTTTCTTTTCCTGCACATGTAAACAGTCTTTTTATCATACCTGAGCTTTTATGAATTGTCAAGTCTGACTCTCTGCAACAAAAACATAAGCCCACCAATTTATTTCAGTTGTTCCTGTCTTGCAACTGTGCCCTTTAATTTAATTTATTTAAAGAACTATATTAGTGAGGAATGACTTAATGTAAAAAATGTACTCAGGCTCTTTAGCTGAAAATAAGTCTTTATTTACAGCCAGTTTTTTATAATTTCTTGTGGAATCTGTAATTCCATTTTTTTCACATAAGTCAAAGCAGAAAAGAAATGTGTTTCAGCAGAAGAACGGGAACTAAAGGTAATTTCATTCAAGAAAAAGCATATGCTTTATTTAGGCCGGCCGGCCCTGAAGAACAGAATCAAAGATAGGACGGATATCTGGAGAAATACTCCAAATGTTTTCTAGGTGAGAAAACACTTTGGATTTAACAAATAAATAAACTGTTAAATAAACAGAATCAAATATTAAGTAAATTTGGTTCTATATTGACCATAAAAAGGAGAATAACCCCTCCTTTAAGAGCGCTTGCAATATTATTCACAAAATGACTTAAAGAGATGCAATAGCTTGCATGGTTAAACAATCACAACTAGATGTTCATTGGTGTATGTAAAATGCTCTGTGGGAGTCAGGTGCAAATTACCTGTAGTTCCCTCCTTTCAAAACATAACTCCATTTTGTGGCAACTACTAAACTTTAATGGAAAGAAATCAAAAGCTGTAAAACCCTCTCAGCAGCAGAGACATTTCAGAATTTTTCCGTCAGGAAGAGAAGTGCAGGATCAAAGGAAATCCGGAGTGGCTCCAGCCAGACTCTGGAGGTGTGTGCTGGGGCTGACTATCAGTTTGATTTTAGTTTTTAATTAATCTTATGGGCTATAAGTTGTAGCGGTTGAGGAGGTGGGCTCTGCTCTGAGGGAGGTTTGCTTCCAAGCAGAGAAATGGGTAGTCACTTCTGAACCTGCTTCAGCTTTGGGAGCTGATACCTACAAAACAGAGCCCTTCATTCTCATTTGAATCGAATAGAGATCAGATTTCAGTACCCGTCTCTACCTTACCTATCGTGGACTATTTTCCTTTTGTGAAAAGTTTTGTTAGTTTTGCTGCTTTGGACAGGAGACATACACAGAACTCTTCCACAAATTACAAAGCTCCTCAGCTTTTGGGCTAGCGTCAAATTCCATAACTTGGATAAAAATTGAAACGTCAGATGCTGAGATCCAGATCTGCAAACACTTTAGACTTTTCCTGTCACAGAAAATCCTTATTTAGCAGGGACATTCCAGGTGCTCAGTCACCATCTCTACCTATAGAGGGAAGGTGGTTCCCCACTTTCAATCACAATTGCTACACAAGTAAAGCATCTTTGCATGGTAGCTGGAGAACAGCTGTTTCTTCTGCTTCTCTATTTCTTGCTCTGTTTCCTGCTGCTGCCTCTTGCTGCCAGGTGTGAGGAAAAATGAGGTCTTCTTGGAGCAGTTGTTAAATATAAGGCATGAAGAACTACTTGAATTTACTTCCCTTTACTCTTATTTCTCCAAGAGCTCTGGTAGATAACAAAGTGAATGAAGAAAATGGGACAATTGGGTCTACAAAGAAGCATTTTGAAAAGATTTGATAGTACAAAAGGTCAGCATTATCTCGCTCATCATCTTTCTCTCTTCCAGTTATGTGATTGTGGCATAATTGTAACAGATTTTTAACAATATGTTAGCTTACCTCAGCTTAACAACCAAAACCTTCCTTTCCTTAGGACCTGTTAGAGTGTGCTTCCAGGCAGAGGAGAGGTGAATGGACTAACCAAAGCCTGTTTTTATGTGACGCTTTAAGTGAATTTACAAGCCTACTTGGAGACTTAAATGAGCTCTTGTCTATAAAAGCTCCTTGTGTGCCTTGTCATCTACTTGTCAAAAATGAGTATTTTTAAACTGATTGATGTAAATCTGAGAAAATACTCATTTCATATATATGTTTATATGTTGTGGGATTTTGCTACTCTTTCTCCTGATAACCTAGCATTAAAGAAACATGCCTTAAATTCAATTTATTTCTTGTTGCATTCATCACTTCTATTGTAAACTTGCTATACTATGTTTTTGCCTTGGTTAGTACTGGCATTCAGAAATGCTGTATATTTCCATATCCACAAGACCTGAGCAACCAGGAGAACTAAACAAAAGAACAATGCCAGGAAGAACATTTTAAATACCTTCTTGCTCTGTGTTTATTAATGCTGAATGTAGAGAAACACAAGTAAAACAGGTTACATCTTAACAGCATCAGGTTTTATATAAATTTTGGGATTAAAAAGTTATACCTGTGTTCATTGCATCCTTTTACTTTTTTTTGTTGTTGTTTGTTATTTAAGTAAAGTAGGTTTATGACATGCAATTAAGTCACCTCCAGATCTTCATGGGAATGACTCATTCTGGTAAAGAATGAAAAGTGTGACTCTACCACTTGCAGACAGAAAAATAATGGTTTCAAATTTTAAACCAGATTTTCTCCAAATGTATTTTTAGTCATATTTTTGAGGGAAAGTCTGAAGATATCAGTCAGTGTTCATGTACATGCTTCTGAATATATTCCTATTTTGTTTAGAATTTAGTATTGCTTCTCAATATTTTGAAGATGTAGGCAAAATTGTTAAAGAAAAAAGATATATTTCTATGGAAAGTACATGCCATCATAAACAAAAACAGATGAGCTTTCAAAATCTAGATTTGGACTCAATTTTTTAAAAAATTGATAATTTATCCTTTTCTGTTCCCTTATAGATATGAAATTAATGTGCGAAATTTTGGCACAATTGGTGTCTGAATTTGTCACACCATTTTCCCAAACTGGGGTGTTTGGATTTGTATTCTGATGGATTTGTAAATTATGAGAGTGTCTCCTGTCAGGCTATCTGATTTCTTCCACTGTACATTTATTTTTTGGTTATAATTTACTGTCTCTGTTAAGATTTATTTAAGAAAAGAACAGGTACTTCTCTGCTTCTTCCTTAAGAATTTCATTCAAGCTCAGTTTTAGTTTTACTGTTCTTTCCCTGCTTTATCTGGCAATCCTATGGAAAAAGCTGGCATCTGGGGATGTTAACTTTATGATGTAAGCCCAGGATAGCATTGCTGCAAAATGGAAGAAGACAGAGAGGAGGAAATGATTAAAAGCTGGCAAAGAAGCTTTTGTCTAGAAGGAGAATTCAGCCCCATTGCCTCTGAATTTCTTTTCCTCCTGGTCTGCCTTGTGGCACTACAAGTACAAAAAAAAAATAAATAAAAAGCCCTACCTCTTGAAATGGAGAAAAAAAAAGACCAGATCAGGCACATTGGTTTTCATTATCAAATTGAAATTAGCACTTGGTCCTGCTCATGCAGTCCTGATGCTTTTGGGTAAAAGCCCCAATATTCAATTGTTAAATCATAATCATAATTGAAGGAGTTCGCTGCAGGAGGTTTTGGTGTCCAAACAAAACAAATCTTGGAAACAATGTATGAAATCAACATTAAAGAGATGTTGAAGTTGAAAAACCTAGGGTTTGAAAATGGAAACATCAAGTTTACACGCTCTTATCTTCATGCAACTTGAACTCTATAATCTTAACTCTATTATAATATGTATGTGTTTTAGGCTGTGATTTTTACCTTTGCTAATTCAGAAGCTGTGAAAGTGAGCAGTGTGAAATCTATAGCATAGTATTAAGTTGCATATTTAGGAACCAAAACCTTCCCAGAATTGAAATACTTGTGCTAAGTTTGAAAGAATGAGCTCTTAAATTAAGATATTTTTGGACATGTAACTTAAGACCTAATTTGAGGTCTAATTTTCTTCTTAAGTCCCCTGTCAGAGTCACTGGGACTTTAGAACTTGAGAATAAAACGTGTAATACAATCAGAAGCTAAGCCAGTAGTAGTTTAAGTCTATGAATGTTTTCCAAACTCAGAAAAGTTCTGTAGTGATAGCAGAGTGCTAAATGTATTAAACATAACAGAAATTATCACAATCCTTTCCAATAATGCAAAATAATAATAATTGAAAATAATTTCTCTATGAGGGGCATGTTAAATAATTATCTTGAGAGAAAATGTGAAGATAAGAGAAATGAACGCAATGTTACATCAGTTGTTTCCTATTAAACGCTACAGAAAATTGTGCTAAAAATCGAGGGAGTTTAACGACAAACAAGCAATTTTGTTTACTTGCTTTTAATTCAACTTTCCTAGCTGAAATTTATAGAATAAATAGCGTGTGCAATAGTAGTTTATTTGAGGGGTTTCTATTGCCACCTAGTGGCAACCACCTCCTCTCCCCCCTACCCTCACACACACTCACTCCCCCCACCTTGTGCACTAGCTTGTGTTCTCGAAAGATTTTCAGTTGCCCGGAGCATTACTGACAAGTGTGGAAATAATACAAGTGACTTAATTTTTAGACACATAAGGAAGAAAGGCATGAAGTTTCCTCATAATATGGACTAAACCAGAATCTTTGAGTAACTAAGATCTCCCCTAACCGACATAAACTAAGACCCACAAAATAACTGAGTAATAAACGTCACTTAGGAAGGAGAACTTATACAAATGTGCTTTTTTTGTTGCTGCTTTTTGAAACAGGTGATATGGATTCTATCTTGCCTGAGTTTTAATCTTCTGTAGTTCTCTCTGATATCTGTTGAATTGACCCATTTTTACCCTGGAGCAAAATCTGCTTTTGCCCTTATAAAAAGAGAGAGAAGTTCATGTTGGTCTTGACAAGGTATGTTGAGATATATTGTTAGAGATATGAGGTCTTCAGTTCTTATGACTCTTCTTGACAATGGTAAATATAAAACAATTCTCTGAGCTTTCACTCTTGTGAAAATATAAATGAGAGTCTGAATACCTCTTACTTACACCAACATAAAGTCTGAGAGTTCACTGAAGTCAGTGGAGGAACTCGTGTCCATCTGGGTAAGACTTGCTGTAAATAAAATTAGAATGAAGCCCACAAACTTGAATAAAGTCCAGAATTTTTTCTTTGTGCCTGCTCTCATGTGGATAGTACAGTACCATAATGTAGATTATAATACCTAACACCTGCACAGAAGTTCCTTGTATCAGAGTTTCATTTCTCCATTAAACAGTTTATCAAAATATTCTTCCTTTTGAAATAAAACTTTTCTTCTATATTAATTGCTATCAATTTTCTTGTTTCGGCATAGGCTAAAAAATAAGATTTTGTTTCCCAAAAGTTCTATTTTGATGACAAGTATAAATTGTAAGCATTAATTTTGACTCCACTGCTTAAACAGAAATGGTGTGTTCTGAGTGATAAGCAGTCCTTTTAAAATAAACCACACAGTTTTGTCTTGGCAGACATTCAGATCTAGAAGACTTATCTGCTTGTAAAGTTTTCCTTTGCATACACGGTCACTCAATTTAAATACATTTTTAAAGAACAGAGCAAACTACAGAATAGAAAGAAGTGTGAAAGATTTGATATATGTTTTATCTTTACTGTGTATGTACAGAGTTAACTCTCTCTTTCCTGGTGAATGACTTACCTAGATTTGGTATGTCTTCTCAGAATCACATAAACTGCAGATCTGAAACTTAGACTTCCTGCAGCTGGAGACTTTTCTGAATATTTTTAATGCACTAATTGGCTGGGGAAAAAGGGAACTGCTATGAGCCTGACGTGGAACTCGGAGACATACATTAATTTTCCCATTCGGTCAAAGCCTTCCTGTGTAAATTTGGCCAGTTCACTTGGGTTCAGATTTTCAAAGTTGTTAAAATACTTTAAGAGGTACTTTTAAAGTACTCTTCTGCATCAGTTTTTCACCTATAAAATAACGTGCTCAACAATAGGACTTCTTTTCCCTGTCTTGTGCTTATTTATGGAGAGTATTTAAGGAAGAGCAAACCAATTACTTGGCTTTTGGCTCCGTAAATCCCTCTGGAAGACTACAAGTTCTTGTAGGTTCTGTCTGTCTTTACCCAGGAGGATCTACCTCGGTCGGGACAAGGAGGCCCCATACTGTGTTTAGACTTTGGGTCAGTGCCACGTTTCAAGCAGTAAAATAAGACAGGAAACCTATGTGAATGATCATTCTTCAAACTAAGCGTGGCTTATTCATACTGAACCTCTTAATTGCAGATTAAACAATGACAATGATTACACCCTGAAAAATGAACACAGATGGTGGAAGAGAGAGTACTTTATGGCAAGTATGTTAAAGCTATCTGCCAATCCTGCATCCATGCTTTCTTCACAACTCTAGGACAGGAGCTAAGCTGGTGTCCCTGGGAACAGCAGTCTAGTGATACCTGATGGAAAGTATCGCCAGCAAGAACCAGCAGTGGCTCACACTTCTAGTTTTCTCACTTAAAAGTGATTGGTCTATCTATCTAGACATGCGTGTATCTGTGCATATGTGTGTATATATGTCCACACAGAAACATTCGAATCATAAAAAAGTTGTCCAAATTCCCAGTTCACAGGGCAAATTTTCAGTGTCGTCTTGCATTATTTCTTCAAGCGTTTCAAAGTTCATCATTACTATAGTCTATAATAAGCAAATATATTTAAAAATTAAAACTTTTTTCTACTTTTCTATTCTCTCTAGAGCCATTTTTCAGCTGAATGCCCTGTCGATGTTAACACAGTAATTATCTTCAAAGCACACTTTAATAGGTTTAAGTACATCATATTCCAGATTGCATACTGTGAGTATAAACTTGGGGGGAGAATATGTTTTGGGGGGGATTTGTTTTGTTTGTTTGTTTATGGTTTTGTTTATTTGTTTTTTAGAGGGGAACACAGCTTCCAAACGCAAAATTATTTTTCCAAATAATGCAAGAAAAATACCCTGTCAGGTTATACATGCAAATTCATCTGTTGTGTTTCAATATGATGAAAAGTAAAAATACCTTAGCGTTAAGAGTAGTAATAGCCAATTGAATAATTTTCCTGGTTAGAGACAGGAGCTGATGGAAGTTTCCCAGGTGCACTGTGCTGCCAGGTTAAGAGCTGGTTTACAGAGCTAGGCACCTGTACCAGGCAGCCAGTATACTGGTCCCACAGTGCAGTTGCACTCCAGCCGAATGTAAACTTTCCCAAAGCAAGTATTGTAGTGGCTGAGTTTAAACTACAGAAGCCTAAGAAAAATTTCTTTAAGGACATAACATAAAAAAAAACCTTGACAGCTAATTGCTGGGGTGAGAAGGTCACAGGGAAATGCTGGTCACTTGGATGCCTGGGACTGTAAATATCTTTCTGAAATGTTATGGCATTTGTATGGCTGCAGTGAGTGAGTGAAAAAAAAATAGAATGAGGCATGTGGGAAAAGATTGAAATGGTCGAGGTACAGAGAAGTAAGTGCTCCTAGTTGCTCTCTAACAGGCTTAGTGATTGATGATAGATTTTTCTGAGTCTCTGAGTAGCCAGGAATATAAATGCTCCCCACAGCAGCCCTCTGAGATGAACTGAGGCGAGTTCAGGAGTTGTGCTTAGCTATGTATGCATAGCAAGATGACTGGGGCATGTTCAATTTCTCACCAGAAACCCCCTGCTATTGTAGCCAGTACCATAATGGATGTCACAAAGATTTTATTAATTTAAGACATTTTGGAATATGGGAAAGATGATTTCATTTAACAAAACTGGACAGGATGCTGGAATTTCATTTCCCTATTACAATTATGGAGGTGTAAAGATCAATACTGCAGCAGCTTCTTAGATTTCTGTGTTAGTAGCTGGCAGAGTACAGCTTACCTTCCAAGTGGAGCACAGTGCTACTGCAGTTCATTTGGGTTTTTTTCACATTTGTAAATGCTTGGGTAGATGGGTACCTCTCTGGCCTGAATGCATGTCCTCTGTACCTGCTCATCCTCCTTGCCATGACCCAGAGACAAGACAAAGAACTGTCATTAGACTTTAGGTTTCTAAATTCACGTGTTCTCTCAGTACTGATGCAGTAGTATACAAGGCTTCCCATTCAGCAAAGTGCATAATCCAAGTGATTAGGCATGTGAGTAGTCCCTTTCCTCCTCAGTGAGGCACAAAACGTGTTTCAGTCCTATTAAAAAGCCTGTTAGACTTAACCACATACTTGAAGTTTTGTGGATTTGAATGTCAGATGTGGAAAATGACACTGCCTGCTAGTTTAACAAAGGGCCGACTTCACACTCACTGAGCCACAATGCTTTTCTTACAAAAATGTTCCAATACAGACAGGTAGTGCCTGTTGAGGAGGATTGCTATGTTAGCAGGTAGATGTGAATTTAATTAGAGCTTAACTGTCTTAATTCCCCAGAAGATTCACTGTGGGTGTATACTGGGCACAAAAATGTTCTTTTCCTCCCACAAATATTGGACCCAGTACAAGTACTTGACACAGAGAGAGAAATCAGTCTACTCTGAAGATAGTTTGCATTTGGAACAGACATTTTCTGGAAACTCATTCTCCAGGTAAATTAACTGTCCTGATAAAAAGCTATTAAGCACTAGGTTTGAGAAGGAAAATGAAGTGCAATCAGAGGCTCGAGAAAAAGATTTTTAAAAAATATTCTTACTTTAAAAAAAAAAAATGAAAACAACAAACAAATAAATGAAGAAAAATAAAAAAACCTCCAAACAACATACTCTGACCCCCACCCAGCAACACCATTTATTTTCCACTAGTTGATGATTCTTACACCCCCTCTGGGAATAGCAAATCATGCTGCTGAGGTGGGTTAAAAAAAGACACCAGTGCTATCAGGTCCCTTGGGTACTGTACTGCTTTGCTCTCTGATGGCACACAATTCATTTCCTAACCTCTGGAGGGATGGCAGGGGAAGAAAAAAAAAAGAGTAAACAACTCTTAATGCTAAGGAAAGAACATGGAGTTCGACTTGAAATATAGAGAAGACAGTCTTTCAAAAGTTGTAGCTGTATTTAGCATCAGAGTTCATGAGATCCACATGTCCCATCTTCTCTTTCTACAAACCCCAGAGGGGAAAAAACATTTATTATGATAGCCTGGAAGGAAAAAAAATGTCTCTTCATCAATTTCCCCCTTTTTTAAGAGATAACCACTGACTATACCCGTATGTTATCTTTATCCTGAGGCAGCAAATTTATCATAATTTATTCTGGTATATTCTAAATTTACCACGTTGATTACCACTGTATAAACAATGTCTGGCATTTGCCTCAGCCAAAGAACTGAAGCTGGCGCTGATTTGGAGTAGAGATCTGTGGAAGAGCTTCAATTTACTGAAGTGGCTGTAATATCAGCACAAACACCAGATATAGATAGCTAAGGATAGGGTGGTTTTAAAAGAAAAAAAAAAAAGCGATTCTTCTCCTCTGTAATGCTAATGAGCCACTTACTGAAATGTATCTGTTTGGAGAGGCAAGTCCAAATAACCCAAAGTTAAAGATTAGAAAGTAGTCTGCAAGTATAGCCGACTAGACTCTCAGGGAAAAGCTTCTCTTAAGGCTTCTTAGGGATCGATGGGCAGGTTAAGAAAATCTTTTTTTAATTACTACATACAAATATAAATAACATGAAAGCATTCTCATAAGGTTGGACTAAACCCAGTACTAATCTTGGGGCCTAAAAAGGATTTGAAAGCAGGACAAAAAAAAAGGTGGGGGGGAAGGGAGTGCTTTAACTGGAGAAAAAATTCTATTTACAGGGGAAAAAAAATTATTTGATCAATTGGCCAAACTATATATTTACTGAAAGATAGCTGAGATGCCATACAAGCAAGCAGATGAAGCAAATCTTGTGTCTGTTCCTTCAAGCTATTCCAAGGTGTCTTCTCTCTTTACAGCTCTTCATCTGTAATTCTAATTTACATGGCAAATTCTGAAATTAAAGTCTAAATTTATAAACAAATCTTATAAATAACAGTATAAATTCTTCATAAAATGGCATATTCAGGATTTAATTTCTTTTTATTTTCCTTGATATCCTGTTTTCCTGTTGTCTGGTACAGCACACTTAGAACACCACCTCTTCTGCATTAGGACTATCGGTGAACTGTGCCTGACTTCAATGAGTCTGGAAAAGTCTAACTGATTTCCCAGGCTAGCATTTCCCTCTGATCTTTTTTTCTTCTGAGATATACTTAGACAAGATACAATGTATATATATATATTTTAATTTCATTAATGAAAACTAAAAAAGCACTGATTAAAAAGTATTCAATAGATTATTTCTGTTTCAATGATGTGTTGTATTGTTAAAAGAAATAAGATATCAACTTGCCATTTTGGAGCTCTAGCTTGTAGATTAGCTGATTAAAATGAAAAATTAGCTCCTGCTATGTGCGGAGCGCACACTGTCATGATCTGTGTGAACATGAGATCTTTTAGGCAAAACGTGCATGTACAAGCTTAATGAATGCATCTTTGGAAGCATCTTAGAAAGTCTGTATCTAATATTCCACGGTTTTATTTGGATTTTTTTAATCTTTGCTTAATAGTGTTAAGGAAATCCAGATGCGAGCTATGTTTCTGATTTTCTGAGTTAAGTTAGAAAGATAATTTCAAATTGTTCTCCTCCAGTCTGGCACTTTCTGCTAATTCTGCTGCATTCTGCTCTTCCTGAAAAGATTTAATATCAAAACATGACTCATAATTAAACAACAGCAAAGGAAATGGGTGAGCTTATTTACAGTGACACCAATAAATGTACTTTCCTCTGCTTTCAAAGACACAGTGCATCCTGAAGGGAGTGAAAATGTTAAATGTGCTTTCTACACAAGACATTCAGTGTCAGAAAATTCTATTTGCCCTTAAACCAGAATTGCCCATATATTGCTTCAATTGCCATTGAAGCTCATATGTAATTTCAATTACTTGAATTACACCAGTGACTTCCTAAATTCACGACATTGGTTGCTTTCTGGATCAAACTGGACTGAACAAAATCTTGCAGAACTAAGTATTCGAACACATTTTTCATGTCTCAGTACTCAATTCTGTCTTTTCAGCTCCATTCAGTGTCTTTGGTTCCTGGTACACACAGATAAGCATCACAGTGTATCTTCCAAATAATACTAGAAAATACAAATAAATCAAATAAAATCAAATAAAATCAAATAAAATAAAATAAAAGAAAATAAAATTCGGCACAATTCCAAAGCATCTTTTTCATTCTTACTATATGAGTAGCAAACTCACAGGCTTGACCCAACTAAGTGCAGGTAAATATGCTGATGTCACCCCACCTGTAATATTACATGGTTGAATGTAAGCACTCCCGTTTCAATGCTTTGCTTTCTTGGAGTGTGTAAAGTATGGTGGCTTTCCATTTTTAATCCAAAGAAAGACGTTAATTTCGGCCATTGTTCTTTACAGGTTTGTATTCTGATATGGAGCTCTCTGCGTGACACTGCAGTAGTATGAAATTTGATTATTTTGTTTTCTAGCACCTGTCAACCAGGACTTGAGGTTCTTATAAGAAGAGCTGAAAATATATGGGATTTCTGACTTTGAATTATTTGCTGGTGTGCTGAAAGAAACCTATAAAACCCTGTAACTGCAGGCCAAATAAGCCTCCCACATCTATGCATGTGCAATGTAGGAAAAAAAGAATGTCCTTGACCTCCTATAGTAGCACAGATTTAAACATCTTGTGCAGCAGGACAGAGGTCATTTAGGATGGCCAAAGGCAGCCATTAGAAGCGTTCATTAATCTGTCTGTGCAGCCTTCTGTCACAGCATTATTGAAGTCTGTGCAGCAACAGTACTGACCATGATTTTTAGCCTGTGTGTTTGAAGAACTGATTAAAATGAGGGTGCATCTCTGCAAAGGTAGCATCTCTATAAAGCCAAACAAAAATTAATGACTTTTAGTTTGTCATGATTATACTCTACATTCAGCAGATATTGCAATGTTTGATAAGCCATATACTGTGATTCTTTTGCCCTCCTTCCCCATTTCTGAATCTTAAACTCTGTTTTCTGTAAAGCCAACAGCTACTGTGAAGAATCCTTCTGTCAGTTCTTCTCTGTGTTCTGTTATGAGTGGTTTCTATATACAGTCTCAAATATCCATTTCTTATAATGCTGAGTACATTTATAGGAATTGATTTTGATGGATTAATTTGAAATGTTAAATTTCTTTTAATGCTGTCACAATCTTCTGGGACCTGAAGACAGAGAGATTTGTTCCTATTTGATAGTTTCTGCACAATACTCTCTTTGAATATTGTATTTGGAGTAACCGAGGAAAAATACAATAACTCCTTGTAGACAGATTGGAGGGCTTTTTGGCTGGAATACAGAAATGAGGTCTTTGCTAATGTGTTCTTTAAAGCCTGGTACTGTGAAGTACAGTATTTTATTGGAGAGGTCATAACAAACACACTGCCAAGAAAAAAAAAGCCGCGCTAATCCATTTTGTGGTATAGCTGTTTTTTCTGTGGTTTTAGCAGCTAAGCAGTGTTAGCCTTACACCAATTTGGAAAGCAGTTTGAACTCATTCCGAAGTGTATAGTTAAAAAAAATGTTTAAAAAAATTATAGGTGTTTGCATTCCATTTCATGTACTGCCATGCTCCTTCTAATGCCATTAAGAAAAGACTGGCATTCTCTCACAAAATATTGTCTAGCTTAAAAATAAGTGTAACATTGTCTTGTAATTTAGTAATTTTTATAACAATGTGCTAGTATTCACAGTCTGCAAGCTAGGAGACAGGATAGCAGAGCAGAGAAAAGAGGTACACTGGTGAAATTAAGGCATAAAATAGTAATAGACACAGCGCTTTTGATAGGGCTATGTAATAACTTGTTTGAGACACAGAGACTGCATAGGAGGCTTTGTTTGCCACAGACCCACGCAACATTGGGTAAGATGCAAGTGGTGACCACTGCTCAGGGCAGAGTGGCTTTTTGCAGTCCTGGTCATGTTGCTTTTTGTGCATTGTTCTTGGAGTTCAAATTATTTGCTGTGGCCTGACTTCTTGTGCAGACTCATGGTTGCCTTTGGGGAGTGGCACTGACCCCTCCCAGGAATGCAACTGCTAACATCTCAGCCATGTTGGGTGAAATACACTGCAGAACATAATCTTATCAGAAGAAATCCTCAACACGTTCAACTTAGGTTCAAAATGGATGTTGAAAGAATAGGTTGTTTTCTGGATATAGAGTACAAGCCATCGTGCTCTGATGCACTGTAGTGAAAATGGAGGAGCTGGTAATATCAGCGTTTTGGGGGAGAAACTCTTACCAGAGCAGTGAACATAATCTCTGTAACTAGATTTATGAGATCAAGAGCTGAGTGAAATGTCACATTTGTCTCCTAGGACACTCCTTTACAACATTCTAAGAAGTCATGGAGTTGATTTAGGCATCCAAATACTGCTCTGGGTAGTTCTACTACAAATGGAGAGGAGTGAAGCCTAAAGATGCCGTATGTACAATTGACAGTCAAACGGACTACATTTCCTGTTAAAATTGCTCTTTATATGAAAGCTGAATTTTGCCCACACCTGCTTTGCACTGCTAACTTATAATCTTGGAAGGTTTTCATAAAATTTGGTCACTCAAGTTTGAACAGATGAACTTCAAGCCACTGAACTTCTCAACTGGTTTGCCAGGATGGAGGCAGGCTTTTCAAGGTAAGAGTTAGGTTTCCCAGAATAATATCACTGTATCTATTTACTTTTATCCATATTTTGCAAGCTGTTTCCACTATTATGAGTCTAAACATTAAAAAAATAATTATCTCAGTCTGTTTACATTTTCAGCATTTAATTTAACCAAGATATTATGATGTCTTTGTATCTAAAGTAAACACTTGCTACTTTGACACTGCAAAATGTGATGCTGTAAACTAACTGGATCTTTTCCAGGTCTACCTTGTGTGCCTTGGTTGGCCCAGAACCAGATTTTAACGTTACTGTTGGGACTACATTTTCAAAGTAATAAACAATTAAACAGTAGTAATGTGGTGGTGAGGAAGTTTTTTACTGTAAGACTTCAGCCATCTCACGTTTCTGTTTCCAGTGATTTTACAAGCAAACACTAAATTCCTTCCTCGGATGACTTACAATCAAAATAGGGCGGGAAAAGTTCAGTATCATAATTCTATACAAGAAAAGAAATTTTATTAATGATTTAATTCTGTGATTCTCAAGCAATTACACAGAAATGGACTTTTTTGATCAGTGGTCTCTCAACTGCTATTTTTGTTACACTTTCTGTTGATGGAGATATAGGACTGAGGCTACCTTCTATACAAAGTCTCACTGAACTGTAAGTCATTTTAGTTCGATTCCAGGCAGCGTAACTATGGCCTGAAATAGACATGGAGCAAATAGTATAACAGTGACAAGGAGAAAGTTTTGAGGGACAGTTTTTAAAGAGTATTCAGTACCAATTTTCACACTATTACAGACATGGATTAGAAAAACATATATGTACCTGTTCTTATCATTTTGTATATACTCAGAGATTTACATTCAAGTCTGTTATACTCTTTCAACTCATATTTTGTCTCTTCTGGATCTCAAATTGAAAGTTATATGTCCTCCAATATATTAAAATATCTATAGGAGGGTTCTGCGTAGGTGCCATATGGTGTCTGTGCTCAAGAGGTAATATTAGGACTTCAGTCTTGTGTTGTACTAAAGGTAGTGCTCACTTAATATCCAGTCAGAAAAAAATGATTTGCTTGGAAGTATAGAGAATCCTTTAATTCAAAATTCACAGAGGACAAACAGAAGAGCGAAAAGATAGAGCAACAAATTTCATTGCGCAGGAAGAAAAGAAACTTACCATCTCAAAGTTCTAACCCTATACTTCGGATAGACTGTTTATTTTCAGTAGGAATACTAAACAACAGTGAATGGAATACTGGAAATCCTGGGAAGTGTTTTTTCTTAGGACTGCTAATTTCTTTGCTCTGCATGGGTTTCAGTACGGTGGGCCTGGAGAAGCATGTGATGTTCCAGCAGTGCTTCCAAACATGCAATACGTGGATCACTGGCCTGAGCTGCAGAATAGGCTGAGATGGCACCTCTGCCCCAAGTAAAGGGCACAGCCATGGCTGCTTTCAGGTGTCCTCTGTTAGTTATAGTGTTTGTTGAAATATTACCCAAGTTATTTTATTTCCTGCTTTAGCCCTTTTTTACACCTGATCCAGTACCGCAAAATTTTAGCTAGCTTCATTCTTGCACAGTTGTGATAAAGAAGAGCATGTCCTTGCAAGCTGAGATCAAGACTGTCTCATAGGTAAAAAGGTGTAAAATAATCCAAGAATCCTCTTCCCTCCCCACTCCTGAGTAGGCTTTTTTTGTGCTGCTTTCCCAAACAGTTTTCCAAAACATCAAACTGTAATGTCACAATTTAAATTCTCACACAGCTAACATTCTTTCCACAGATTTTAAAGATCTTTGGATCATGCCCTAAGTAAATAATGAAGATTTCTTTTACCTCAATTTATGATTAATTTCCAAACTAAACAGTTATGTCTTTCATCTTTATTAATTATATTTTTATGACTGTTTGTTATTTTAAGGAAGCAATAATATATACAGCTTCTGTATACACAAAGTGCAATATACATGTATAATTCTACTTGAAGTCCAGTGGATTTTCTTGATGAAGGGATGAACACACAACCGTAGGAAACTCTTTAGCGTTAATCTAGAATACATAGTTGCTCATTACTTTGTAGCTTGGATTCAGTTAATGGTATGTTTAGTAGCAATTTATAATTTTCTTTTTAAACAATGCAAACCACGATGAATGGTTTGGAAAAGATACAGATTTGGGCAGAAAAAAAAAAAAAGGCCTCAGTATCCAGCTTGCTGCTTAAGTCTGTAAAAATCAGGAAACCTCAATATATGCTTAATAAGAAGTTAAAGAAGAAAGCCAATTATCTCATCTACTAATGAATGCAAAGTTGTTCCCAACTGTGCATTTTTCAAGTGTTCAGTCCCAAAGCTAAGTGCTTTTAATTCCATTCCTCTGTGTGCGCATTTATGTGAGGGCCTTTCAGTACAAAATCACGTAACACTGGAGATATTAGCTTCTCCCTCACAGTTTCCAAATTAACTGTTGTCTATGAATGATATCATCACTGGCATGCTGTCTGTAAGCTGTTTTTGCTATGACATGAAGTGCTTTGCATCATACTGTACATTCTGTCACACACTAGCTTTCATTTTCATTTCGAAGTGGAAGGATAAATATTGCCTTTGGAAAGAGTGGCAGCAGAGGAAAGAGCACACCACACACCAGAGATCACTATGGCTGTCATGCTTTAAGGAAGCATTCTGTGAGATGTTGGCTTTGATGCACACCATCTCCCTGCAGGAATGGAAACTAAGTCCCTAAGTTGAAGTAACCTTAGCTGAAATAATATTACCTTAGCTTAACCGTAGTTACACTAACACGCTGAGCCTCATAACCAAAAGAAAGGGGTCTCCAGAGAGGAATTTGGATTCTAGGTGCCTCTCCTCGCTGCTGGTAGAAAGGGTAACAGGTACCTCAGTGCCTGTGGTTAGGTTGTGTATTGGCAAGCTGGGCGTTATTGGAATTTTATGATACCGAGAGAGGAACAAAAATTATTTCATGAAAAAAATAGTATCTAGCCATTAGCTATGTAAATTATTGTGGCCAGGGCATATTTAAGGGACAAATATGATACTTAGAATAGGGCCTGTTAAGATTTTACATAAAATCTTAGTATGTAGACCACTGGCTGTAACATAATGCTTTCTTTCATTTCTGCACTAACTTTAGTCTTGGAACAAATTAGGGCAACATTTTAGCCTTTACCCTTCTTTAAAAGTCATGCTGAAACGGTACATGATGCTCTTTTTCAGAATTTTTTTTTTCAATTAACAGATATATTTTAATAACATATTATTGAGAACTCCCTCCCTGAAAGTATATATTTTCCTAGGGCTTGCAAAGCAAAGAATAATAAGGACTGGAAAAGCTATGGGTCAGAGGACAAGTACAGGAATGATTATGGGTATATGCTCTTCTGAAGTAAAATATGGGTCTTTTGGAGCAGAAAACAGAGAAGGAGGAATGCTTGCAAGCACGTCATTTCCCAAGAAAGGAGAAAGGATCAGAATGAAAAACCAAACAATGCTGCAGACCCTGCATATGTAAGAAACAGAGGTAAGGAGTGTGCAGAGATCATTCTTTATATTCATTTTAGCTTTTAACATGTAGTTCATATAATATTGTCTTCTTCATACAGAACCTAAGAATTCAAATTGGGTCACTTGAAGTTTGTTTAAAACAGAAATACAACAAAAGAAAGTCCATCCCAGATTGTGAGGAAAGTGTTTAAATTTTGACAGAATCCAATGCATGATTCAAAAGAAGAGACAAAGAAACCTACCAGAACAAAACCCAACCCAACCACCTAGCTATTCTGAACCAAATATGTACAGCAGCATTTCTCCAAATGTGCCCCTATGTAGAACCAGCCCAGGAAAAAAGCTGCATCTTAATCCTCTCTGGTTGATTCCAGATTGCTTTTTGATTTCAAAATTAAACCAAATTAATGGACTCCTCTGCTCAAGTGCTGAATGTTTTAATGCTTCTCTTCAAATGTCACTGTTGTCATTCTAATGATATGCTTCACAGTTTTATATGCGTTTAAAGATTGTAACAAGCTGATAGTTTTAGCTTATGTATTAATTAACTGGGAAATACTGTTGCACATACAACAACTACCTGTTCCCATGATCCTGATAAAATATGGCCTTATTTACATGCAGCTCTTGCTGCAGCCTGGAGTTGTTTTTTTTAAATAGTTCTTGCCCTGTAGCTTAAATGAGTCACAGTATTTGCTCTTCTACTGAAAATGCTCTACTTAAATAAGTGATATGATAATCCAGTGAACATGTCCACATCATGCTGTGAAGTTCTCACTAGCTATAACTATAAACACAACTCTTCATGCAAAGTAATTGAAAATTTACATAGATGTTAACTGACTTAGCAAGAAAACCCAGGCACAAGGCTTGAACTGCAAAATAATTTAATTGATCTGTTTCAGTGAATTTAATAATCTATTTTTGTTGTTTCTGCTACAAACCCCAAAGCTGATGTTGCCTTCAGATTCAATGAGTATGTCCATTGTTGATTAACTGGTGAAAGTGACTGCAGACAATGAAGAACAGTTAAATTTTACTTGAGATCCTCCTCTCTGAGCACATAATTTGTAAATTATTCTTTTAGTAAATAGAGAAATAGATGTTTGAAATCATGCCCTACAATAACCCTTTCTGTCACTGACCTAAACAACAACTTGTGCTGTGGATGTACCTGTGAACACATATAAGGATCTAAATTTGATGAGATGATTCCCATCCTAATAAGCTAAAACCTCAGCCACGGGAATACCTTCATGGAAATCTGTAGACAGTGCCAAATCAGAAACTTCATGTTCAGGTGCCTTTGCCTTAACGCATGTAGGATTCTTCAAAATAATCACAGTATCCCCAGAACTACAGTAGTCTGATCAAGTCCAGAGGCAAGACATTTGGCTTTGCTTCCCCAAAGAAAAAAATATGTCTTGATTACTTTTTTCCTAAGCAAAAGGAGTAAGAAGGATATGCTTCTTCCTTTTTTTTTTTGATACACTCTGAAAGAAAATAAACTGTGAGAGAAGAGGGTGATGAGAACTGAAGCCAGAGAGCTGGTTCTCTGTTGCCTATCAGCACTTTGCTGTGGCCCTTCTCCAAGGTGGTTGAGGATGTAGCTAAGGTGATTGTCTGTAGGAATTGTGCCTTAAATTATCACAGATACTGAAAAGAGATAAAACAATAGGGAGACAGAAAAATATGTGTTCTTAATAACTGTTGCCTTGAGATCCTCTTTTGTGGTTTTTTCACTTCTGTAGATGAGAGCAACAGCAAAGTATGTAAGTGCTAGTGCTCTCATTCCGATATTTTCTTTGTATTCATAATTTCTTATGTTGAAACCCCTATGGCCAGCTTTCCAGGTGCACTGATCTTTCATGACTACTACTGAAATTGCTCTGTATTGCTTTTCAGAATCTGTGCAGCTGACATCTAATTTTTCACAGTGCTATTTGTGTTAAGATGGTCTCACAAGTTCACGACTGCTCCTGATCTGAATTTTTGTTTTCTCTATCAGGATAAAAATACCAGTAATCTCATGGGTCTTAATAACAAGGTGGTGCAAAAATAAATCTGCAAAGCACAGCATTAAACTGGATGTGACTGAAAAAGATGTAAGTGGGTATGAAAACAAGAAGTTCATATCTTTGTGTTCAACATAGGGCTTGGATAACGTGCTCTGTGAAATACTTGAGAATACAATGGATGAAGGAATCATACACTCATAGAATCACCAGGTTGGAAAAGACCTCTTGGATCATCGAGTACAATAATTTCTAGCACTTTGTCTACCCGTCTTTTAAGTACCTCCAGGGCTGGTGACTTAACCACCTCCCTGGGCAGCCTGTGCCAGTGCCCAATGACCCTTTCTGTGAAGAATTTTTTCCTAATGTCCAGCCTAAATCTCCCCTGGCACAGCTGGAGGCCATTGCCCCTTGTCCTGTCCCCCATCACCTGAGAGAAGAGGCCAGCTCCCTCCTCTCCAAAACCTCCTTTCATGTAGTTGTAGAGTGCAATAAGGTCTCCACTCAGCCTTCTCTTCTTCAGGCTAAACAACCCCAGCTCTCTCAGGGGGTCCTCGTAAGACTTGTTCTCCAGCCCTCTCACCAGCTTTGTTGCTCTTCTCTGGATTCGCTCCAGAGCCTCAACATCCTTCTCGTGGTGAGGGGCCCAGAAATGAACACAGTATTCGAGGTGCAGTCTCACCAGTGCCAAGTACAGAGGGAGAATAACCTCCCTGGACCTGCTGCTCACGCTGTTTCTGATACAAGCCAAGATTCCATTGGCCTTCTTGGCCACCTGGGCACACTGCTGGCTCATGTTCAGTCGGCTGTCAACCAACACCCCCAGGTCCTTCTCCTCCAGGCGGCTTTCTAGCCAGACTTCTCCTAGTCTGTAGCACTGCACAGGGTTGTTGTGCCCCAAGTGCAGGACCCAGCATTTGGTCTTGTTAAACCTCATGCCATTGGTCTCAGCCCAGTGGTTCAGCCTGTTCAGATCCCTTTGGAGAGTCTCCCTACCCTCCAGCAGATCAACACTGCCTCCCAGCTTAGTATTATCTGTAGACTTGATAAGGGTGCATTTGATCCCCTCATCGAAGTAATTGATAAAGATATTGAACAGAACTGGACCCAGCACTAAGCCGTGGAGGACACCACTTGTGACTGGCCTCCAGCTGGAATTAGTTACATTTGCCACCGTTCTTTGGGCCCGGCCATCAAATCAGATTTTCACCGAGGACAGTGTGCGCCTGTCCAGGCCAGAGGCTGACATTTTCTGAAGCAGAATGCTGTGAGAAACTGTGTCAAAGGCTTTGCTGAAGTCCAAGAAGACCACATCCACAGGAGACATTAAAAATGCAGTATTATGCTTTCAGCAAATAAAATAGGAGTTCTGTTGAAAAACTGATGCAGGATCATAAGATTAAAGCTGCATAAAAGTGCATTTGCTCAGAAGTGACTGATGCAGGTAGGTTGCATGAATTCAGGCAACGTTATTCTGACATTTCCAAACTTTATGCATCAGGCTTAGTATTTTTTAAGTATCCTCTGGGAGGTACAAATTATACAATGTTTTCCCATTTTGCTCAAACTGTAAAGCATCACCTTTGCTTTTAAGCATAATAGTTTGAATGTTTAGATTCAGGAAATTAAGGATGCTTTCAAGAAGAAACTGATATACATGATAAGTATGCCATCCTTTCTTGGCATTCTTTGTGATTATAATGAACCATTTTGCAGTTCTGTCACAGTTCTTTGATGCCTAAGTGCATAAAATCTTTGTTGATGTTGAAATGTATGAAACTATTATTAACAACTATGGAATCAAACTATCGACCTTTGAAATATTTAACAATTTCTGTATTGTAGTAGGCCAAAAATTCTGAATATGCTGTTTGGATCCCTTAAAACCCAGTTTTGCACAGAATCAGTGCTAAATCTCAGAGATTTGATGCTAATGAGGAATAAACAGCAAAGTCTAAATCAGGAAATATTCTGAGTCAACACTGACCACTTTTTAGCTCCATTTAGAAGACTGATCCTCCCCAGTCTCTCCTTCTTCTGTGTCCTTTTTTCCTGTGGTGAGGAAACCTGTATGCAGAAGCCAGATGAGAGCTACAACCTCTTCCTTCCAGTCTCTTGTGTAGGATGAACAGAGACATCTTACTGTGTTCAACCATGCACTAGTCTAGACATAGCCAATGTGTCTGGTGTGGCTGTTATGAAGGACACTAGGGAAATTGTTTATTTCTTATTTCCCAGAATGAATGACTAATATTCATTGTGGACAGGGGAGGTACATAGTTCTTTATTTGCATTCCTGTAGTGCCTTTAAATTCTAAATATCAGCCATGAGCTAAAGGTGTTTGTTGATCTATAGACAGAGTGAAAAAAAGATACTGTGTAATGCCACAGCAATTGATCAATAAATATATTATGATCTTGGAAATCATGTTGGTCCTTTGCAGTTGCACAGTTGAGGATGTTGAGTAAGTTCTTCAACACAGAAATTTTCATTATTTATTTTGTCATTTTAGAAATACAATATCTATATAGAGAAAAGATTGAATTACTCTGGAACGTGCATAAAATGCTTTCCTGGCTGCTGTTTTGGCACATGATGTACATGGGAAGTAAGTACAGTGCTACAGTTCTCTTGATCCTGTGTCCTAGTGTAAGCAATACAAAGCTTTTATAAATTCTAGTGCCTCAGGATCCAGATCAGAGTTTTCAAAATTTAGCTTCAGAAAATTAAACATACACTTCCACAAAAAAAGCTTGGAGGACTGTGGCCAGTAGCATCTGTGTAAATTCAGACTGTGTTTCATCTCTTTTGGTTTCATTTCCATGCACAGTGTACACAGCATATTCCCTGTTAGTTACATATGTAACAGCCTTTTAAACTTGCTGGGATCATTTCACTTTCTCATAAACCAAAGTTTCCTTTTGAAAGCAGTAAATGAAAAAGGGATTACATCGTAGAATCTTAGCTAGTAAAGAGATAAGAAGAAAGCTGCAAGATAGATATGTTAATATTATTCCTGAAGCAGAATGAAAATCTCAACTTCAGCAATGTCAACAAAAACATGTTTCTTTTCAGATTTAATTTCCATGAGAAACTATATTAAATTAAAGCCTTCCAGCACAGTGTCATTCCATTTTTTGCATTTTTACTACCTAGAGATCAAACAGTTTGACACAGCAAAAATTCTAGTGAGTTAGGAAGAAATGCTGATTGGTTTGTTGGCTGGTGGCCGGGGGAATGTTATGACCAAGTAATTATGTGTTCTGGACAGATGTATTAACCAGGCTTCAAGCTGGAGCCACTGGATATTATTTTGTCATAAGACTAGAGGAATTGAATCATTTTCAAAGAGCTGGCTGGCTGACCCTGCTTTAGTGATGCCTGTTCCAATGATTCTTTGGCAACAACTTCCAATGCTGCACTTGTGACATGGTAAACAAAAACTACATTAAAGGTTCATTTTTCAATCATAAAGAAGATGAACATTTCCACTGAGCATTTTTGCTGTTTATCAAGAAGAAGCGAAGGCTATTGTAAAGCTTCCATCCTTGCTTCTCTCACTGAAGAATAAGACCTGTTTAACAAAACTGGCTTAGATCTGGTGATAATAAGAACACTTCAGAACTCAAGGTTTTTACCAATTCATTGACTTCTTATCATTAAACCTGCTGTGTCATATTTATTTACTATCTCACTTTGTAAGGTAAGAATGCGTTGGTTTGCAATTTCCTTTCTTTGGCTGACAAGTAGAATGAGGGAGGTCTTCATTATCAGCTTCAGGGTGTGATTTCTCCAATTCTGGTAAGTAATAATATTATTTTGCACGGTCCTGGAATATTATACATATAGGTGCAGAAAGAAGCTGGAAGGGAAAAGAAATCTGTATTAAAGGTAGTCTTCACTGAAACAAAATATAAGTTTTACTTCTAAAAAGAAATAATGAGCACATATATTAATGTTTATGCTCGTCCAAATATGATACTTGTGATATTTCAGCGGGCCTTGTTACCTGATAACCAGGCATTAAAAAGGCCCTTAAGCTTTGAAGAAAAGTTATTTTATTCATTTTTAAGCTGTTTGATTCTTGCAAATGATTTGCAAATGTCTATTTCCAGGGTTGGGATTTTTTGGGGGGAGTGTGTGTTTTGTGGTTCTTATAGTCCTAACCTGACTTCATCACAGGT
Source organism: Phaenicophaeus curvirostris (assembly GCF_032191515.1). NCBI lineage: Eukaryota > Metazoa > Chordata > Aves > Cuculiformes > Cuculidae > Phaenicophaeus > Phaenicophaeus curvirostris. Next base: position 34,604,319 of record NC_091395.1, on the reverse strand, counting down.
TCTTTCCTGAGAACACAACATAGAACAAGAGCAGCCCTTCAGAACAAAGTGGGAAAGAATCTGTTGTTTTGGTTTCCCTCTGCCATGATGGATTACGAATGTAAACTCTTACGTAAGATCATTTTCAACATAGCCCTGGAGGTAGAATATCAAGTGAAGCATAGCAAACAAGTCAAAGTTTCTCTTGTAATTGAAATGTATTTGAATGAAGGTGGCCCTTTTGGGCCTTCAGATTCTAAGGACACAGTATGTGACTGGAAAGATACGGATACGTGCCTAAATCCTTAGCAGCTGGTTAAAGGAGTCTTGAATAGAAGATTTATTTTTAGTTTTTCTACTTGCTCATTTGACCATGGTAAATGTCAGTCTCTCTGTGGTCTGGGTTCACCTTTTGTAAAACACAGGTGATTAAGTGTTGGGGCTGACAACAGCTATGATACTGCTAAATGCCGGGGGTTTGTGCTTTGTTTGGTTTGGATACGAATAAATGAATACTACAAACCAATGAGAAGGAAAGAACATGCTACATCAAAATATAAAAAAAAGTTTTTCAGAATTGTGCAGGGATAAATTCTCCTGTTCCCTGGTGAATGCATGGTGTCTTTTGACTGTTCTGTGCTTGTTGGACTGTCTTATAATTCATACATCCAGATCAATTACAAACGAGCGATTTGCTCCTTCACATTTGCCTTCCACCCTCTACTGAGGGCAAAAGAAGGGTTTGTCTGCAAAATTCTTCTCTATAACTCAGCAGCCAAAACTCCAGTCAGCTTGATAAGACAGTGAAAAAGGGAAAGGTGAGACCCTGATTATGTATCTGTCTCCTTTTATTCAGTAGGATAACTCAGTGTTTCAGAAAAGCATAACATTTCTTTTTGAAAGAGGAAAAGAAAGGGGAACCTATAGTAATTTGACTGTTGTACAAATACCTAAATTATAATTGCTTTCCTTTCCTAATAGTGACTGTAACTTGTTGACAGTGCAACATCAAACATTGCAAAGTTCTATGTATTTTCTCCCTTGATGGAAACTTAGCAAGTAGCAGGCAAACAGATGCTTCTCTAACAGTGAACCACCGAAGGAGGAATCAAGGGATACTACTTGCTTCTGCTTCATTGTCTGTTCAGTAATGAACTAGGTCACTGCTATAGTTTGGGTCTTTGAAGAATCTTTCTAGTCCAGAGAAGATCTTAAAGAAAGAAATGTCTTTTTTTTTTTTTTTACCCCCCTGCCAGAGTCCTGTAAGGGAGTCAGAAAAGTATACATTTTATTTGCTAAATAAGACTTCAAGAACTACGTCTTTGTGTGCATCCATGTATGTAATGTCTGTCTGGATGAGTGCATAAATGATCCAGACTATAAACTGAGAGCTACTCAGTGGAAAAGTAACAGATAAAACTTAAAGACTCAGTGACACTTACAAATTTGTTCCAAACTCTCAATGTGTCTACGAGTCTGACCAAGACAAGGCCTGAAAATGTCTTCAAGAGCTGCTTGCTTCAGTAGCCCAAAACACCCCAAGTCAGTAGAAGACTCTCCTTTTGCATTTATCTGATTTGGAATGGGCCCAATGGATCCAATAGGTTGATGTGATGAGACGCTAAGTGATTATATATGCATCAGCAAAATGCTGTTATCGTACATGTCTGAACTATTCTCACATAAATCCTCAGAACACATATGAGTGCATAATAATTCATTATCCAACATAATGAGCTTAAATTGTAATCTGAGGTCTCTGGAAGATTCATGCAAGCTTCTTCTTTCCCTTAATAAGAAAAATTTGGCTTTTAAAAAATGTAAGAATAATAAATATTAATCCTTCTGGTTCAGTTGTGATTTCTTTTCTTCTACTTACATCTGAGACATTGATGCTAACATATAGAAGCCAAAAACTGAATTCCCATGAGAGAAATATGTTAATTGTTTATAGATTACAATAGCTATTATCCCATTTACTCTGGAAACAAGCTGCGAGATATGAAAAATGAATGAATGTAGTGTAAGATAGACCAAAAGTTGTTTTCTAAATATGAAAAGTGGAACATCACAGGACTTCAGGCTGGCACTTTTTTAATAAAGTGTGCTGGCAACTGTGTCAGGTAACTATAATCCTTAGGCTACAACTACACATTATCCTACAAACTGCTGCAAATGGAAATAAACGATGGTGCTCAAGGGGGCTGGCTTATCTCACACAAAGCAAAATAACACACTGACAGTACAAATGAAGACCATGGTGGGTTTTTTTCCTTTTTAAAATTCTTAGAATTGTGTGTATACTATTAAATCTCTGAAATCCAAAGTAGAAATATATTCTGCATTGGATATATGTGTGCACATACAGAAATAGGATGGATAAATGTCCTCAAACACTGGGATCAGCACATCATGATTTTGATGTGATTTTGGATGGTAAATAGTCCACTGATATAACCCTAGAAGCTTGGAACCAACAGCATATCTAGTGGGCTATCACCAAGAAGTGACATTTTGTTGCTTTTTTGATATTTGGAAATCAGTGGGAGGTAGAAACCTGGAAAGAAAAGAGATCCTGCTTCTCTGCATAATGGTGCCATCTTTCCTCCTTCAGCCACAGCAGCTCTTGGATCCTTGGACTTATAGTTTAAGTTTTAAAAAGAAACAAAAAAAAAACCCCAAAAATATAACACAACACTCAGTGCTGTCCTTAAAAGGCAGATCATTTTCGTCTTGTGCACCAAATGCAGCTGAAACAAAGTGCCACCTTTGCTTGCCATGCTGTGCGCACTGCTTGCAACACATGGACTAGTTTGGCCCTTGGCTGGTAACTTGCTTTTGAATGATTAGATTAGGTGTGACTTAGAGGCTAATTTGCTTTGTCCTGCTGTATTTAGTATTTAGTATTGGTATTGTGAGCTTTTTATTTTCATTCTGGATATTTCTTTCTAATATCTTTTGTTTGGTTTTGAGCAGAACAACGAGGAGGATTGTGCTGCTTTTAAGCACATACACAATTTATGGAGTATATCCTGAGAATAAACCCATTAGCACCATTTTGATAGTTGGGTACTATTTTTATAAGGTCACCATTCAAGCATTTCTGCTTTCTTACAAACTAAACAGCTTTTATACTGGCAAGACTTCTGATAGAAATGTTATATGGATATAAAGGAAAACAGACTAAGTACGAAGATATTTTGTTTTCAAAATCTAGAAAAAAAATACAATTCCTGGTGCTAGTTGGTTAAGGAGGAGGATGTTTACAGAATAATTTAAGTGGGGACTAAAACAAAAGTAACTTTTTCATCCTTTCTGATTAATAGATGTTTGTACAGCACCCTGAAGATGACAAGCATGTTAAGTGTTATTAATTAATATTCTTTCAAGATATTTATAAGATATTTATAATATTTATATATTTATGGCAACAAAAATGTTTCAATATAAAAGTGAATTATTCAGGAAAAAATGCCAAGCTTTTGATCTGCTTATACATCACATCACTGCAAACCTTTTCCTTTCAACCTAGAATTGCATTCAAAAGCAGAAAGATATACAGCTGACGTTTCAAACTGAATGACACTACGATAAACTAGGGTTTCTCTAGAAGATAAAATACATCATAAATCGGTGTAACACTTACCTCATTTTAAATATTACTGTCTCCTTTTATCAAGTAACACTATATAACCTCCCCTTACCTCCTTTCTTCCCATATTTTATTTGGTATATTAATTCTTAACAATGATCACAACCAGAAATTTTTTTAAATTAAATTCAAATATATGGCTTTTGAGGCTTAGGTTATCTGATAAAAATATTTTAATTAAAAAGATAATAACTCTTTTGATTCCCTGATGAGCTGATAATAATTGAAACATACAGTGTTAATTTTAATCTGCACTCAGTTGTTTAAAGAAATAATTCTTATCCTTCTTCAAAGTCAAAAATAAAGAAGTAAAAAGAAATCATTTAAGGGAAGAGGGATCCTTTGCCCAATGGGCTTTTATTTTTATTGCAAGTCGTCACAAAATCACTCATTATTAAAAACAGCTTATTACATTTACTTATAAAGTTATTTTATTTCATTTTTCCAAGAATAAGGAAATACTTGTCTGACTATGGTAGCGGAGTTGCTCCTCTTTCACGGCACTCTATCTCTGCAGGAATACTATCTCTCTTACAAAAGTACTTGCTTCACAAAATGCTGGCTTAGGATCAATTTGGAAACAGATTTCACTAAAATTACTATTTCTCCTGGGCCTTGCCCCCAGAAGTATGCATGTAACAAGAACAAATTTAAACCCAAGAAAAATATTCATATCTCAGGAACATGATTGTTGTATGGCTGATCTGCAATGCCCTGTTAGAGGTAAGTGGTTTTAGAAGAAATAGGAAATAACATTCTAAACTTCAAGAAAAAAAAATGAAGAGTGAATGAAACCAGGAAAGAAAAAGAAATTTTTTTTTTTTTAAATATATTCATTGATATTGTAAGCCGCTATTAGAACAACTTCTTTTGCAGGCATCTGAGAACTTCTGGGTCAAACTTCTATTTTAAAATTAAATTTAGTACATGGTTTTTAAGATGGATCATATGCTTAGGAGTAGTTAATTATTACTTTGTATGGCAACTCAGCATAACATGAATTTGATAACTAAGACTGAAACAAAAGTAAAGAACTTGACTGGCAGCTACGATATAAAGTTTCTATATGATTTAAGAAAATTTGGAAAGACAAAATACATGTGCATAAGTTACTGAAGAAGTTATTTTTTCACTTTTGAAATTATTGTACTTAATTAAATATTAATTCCAGCTGGGGTGTCACCTGGAATACTTTCATTTAGAATGATTGATTTTTAAGATCTAATCCATTTTTATAAATCACTGAGGATGACTCAGTTCAGAACAGTAATTTAATTCTATCATGACTATTCTGACCCTAAAAATTAAGCAAGCATAGGATACTCGGTAGAAACTGTTAGGTATACTTTTCTGAGTAGAAGCATTTTGCTTCAATTTTTCACAGGAATTTGAGATACCTTTATTTTCCAAATCTGATGATGATTAAGCAAAATCAACTAACTACAATAAAAATCAAATAAATTCAAACGAATTATAATGTTAGGGTTTTGGGGTTTTTTTGCCCCATAACAATTTAGGTTAATCTACATACGCACTGTCTCTAAGCCACTGATAAAATATAAAGCTCAAAAACTGAGAGAGGCTGTGCATGCCATTGAGTACTGAGTAAAGTAAAAGCTGTTACTATGTTACCCACAGAAAAAAAAGGCATCGACTATGAACAACAGACCAAGTGCACTGAAAGTGTGTACCCAGATGTCAGGATATGGAGATTTTTTCTCTCCCTTTAATATGCCTTCTGTCTAACCAAACATTTTATTCAGGCAGCTTGATAAGTAATGCAGTTTTCAGAGGTGCAGTATCCTTCCCACTAGCATTAACGAGAATTGTTGGCCAGACTTCATTAGGGGCCAAATAAGAGCCTCAGAGACCAATTGTAGACATATACCTCTAATGCTTTTGTTCAGGAGCCCTAAGCTGTAAAATTTTTTAATGTGTGCATAGTTGATTAGTGCCACTCTTTCCCGAGCTTACAAATGCTCCTGGACTCAAGCTTATTCTTGCGAGTTCTGTAGACTGTGCCTGAATATTTCCTTGTGTATCAGTTTTCATTTTGTGCACATTGTTTTGCCTTTATCCTGTAGTAGGGGAAGGGGAAAGATTTATTCATGCATCCTATTTGATATTTTATGTTATTTCTGCCAAAGTTTCATAAGTTCTAATAAGATTTTCCATTTTGAACATTTCCTGAACATCTAAGCATATTT